>NW_004443957.1:555498-558323 GCF_000243295.1 Trichechus manatus latirostris | reverse complement strand
TTTTTCCAACCTTTGACTTTTAATAAATTCACATCTTTGTTTCTAAGGTGTGTCTCTTGTAGCCAGCATATTGATGGATCCTGTTTTCTTATCCATTCTGTCACTCTCCGTCTCTTTATGGGTGCATTGAGTCCATTTACGTTCAGCGTAATTATTGATAGTTGTGAGTTTTTTGCTGTCATTTTGTAGTGCTTTTATTGTGGTGCTGACATTTTCTTTGTTCTTCTTACTCACCTGTGCTGAGTTACTTTTGTTTGTGGATTTTTTTGTTTTTTTTTCATTTTTGTAGGTTTTGTTTTTGCAGGTTTTGTTTTTGCTGAGACTTTATGTTTTTCCTCTTTATTTTTATGAGTATGTTCATTAACTTTCTTTGTGGTTACCATGAATTTTACCCTTATCTTTCTAAATTTGAAGCAGTCTACCATTACTTGGAATCGCCTTGCCTTCCTCTCCATTAGAAGGTTCTATAACTATGCCGTTTATTCCTTCTTTTGTTGTTCTGATGTTGTTGTCATTTACTGATTAACTGCTCTGATTCCCTGTTGTATTTCTTTTGGTTTTGGATAGTCCTTGAGAGTTTATTTCCTAGATTGGTATCTGGCTGGTACAATCCTGCATCCTAGATTCTGCCTGTGAGCTGAAGTTGTTTGTTCTCAGATCGAAGAACTCCCTTTAATAATTCTTGTATGTTTGTTTTGGCTTTTGCATATTCCCTTAATTTCTGTTTATCTGGAAATGACCTAATTTCACCATCACATTTGAACAAGAGTTTTGCAGGATATATTATTCTTGACTGGCAATTTTTTTCTTTCAAGATTTTATATATGTCATCCCATTGTCTTCTTGCCTGCACACTTTCTGCCAATTAATCTGAGCTTAGTCTTATTGTTTTTCCTCTGTATGTGACTTCTTGTTTTTCACGAACTGCTTTCAGGATTCTTTGTTTGTCTTTGGTTTTAGCGAGTGTGATTATGATATGACTTGGTGATTTTCTTTTGGAGTCTATCGTATATAGGATTCGTTGAGCTTCTTGGATGGCCAGCTTTTCGTCTTTCATGGGATTAGGGAAGTTTTTGTCAGCAGTTCTTCAATGATCCTCTCTGTGTTTTCTGTTTTCTCCCCCTGTTCTGGAACTCCAATCACTGGCAAATTTTTGCTTTTGATTGTATCCCACATAACTCTCAGGGTCTCTTCATTTTTCTTTGTTCTTTTCTCTGAGTTTTCCTCAAACAGAGTTGTATCCAAATGTTTGTCTTCAATTCCACTGATCCTGTCTTCCACCATTTCAAATATGCTTCTCAGCCCGTCTAAGACACCGTCCATTTCTGAAATCTTGTTGTTTATCTTTTGGATTTCTAATTGTTGTTTTTGTGTAACTTTTAGTTGTGAATTTATTTTGGTATTTTGTTCCTGCATTATTTTCCTGAATTCTTCCAAGTTTTTTGTCTGTATTTTCCATAAATTTGTCTATTTTTTCCCCATTTTTGTATGGTTTTTGCTTCAGCTCTTGGAGAATTCTGAGTATTAGAGATTTGAATTACCTATCCGGTAGTTTTAGTGCCTTTTCTTCCACTGAAAAGTCATCTGGTGTTTTATTTTGGATGCCTACTGGAACCATCCTGTCTTGTTTTTGTAAATGTTTTGATATTGTCTGCTGTCTTCGGGGCATTCTGTAGTTATTTTTCTCATTTATTGATGGTAGATTTGTTTGTTTCATCCCCTTTTTTTCTTAATTTGGTTGTGTCTGAGCAGGCGGGCTGTGTGTTCTTTTTTGTTTGCTCATCTGTGGTCACAATAGTTTTCGTCTCCTTCTCCAATTGGCAGGGTCAGTCACTCAGATATGGTACGGCAGGGCAAGTCTAGCTGAAGAGGAGTTACTGGGACGGGTTGTTTGTTGCACTTACTACAGCCACCAGGGGGGTAGGTAATCAGTGCAGGGCAGGTTCCAGTAGGCCATGCCTATGATGCTTGGTGGTGTGATGTTAAGTGCACAGTGCATGTAGGCAGGATGTAGCTGGAGATTTTTATGTGTGGAGCTAAGATGGATATGGGAGAGAGGAGAAAGGAACAGGAGCCAAAAACATACAAATAAACAAAAAAGAATGCTAGGGGAGCTTGCCTTTGGAGTGGACAGGTGAGAGACTATGAAATAGAGAAAAACAAAAAGGGGAAGAGGAAGAAAAGAAAATGAATAAATAAAAATCGGAAAGGGAAAAGAATAGCAAAGTTTCCAGGGATCCTACCGGTGCAGCTATGAGGTCTGGAGAGGTTGTTCTCAGGTGTTGCAGTACAGTCTGGCTAGAAGGCATTGAGGTATACAGCGCCATGTATTCAGGGAACAGAAAGAGAAGAAAGATATAGAGAGATGAGAAACTGAGTAATGAATAAAGACAAAAAGGGAAAAAGAGGGAAAACAAAACGAAAGAAATTTAAAAAAAAAAGAACAAGAAAAGCGCCCGGAAAAACAAAAATCAAAAAAGAAATGTCCTCAGGGATCCCTCTGCACGTCTGTGCAAGCCGAGGGGGTAGGCTCCAAGCCATGCAGCACCATCTGGCCAGAACGGGCTCCCAACTCAAGAAAAGGAAAAGAAAACAAACAAACAATTCAAAACAAACAAAATCCCCGGGATCCCACCAGTGCGGCAGCCCAGACTGGGAAGCAGCTGCACACTCGAAAGGAGCTCCACAGCCCCTCAGGAAGAAGCAAAGATGGTGCATGGAGCCAGGTATTTGAGCGAAAGGAGGGGGAGGTGGTGAGAGGTAAGGAAGAAATCAAAAGAAGTGGAAAAAAAGCAACACCAGCAGCCAACAAATGGCACTCAGGG
>NW_004443957.1:553216-555173 GCF_000243295.1 Trichechus manatus latirostris | reverse complement strand
AAAGGAGGGGGAGGTGGTGAGAGGTAAGGAAGAAATCAAAGAAGAGGAAAAAAGCAACACCAGCAGCCAACAAATGGCACTCAGAGAGCTGGCCCGTTCGGGTGGGTGGAATCCAAGCAGCCGGTGCTTCCCGGACAAGAGATTGTGGCCCCGGGAAGCAGAGGAGGCCGAGTGGGGGTGTAGAAGGGTGGGAGGTGGGAAAGTGTATATCACAAATTACCAGTTTATTTGTCTCCTGCTGGAAGCTCCATGAAGCTGCTTTTTCATACTCCCTATTTGCTGGTCTCTGATAGGAGTCCAAGATGGTGGATCTGCGCTGCTTTAGCTGATGGGGACCTCTGCATGAATCTCTCCGCACTCTCTGTTCTCTCTCAGTTTTCTCACTCCATTTGGTGCTTGGCTGAGTTCTTTATCTCTTCATTTGATCTTTTAAGGTTTCGGGATTGTTGTTTTCCCTGTTTGGCTTAGTTTTTCCGATCTTTGCTGTGGAGGGACGGTGTGGTGCTTCTGCCTAGAGTGCCATTTTGCTGGAAGTCCAGCTCTTCCCATTTGTATCTATCTCTGGCAATCTATAAGAATCAGACATATATCAGTTAATAAGAATTATGTTTTATTTTTCAGGTTAACTGATAGTAAAGAAAGGGATTTGTCAAAGATATAATGTACCTCGAATTATTCATTCACTTGTTCGATTATTCAACGAATATATATTAAGCATCTGCAATGGGCTAGGCTACTACTATTGTTGCTTCAAGGATACAATAGTAAACCAGACAGACAAACTCATGCCCTTTATGGATCTTATATTCTAGTTGGGAATAAAGACAATAAAGAAATAAATCAATAAATAAACTATATTATCAGGTTGGGATAAATGATATGAAGGAATAATAAACCAAACAAACTGAGAAAAGGGATAGAGTGTGATGGATAGGGGATAGCTACTTCTGATAGGGTGGTGAGGGCAGACATTTGTGAGGATTTGACATTGGAGCATAGACCATAATGAAGGGAGGATGTGAGTCATCTAATATCAGGGGGAAGCACATTCAGGATGGAAAGAAGAGCAAGTGTAAAGAAAATAATAAGTATGAAAGTAAATAATACATGCAAGGATGACTTTCTTCTTACAAACCCAAAATGTTTCTCCCATGATCTATCTGATTCTTTGGAAAGAATAAGAGGGAGGTTAGAGGCAATACAGTGGCATGGGAAACAGAAGGAGACTCTGGGAAGGGACAATGGGTGCCCATTCAGAAAAGGGGACAGCACATCATCACAGAAGAAAGTGGTTAGCTATAGATGCAGTTCTCTGCAATCATTGGCAAAGAATATTTATTACCAGAAGCTATTCCTATAACAGAATTGTTATTGAGTGATTGTGTATGATGGAATACAAGTCTTCTGCTGATTGTATAGCAACTCTATGCATATACCCCTTTAACGAAGTTGAGCTGTGGATGTTAATATAATTGGAAACTATCTTGGACAATTCTATAGAACGGTGTGATCAATCTAGTTTCTTCATCTCACATGTATTCTCTGTATTAAATGAGCAAATTCATTACAAACAAACAACTCTTAAAGAATCCTCCTGTGTTGACATTAGAATGATGATACAAACCCAGATGCACTACCCCTCTGTTTAACTGAAATAGTATGGAAGATGAGATCTCGGGGATTCTAATCTTTCTGGGTAACTGACAGTGACCATACTTGGGCAACAGTCTTCAGTGAAATAAAATATAATAAAACACACTCAAAACTAAAATGATTTGCGTAAAATTTAATCTGTTTTGGAAGAATCAGAAAACATTGCAGGGCCTTGGTATTTTAGGGTTATCATTAAGAATATAAAATTTTGTTCACCCCGGCATTACTGGCACGAATCAAAAACACTGGAAATAACAAATGTTGGAGGGGCTGTGGGGAGATGGGAACTCTTATGCACTGCTGG
>NW_004443957.1:501645-551660 GCF_000243295.1 Trichechus manatus latirostris | reverse complement strand
ATTAAAAAAAAAAAAAAAAGAATATAAAATTTTGTGAATTTTCTGAATTTATGTTAAGTTTCACTATAAAAAAGTTTAAATGGTAAAATAAATGTAGCATGTCCTTATATAGAGCAATAAAGATTAGTAGTTTGGCAAGTTTTTTGTTCAATAAAAAGATATTAAATTCCAGTTCTTTGTCAGGCACAGAGCTAAGTACTGAGGTAAAGCAATAAGTAAAAAAAATTAAAATCAACCTTTGCTGATCAACTTGGATATACTTTGAAAACCCCCTTACAAATAATTTCTAATTGTTTGGCTCAGTATAAGGAATCCATTATGTGTGTACATTCCATAATGCACTGCCTTGCCACTCTTCTTTTCCCTGTTCTCCATGGATAAACAAGTGCTAACTGCTTATAGAATGAAGTGCCAACCTAACAAATATGCTTCCTCAAGACTGTCAAGACTAATTTTATACCAAACATTGTGACCACATTTTGAAGGAATCTTAAGAGTGGGGAAAAAATAAATTTTTAGGCAAAGCCAAAGGGTAATTAATGCTGTAGTCAATGGCAGACAGTGCCTGGTGAGGATGTTAAAGTGCTATGTTTAAATCAAAGTTGTGACTCATGTTCAGAGGTTTCCTGTTGGCTTTATAGCCTGAACTGATAATATAGGCCATTTGTCATTGTCACTGCTTCAGGAAACATCAAAATGTCAATGGCAGCAGCACAATTCTCTGAATGAAATGCTATATTTTCCAGCAATAATCCCCGTGTCTTTACATGCTCAGCTCCTCATCCCTCAGCCCCTTCTCTCTGAATACTTTCAGAATACTTTAGCTGCAGACAGCCCAAAAAAAGAAAAGAAAGGTTTTAGTATTGAATAAGCATTAAACCAGAATGCGATCCGTCAAAGACAATACACTAAAGAGAATGCAAAGACGGAAAGAAATTCCATCTTTTGTATAGCCAGGTAGATGCAACCCACTGGATACATGTTCTCAAGGTAAATGATAACCAGTCCCCAAGCAAGGGGACTTGATAGCACTATTTGTGACACATTGCGTATTGTCGCAGCCCCTCACACGGGGCACCATCTGTCGCAGCGGCGACCGTTGTCAGGGCGGCGGAGACAGTAACCAATGCCACAACTCTTAGAGAGAAGTGGGGCCAGGAGGGTCACTCTGAGGAGTCAAACCCAGCTTCAGTCCCAGGAGTTTATTTTATAGTCAATACAGCAAACAGTGAAGCAAATAACAGAACAATGGGCTTTGGGTGAATACAATAAGTTTCGGGCAAGGGAGGAGGAATTCAGGTAAACAAGCCAATCAGTAACGGGTTTGGGAAAACAAGTCGTGACAAGTCTCAACATGTTGGGGACAAGTCTCAACATGCTGTGCAGCACAGAGGCCTATGGGAGCTGCAGTTGTCAATAGTGCAGCCATGTTTAAATGGCATATATCCCCACAGCGTATCCTAAATTAACCTAGTTACTGGGGGTAGCCATCAGTGTTCGTTGTCTTTATCCAAAGAAAAGATAGACTTCTCATATCTTTATGACAGGACATAGTTTTAGAGCTTGGAGTGGCCCAGTGAGTTAGGATGCTACTCAGGGACTCCCTGTTAATTCTATAGCCATATAGAAAATAATTAGCAGAATAAAAATGGGTTTAGTGGGCTTATTCTTGTGTCCTTTAAATGAGTTTTCACAAAGTCCTGGTTGTTACTACTGAAACCTAAAAGAACGTCCCCCCCCCCAACACACACACACACACAAAAGCAGTATTCCTTAACCTGATTTAGGAAATAATATTGGAGTTATTATTCCCTGTCCTTGAGCATAGAGAATGTGACCCAGCTGGAGCTGGCCTCACAAGGGCCCACAGGGACTCACAAGGATACATCAACTGGGCCCTGAGGTATAAAGACAATAGTTAAAATAATCTTGGAAAATATCTTTTAGGGAAACTTTGACAGAAAGCCAATCTAACAGAACTCAAAAGACTTTCTACTCTTTTTCTATTCGCATTTAGTGAATAGAAATTTGTTGGACCAATGAAGACCCTCCTGATTGTTGTTACTGAAACCTGTACCAGTGACTGTTAAGAAAGAAAATTCAAAATGTACAGTTTCTAGCCAACCTGAAAAGGCTAAGCTTGCAATGGTTTTGCCCGTTTGTAACGTTAATATATACTGGTGATTCTGTAATGGTCTTTGGACTTGGGCAGACATAGCTGTGGCAGCATGCTCGTCCGTTTTCCCATTCTTGCCTATTCTGAAATATTCTGTGGACTCGGACAGACATGGCTCTAGCTGCATGCTTGTCCGTTTTCCCACTTTTGTCTGTTCTGTGATATTTCCTTGGATTCGGGCAGATATGGCTCTGGAAGCATGGTTGTCCATTTCCCACTTTTACCTTTTTGAATATATGCCAAATAAAGCTTTCTTTTTGCTTTACTAAACTTTGTGATGTTTTTACCCTACAACAGCCCACAGCAGCCATTTTCTGCTGCCTTCCTTAGCCTACCTTTGTTCAAGCCAGCAGCTGAGCAAGCCTCCTTTGTTCTCTAATTCTAAATGTTTGCAAGCTGTTTTAATTTTTTTTTTCCTGTTTGTCTCCCTGATTGCTCTGAACAAGATAAACTGGATTCTGTTGAATACCAGCATTGTGTGATTCAATTTAAATTGCTATAATCTCCACCCCCCCACTTTTTTTACTTTTGCTGATAATCATTCCTCTTAACAAAACAGTACAATTAGCATTTTGCGTTTCTTAACAGCTGTTTTCCCTCTAGTCATCTTAAAAAAACCGTAAGAGAAAACTTGTGTTTTTCTTCAAGTCATTTGTGTCTTCAGATGTAGCTTTAATTGTGTTTCTTCTCTGTGCGTCTTCAGAAATAATTTGACTTATTATTGAAAGGCAATTCTGAATCATTTTTAAACAGATATTGTTCTTGAGTATTAGTTTACTTCCAAGTTCTTTGCTCTTTTGTTTTGACATTAATAAAAAACCACCTGAAAGATACTCATTTAACAAATGAGGTCCATTATTTTCTGAGGTTTGTAGTTTTTTTTTTTAGTTAAGCATAAGATGTCCATAAGTCCAAGCATAAAAAATACTTTGAGAACATCTGCATCTAACTTAAAGAAAATATTAAATTATGAGGCATATAAATGAAAATGATCATACACTTAACACTACTCTTTATAAAGATCATTCCATAGATACTACCTTTAAACAATGTCTGTCTGGTGTATTCACAGAGTCATAGAATTTTGTAGTAGAAAGACATGTTAGAAACATAATTTATAAAAATGGAAATTTTTGTATGTTTTTCTTGAAACACTCTGGTTTATAGAGTTAGGTAAACCAGAATTAATTAAGAATTTTTGCAATAAGCTCTGATTCAGCAAACACTTAGTTCTGATGAATCTCTGCTGGTAAGGTATCCCAGTGCAGTGAGAGAGCTATTTTGAGCAGACATCTGGTTTAATGCTTAAGGAAATTCATTTTATTCCATGATTTACCCTGAGAATTGTTACAGATCAATGAATAGCACTGTTCCTTGGCTTTTCCAGCTTTGCACTGGAGTTCATAAATATGGATCACCTTACTTCCTCTTTGCCCTGTAATACAAGTTACCAGAGGTCAGGCATCCAGAAAGGACATCAGGCCTCCCAGATATGGAAAGTGAACCACCACTGAGCACTCCACAAGACCACCTGATAGATATAATACGGCACTATAGACAGAAGCACCACACTGTCCCTCCACAGCAAAGATGCGAAAAACTAAGCCAAACAGAGAAAACGTCAATCCTGAAAACCTGAGCATCAAATGAAGAGATAAAGTACTCATCCAAGCACCAAATGGAATAAGAAACTGACAGAGAACAGAGTGAGGAGAGATACATGCAGAGGTCCCCTATCAGCTACTGCAGCATGGATCCGCCATCTTGGACTCCTATCAGACATCAGTAAGCAGAGGGTATGGGAAAGCAGCCTCATGGAGCTTCCAGAAGGAGACAGAACAACTGGTAACCAGTGATATACGTTTTCCCACTCCCAACCCTTCTTCACTCCCACTTAGGCTCCTCTGCTTCCTGCGGCCACCACCTCCTGGCCAGGAAGCACAAGCTTCATCCCAGTGCTGCTTGGATTACACTCCCCTGCGCTGGATGGCTCCCTGAGTGCCATTTGTTGGCTGCCGGTGTTGCTTTCTTCCACCTCTTTTGATTTCTTCCATACCTCTCACTACCTCTTCCTTCTTTCTCTCAAATACCTGGCTCCATGCACCAGCTTTGCTTCTTTCTGAAAGGCTGTGAAATGCTGCTCTAATGTGAAGCTGTTTCCCGGCCCATGCTGCCACGCTGGTGGGATCTTGGGGCTTTAGTTTTTTTTTGATCTTTTTGTTTCTTTGTTTTCTTTTTCTTTTCTCGAACTGGGAGCCTGTTCTAGCCAGGCAGTACTGCGCAGCTTGAGACCTATATCCTCAGTTTGCACAGACACGCAGAGGGATCCCCAAGAGCATTTTTTTTCTTGTCCTTTTTTTTGAATTTCTTTGTTTTTTTTCCTTTTTTGTCTTTCTTCATTACCCAGTTTCTCATCTCTCTACACTTCTCTTCCTGTCTCCTGAATACCTGGCACTGAGTAATACCTCTACCCCTTCTAGCCAGGCTGTACTTTACAGCCTGGGGGCAACTTCCTCAAACCTCGCAGCCGTACTGATGTGATCTTTTCTTTTTTCTTTCTAATTTTTATTTATTCATTTTTTTTCTTCTTCTTCTTTTTGTTTTTCTCTATTTCTCAGTCTCTTATCTCTCCACTCCAAAGACAAGCTCTCTTAACACTCTTTTTGTTTTTTTTTTGTATGTTTTTGGCTCCTATTCCTCTATCCTCTTTCCCAAACCCATCGTAGTTAGATGACAATCTCCCCCCTCCATCCTGCCTATCTTCACCATGTGCTGAACATCACACTCCCAAGCAGCATGGGCACAGCCTACTGGAATCTGCCCTGCACTGATTCCCGGCCTGCCCTGTTGACCCTAATACGTGCCACAAACAAACCATCCCAGCAACTCCTCTTCAGCTAGGCCTGCCCTGCTGTACCATATCTGAGCCACTGACCCTGCCAATTGGAGAAGGAAATGAAAAGTATCATGCCTACAGACAAGCAAACAACAAAGAACACATAGCCTGCCTGCTTAGACATAACCAAGTAAAACAAAAAAGCAGGATGAAACAACCAAATCTACAACCAATAAAGAAGGAAAATAACTACCAAATGCCTGGAAGACAGTAGACAATATCAAAACATTTACAAAAACAGGATAGGATGGTTCCAGTAGGCCTCCAGAATAAAACCCAGATGACTTTCCGGTAGAAAAAAAGGCACTAGAACTACCTGATAGGGCATTCAAATCTCTAATATTCTGAGCTATCCAAGAGTTGAAGCAAAAAGCAGACACAAACGAGGAAAAAATAGACAAATTCATGGAAAATACAGACAAAAAATGGAAAAATTCAGGAAAATAATGAGGAAAAATATGCTAAAATAAATTCATAACTAGAAATCATAAAAAAAAAAACAATTAGAAATCCAAATGATAAACAACAAGATATTAGAAATGGATAGTATCAGAGAAGGGCTGAGGAGCAGGTTTGAAACAGTGGAAGACAGGATCAGTGAACTTGAAGACAAATGCTTGGATACAACACTGTTTGAGGAAAAATCAGAAAAAAGAAAATGAAGAAAAATGAAGAGAACCTGAGAATTATGTGGGATACAATCAAAAGCAAAAATTTTCAAGAGATGCGAGTTCCAGAACAGGAAGAGAAAACAGAAAACACAGGGAGGAACATTGAAGAACTGCTGACAGAAAACTTCCCCAATATCATGAAAGATGAAAACCTGGCCATCCAAGAAGCTCAACGAACCCCATATAGGATAGCCCCCAAAAGAAAATCACCAATGCATATCCTAATCACACTCTCTAAAACCAAACATGAAGAATCCTGCGAGCAGCTAGAGAAAAACAAAAAAGTCACATACAGAGGATAAACAATGACAATAAGCTCGTATTATGTGACAGAAACCATACAGGCAAGAAGGCAATGGGGTGACATATATAAAACCTAGAAAGAAAAAAATTGCCAGTCAAGAATAATATATCCTGCCAAACTCTCATTCAAATATGATGGTGAAATTAGGACATTTCCAGATAAACAGAAATTAATAGACTATGTAAATACCAAACCAAACCTATAAGAATTATTAAATGGGGTCATTCTATCTGAGAACAAAAACATCAGCTCACAAGGTGAATCTAGGATGCAGGATCATACTAGCCAGATACCAGTCTAGGAAATGAACTCTCAAGGACTATCCGAAACCAAAAGAAATACAACAGGGAATCTGAGAAGTTAATCTGTAAATGACAACAACATCAGAACAACAGAAGAGGGAATAAACAGTGTAGGTATAGAACCTTCTAATGGAGAGGAAGGCAAGGCAATACCAAGTAATAATAGACTGCTTCTAACTTAGGAAGATAAGGGTAAATTTAAGGTAACCACAGAGAAAGTTAAGAAACCTACTCATTAAAAGAGGAAAAACATAAAGTCTCAGTAAAAACAAAACCTATGGAAGCAAAAGAAATGAAAAAAATCCACAAACAAAAGGAATTCAGCACAGGAGAACAAGAAGAACAAAGAAAATGTCAGCATTATAAAATGACAGAAATAAACTCATACCTAGCAATAATTACATTGAATGTATCTATAGCCTGATATGACTGTAAATCCTGAAAACAAGATATACACATTTTTTACATAATTTCAAATGGAATACATTCTACTGTTGGAGATTTTGATAGTGATCATTTTTGTTCTGAAAAGTCACATGGAGAAGTAACAGAAAGGTCCACCTGTGTTTGGATTCAGGGTGCCCAGGTTTGAGTGCCTTGATGAGTTGCCCAAACTTTCCAGGCCTTAGTCTCCTCAACTCAGTGTAAAATGGGCACAACTATAGTACGTTATCACACACCTTTTATGGTTGTTTAGGAATATTAAATGATGCATAACTGTACGCAAGAGCATTTCAAATATTGTAAGACTGTTTCTTATTAACTTAGAAATATTTTTGTTGTTGTTATTGATAGGTGCTGTCAGTTGACTCCAACTCATAGAGACCTTATGTATAACAGAATGAAGTGTTGCCTAGTCCTGGGCCATCCTCACAATTTTTCCTATGTTTGAGCCCATTGTTGCAGCCTCTGTGTCAAATCATCACATGGAGGGTCGCCGCTCTCTTTTTCTTTGACTCTACTCTACCAGGCATGATGTCCTTCTCCAGTGACTGGTCCCTCCTGATGATATGTCCAGAGAAAGTGAGATGAAGTGTCGCCATCCTTGCTTGTAAGGAGCATTCTGGCTTACTTCTTCCAAGATAGATTTGTTCATTTTTCTGGCAGTCCATCGTATATTCAATATTCTTCACAAGCACCACCATTCTAATGCGTCAATTCTTCTACGGTCTTCCTTTTTCATTGTCCAGTTTTTACATGCATATGAGGCAACTGAAAATACCATGGCTTGAGGGCAGGAACACATTAGTCCTTAAAGCGACATCTTTGTTCTTTAACACTTTAAAAAGGTCTTTTGCAGCAGATTTGTGCAGTGCAATAAACAGTTTGATTTCTTGACTGTTGCTTCCATGGGCATTGATTGTTGATCCAAGAAGAATGATATCCTTGACAACTTTAATTTCTTCTCCATTTATTATGGTGGTGCTTATTGGTCCACTTGGAAGGATTTTCATTTTCCTTATGCTCAGGTATAATCCATACTGAGGATCCCTGGTGGCACAATGGTTAAGTGTTGGTAAGTTTGGTGGATTGCAACTACCAGCCGCTCCCAGGGGAAAAAAGACCTGGCCATCTGCAACTGTGAAGATTCCAGCCTAGGAAACCCTATGGGGCAGTTCTACTCTGTCATATAGGGTTCCTATGATTTGGAATTGACTTGATGGCCAGCACACAATAACAACCCATACTGAGGGCTGCAGTTTTTTACCTTCGATTTGTCTGCACTTTGGCAAGCAAGGTTGTGTCATCTGCATATCTCAAGTTGTTAATGAGTCTTCCTTCAATCCTGATGCTCTGTTCTTCATATAGCCTAGCTTCTTGGATTATTTATTCAGCATATAAATTGAAGAAACAAGGTAAAAAAATACACCTTTTCCAATTTTAAACCACATAGTATTCGTTTGTTCTGTTTGAACAACTGTCTCTTGATTCATGTGCAGGTACCACATGATCACAATGAAGTGTTCTGGAATTCCTGTTCTTTGCAATGTTATCCATAATTTGTTATGATCCACACTGTTGAATGCCTTTGAGCAGTCAATAAAACACAGGTAAACATCTTCCTTGTATTCTCTGCTTTCAGCTAAGATCCATCTGACATCAGCAATAATACCCCTCATTTCACGTCCTCTTCTGAATCTAGCTTGAATTTTTGGCAGTTCTCTGTCCATGTATGGCTGCAACTATTTTTTAATTATCTTCAGCCAAATTTTGCTAACATGTGATATTAATGATATTGTTCATTAATTTCCACATTCTTTTGATAGCCTTTCTTTTCTATGGGCATGGATATGGATCTCTTCCAGTCGATTGGCCAGGTAGCTATCTTCCAAATTTCTTGACATAGATGATTCAGTGCTTTCAGCATTGCATCTGTTTGTTGAAGCATCTCAGGTGGTATTCCATCAATTCCTAGAGACTTGTTTTTCTCCAATGCCTTCAGTGCGGTTTGTACTTCTTCCTTCAGTACCAATAATTCTTGATCATATGCTACCTTCTGAAATGGTTGAACATCCACTGATTCTTTTTGGTACAGTGAGTCTGTGTATTCATTCAATCTTCTTTTGAAGCTTTCTGCATCATTTAATTTTTGCCCATAGAATGCTTCAGTATTGCAACTATTCTTTTAATCACATATTTTTTATTATCCATATACATATTCGTTAAAATAAGTTTAAATACTGCACCAGAACATCAAGAAGAAATTTTTATGGATAGAATTGTGTTGCCCCAAAATATGTGTTGGAATCCTAACCCCTATCACTGTGGATGTGATTCTATTTGACAATAGGGTTTTCTTTGTTATGTTATTTAGATCATACCCCAGTAGGGTGGGTTCTAAATCTAATCACTTCTGAGTGATAAAAAGAGTAGATTAGATATGGAGATACACACTCACACACACACACACACGTGTGTGTGTGGGGGGAAGACATATGCCATGTGAGGATTGTCTACAAGCCAAGGAACAAAACAATACTCAGGACTATCTACGAGGAAGGAATCCACATGGTCAGACCCTGATTTGGAACTATAGCCTCCAGAACTGTGAAACAGTAAGTTTCTGTTCTTTAAAACAACTCACCTGTGGTATTTCTGTTACAGCAGCACTAGGTAGCTAAGATAGAAACTATCAGAGAAGTAATCATACTGATATCCAATTTTACTTTTTTTTTTTTTAACAAATCAGAATTTTATAGTTGATGAGACAAAATAGTTGAGCAATCTGTGTAATTTTATTGCCAATTAGCGGCACAACCATGAGTGCATTCCTTGTACATTTAACTAAAGAGCTGCTGTATGGGATTTTAGGCATTCTAATAGATATGTAGTGGTATCTGTTGCCATTTTGATTTGCCGTTCCCTAATTACATATGATATTGAACATATTTTTGTATGCTTATTTTCCATATGTACATCTTCTTTGGTAATATTTCTCTTTAGATCTTTTGCGCGTTTTTAAATTGGATTGTTTTCTTATTGTTGAGTTCTTTACATATTTTGGATCCAAATCCTTTATCAGATATATGTTTTGCACCTAACAGGTTCTCCATTCCTTTAGCACAATATTGACTGCAAAGGATCACTGAGACAACACTAATAAGTCAGACAAGCTGCCTGCCTGGGAGGAGTTTGCAAACTAAAGGCAACAGTTTATGTTTTTGCTCATATATTTTAGGAAGGCTTTTCCGATTGAACTAGAGGCTCTCTGCTAAACCAAGGTAAATAGTACAATGTTTCTTTAATGTCTTCGATATACTGTAATTTTTATCAAGATAATGTAAATAATAACATACTACTGGATTAGTTTATGTAATTTGCCTTTATTTTACATGGAAATGATTCACTCTTTAGAAGTTGACTCACATGGTTTGCTTATTTACATTTAATTTTCACTCAAGAAAGGACGGACAATTAGGCAGGCCTTACTCTGACCTCCCAGCTCTAACCCAAATGAAGTAGTTCTGCTTATATTCTTTTATGTATGGGGCTTCTTAGAAGAATTTAGATTGAATGAAGAGCTACACTGCTTAAAAATATGGATACAATGTTTTTGCTACTCCAATTTTTAAATGAGAGTAGTGGGCAATACATGTCCCGATAAAGCAAATGATTGATAATGAGTATGTTTTAAACTGGGTTGGAACATTATTTTTACAGTTATTATTTTTTTCCATTTTAACATGCATTTTTGGAAGAGATATGATAATCATGAGAAAGACATTAAATATAATTCATACAAGGCATCTTATCTAGAATGAATTTATTACCATGTCAATTAAATAAGTAAAATATAATTTTTTTTGGTGGAGTTAATATATCAATAGACCAATATTTCCTTTGAGGAAAGCAGCTTGAATTTTCTTGATTTCTGAGATTAAAATACTGTAGTCATGTGAGGCTAATACAACATTCTTCAAGAGTCACATTGAATATGACCTTCTTGACATGTGGCTCTGTTATAACAGTTAAATTCTCAAGTTGAAATTATTTATCTTTCTTTCACAAGACTACAGTTTGCATAGATACAGATCAGAATCTTTATTTTTATTTTTTAAATCAATGTATTCTAAAATATTGATCAAGAGGACAGTCCAAGATGGAGTCTTAGTCAGACACACCATGCCATCCGTCTACAGCAAAGACCCAAGAAACCAAGTGAAACACATACGGATGGCAACCCTGGAACCCTGAAAGTCAAAAGAAAGGATGAAGATTTAGATTGAACACTGATTGGAAGGAGAAACTGAACAAAAACAGCGAACAAGGAAAGTTATGGATTGGAGGTGCCCTGCCAGCCCACCCAGTGCAGTGTCGCCATCTTGAGACAGTAAACAGTAAGCAGTGATGCCAGATGAGGAGCACAGGAAGGCAACTTCATGGAAATCCCAATAGGAGACAGAGAAACTGTGTAGACAAACCTACAGTGAAGCAAGGTGAGCAAAATATAAACTGGATCTAAGATGGAAAATTACAGGAAGGTGTGAGAGAGCTCCAGGGATCTGGGACCACAGAGCAGGGAGGGAGCCAGGAACCAGAGACAGGACCGTTCACCAGAGGTGGTACCTGACCATTAGGGTGGGTGGCACACAAGGAGTAGTAGATCCACAGAGTGTCAGCAGAAGGTTCCTCCGCCTGATCAAACTCTGGGCAGCCCCCACTCCTCACATTTGATCAAGGCCAAGTCCCGATTACAAGCTGCAACCTACAGGGAGTGCCCTAGCACCCACACCCAGAGACCAGATGAGCACACTATCCCTACCCACTGTCATCCTGGTGATGAGGGGCATGAGCCCTCCCAAACCTTGCTGCCTCGCCCGCCCAGGGACCACGGTATGAGCCACCCTTTGCCTCCCTACGCAGCCCCACCCCGCCCATGACCTGCCCCACCCTCCACTCCCCAACTGTGTCGCACCTGCAGCGAGCGGAAGTGCGTGCATCTGTTCTGCCAGACTTAGAACAAGTGGGGGCATGTGCTCGCCCCACCCATTACCCCCAGTACATGCTGCCCCACCCACCCAGCAAGGGCCAGGTTCGCTCCTGCACCGCCAGACCAATGGCACACATCTGACCTGTCTGCCACAGCCACCTCGCCCACCTAGCAGCAGGTAGCATGCCTTGGAAGAAATACAACCAGAATGCCTCCTTAGAAGCAAGGATGGCGAGACTACGTCTCATATACTTTGGACATGTTATCAGGAGGGATCAATCCCTGGAAAAGAACATCATGCTTGGTAAAGTAGAGGGTCGGCGAAAAAGAGGCAGACCTTTGGCGAGGTGGATTGACACAGTGGCTCCAAAAATGGGCTCAAGCATAACAACGATTCTCAGCATGGCGCAGGACCGGGCAGTGTTTCGTTCTGTAGTACATGGAGTCGCTATAAGTTGGCACTGACTCCAGGCAGGGCACCTAACAACAACCACCACTACCACTTTGCTAGACTTCATGAAATAAATTTCTTTGGTAATCTACAAGTTCACACTAGTGACCAGAAACCAGAAATAGTTTAAAACTCAGTAGAGGTATATTCAAAGTATAAAATAAATCTTATGGATTTGACAAAGCGACTATAGGTTGTATACAATTAGAGATAAATATGGAGCCTGAGTTTATAAGTGCTTCATCACAAACCAGGTTTAAAATGGCTTTCCTTGAAATTGTTGCCTAGTTACAGAAACAGAAAATTTGGCATAACATTCATTCACTTACTTTCTAAATTCATGCTGATAATTTCAATTCATTTTAATTGCTGCACTGAATTATTTCTTGCTGATGCTTGAGTTGGTTGCTAGCACGTAAACATCGGGTAAAGGGATAAACAGTATGCCATAGTTTGTTGTGTTTTTGTATTTGGTAGCTACTTAATTTGGTTTTATACTTTTCAAGAAAAGCCTCACAAGTCATGAGTCTCTACAAATTTCTATGTAAAGAAGTTACCACCAAAGCATAACATATTTAATGGTACAAAAGCAAGAGAAAATGATTTTAAAGGCTATTATAATGGAGTGAAATTACTCAAAGAGGTAATGGTTTGTCTTCTTTTTCCTTTTATTGTTTTTTTAAGGCTAATTCTATTGGTGCCTTAGCTATTTGTTATTATTTTAAAATTTAGTCTCATTAAAAACGTAATGGTAGTCTAGTGACAAGATGTTATTTCTCATGGTGGTGACTTCTCCAACTTCCTATTTCCATATTTATCTTTTCTGTCTGTCCACATTGCCCCAGATATTTGAAATGAATTCTGAGGAAGAGTTGTTAGTCTATTTCCAAATATGAAGAGAACATTTAAAGATCCTTTTCTAGCCCTTTCTATGGTAGGGATGATTTATTGGAACTCTGTATGAAAGCAAAGAAATTGTTGATAGCAATAGATGTAAAAACTCAGACACAAACGAGGAGACAAAGGGGAAGAAAGAATGGAGTCATTCTATAAGCTTACTAACTTTGTCGTTTTGGTGAGAAGCTTATCCTCTATGTACCTATGTCTTCATTTATAAAGCAAAGGAATTAAAATAGACAATCTCAGAGACCCTGTCTGACTCTAAGATTCTTTGATTCTCAATGAAAAAAAAAAAGGCAAACATTATCAGAGATTATAGCAACTGAATTTATATTAGACAGTGAGTGTTTTATTGATGGTATCTACTTTTAATCAAGTCCTCAATGCATTAACTCATTTGAGTAACCTTTCATTCAAAAATGATCTGAATATTCAGCATAACTTGGTTCTGTGTGAAATTCTGACCTTTATCTATTTTTCATTTTTATGACATATAAGGGAAAAAGCAGAAAGAAGAAAGTTCACTTGCCCTTTATGCAGTCTCTAGTTAGAGATTAAAATGGATACATGGAGGGTATTTTGATTAACAAGCATGGCCTATGCTCACGCATCTCAACTATTTTTCTCCTAGCCTCTTGTGTTAAGTTTTTCTGAAATAAAAATGTGACCAAGTGTATGTATGTGATAGAATAAAAAATGGCCTTCCTAAGATATCAGGTCCTAATTGCTGGAATCTGTAAATGTCAACTTATTTAGAAAAAGTGTCTTTTCAGATGTGATTAAGTTAAGGATCTTGAGATGGGGAGGTTATAGTGGATTATCTGGGTGAGCCCTAAATGCAGTTACATGGGTCTTTATATGAGAGAAGCAGAGAGAGACATTTGACTACCCATAGAGGAGAAGGCAATGTGAAGATGAAGCAAGAGAGTGAAGGCTGGAGGAACAACAGTAGCCACCAAAAGCTGGGAGAAGCAAGGAATGGATTTTCCTAGAGCATCTAGAAGGACCATGGCTCTGTTGACACCTTGATCTGTTACATCTGCCATAGGAAACTCATGCAGTGTACAAAGAAACAAGTGAGTTGGTAAGATTAGACAGGGTAAAAATTAATACTTCATGGTGCCCCCAAGCACATTTCCAAACTCTAAATCTACACTAAAACTCCCAGAACATCTGGGACTAACTCACAGGGGAAAGTGAGGATGTAGATGGATTGAAATGGCTCTTTCTAATCAGAACTGTGTTGCCAATTTTGTTTCTAACTTGTTCTGGGAGTCCAGAGAGCTGTCTGTAGACCAATAGACATAACGTGATAGCTTATGAAGAAGAGTGTTTTTGTAGACCAGACTGGAAATTTTTTAGAAATCTTAAAAATTTATCAAATAGATTTCTTCAATTTCTTTATGCATATGGGGCTATATGAAATATATACAGATATATGTGAAATATTTACAAGTAGATATAGATAGGTAGAATCAAGCTTTCTACTTATTTATAAGCTTCAATAAATTACCTTAATGAAGATACACATATAATCGTTCATTGGTATGATAGAGACTGTTAACTGTTTACCCAAAACAAAACAAATCTACTTCTTCTTCTTCATAGGGATATGGATAGACTACATTTTACTGCTCCAACTGAAATTAGGTGTGCCCCATAACTCATGTAACTGACTTCTATACAGTGGAAATTGAGGATGTTTAGTAATTATTTACTAAAAAAATTTAGTATTTATTTTACTAAACATTAGACCAAGCTTTTTCAACATTTCGGACTATGATCTCTATTTCCACACCTGCAGTCATCAACGATTATGCCAATGTCTCCTGCTGTTATTGTTAGAGAAGCATCTTACTTCAAGATGTCTCTTTCTGTATTAATTAGTGTAGGCAAGACTGCAGTAGCAAGTAGACCTAAACTATCTGTGTGGCTCGTTACATCAGAATCTTATTGCTTCACAATATCTAATGCACATTCTTCTGGTCATCAGTGGTTTTCATCCGTATAGTGATTTGGGGACCTATGTTCCATCCACCTGTGACTCCTCCATCCTTAATGTTCTCACACCTTCAGCCAGTAGAAGGAGAAGAGAGCAAGGGAAGGATGCATATTTTTCTGAAGTCTTGGCACAAAAATGGCATCTAAAACTTTCTCAGTTTCTAC
Source organism: Trichechus manatus latirostris (assembly GCF_000243295.1). NCBI lineage: Eukaryota > Metazoa > Chordata > Mammalia > Sirenia > Trichechidae > Trichechus > Trichechus manatus. The sequence goes on along the minus strand of NW_004443957.1, from coordinate 536,363 downwards.
TGTACAGAAGTCAGTTACATGAGTTACATGGCACAACTAATTTCAGTTGAAGCAGTAAAATGTAATCTATCCATATACCTACGAAGAAGAAGTAGATTTGTTTTTTTTTTTTTTTGGTTTTGGTAAATAGTTAATAGTCTCTATCATTCCAGTGAATGATTTTATATATATATATATATATATATATATCTTCATTAAGGTAATTATTATTCTTATTTTTTGGAGCCCTGGTGGCCCGGTGGTTAAGAGCTTGGCTGCTAACCAAAACCTTGGCAATTTGAATCCACTAGCCACTCCTTGGTAACCCCATGGGGCAGTTCTACTTTGTCCTATAGGGTCGCCATGAGTTGGAATTGACTCAGCAGCAACAGGATTTTTTTTTTTTTTTGATGCTAACTTGCAAGATAGACCATGTGACAGCTTGTAGCTCTAGGGGAAGTGGTTAGAACAAATTTTAGTATTGGCTTTTATTTTCTGCTTTTGGTAAGGTATTGCAAGTAAGGTGAGCTCAGGTAAGAATTTGCAGATTTGAGGACAGCTATGCACAGGAAAATAGAGAGATAGAGTCTAGATATTAGGGGCCTTACCCAGTTGGACAACCAAATGCTCCTGATTTCTAAACAGTGGGAGTTAAGGCTGCTCCCTTTCCATCCTAGCCTATGTTTCAGGTGCCATTAAGGTGAGAGGTAGAGAGACGTGGATAAAGCAAGGAAGCAGAAAAATAAAGCAGACTTTAAATCTATTTCTAGAAAGACACTTTGATCATGGATATTGGCACACTGAACTAATTGAAATCACATAGTTTAGAAACCTACTAAATTTTAGAAGGAACTATATTGCCGAAGAGAACACCAGCTCAGCTTTAAAATACTATGACTTCTCAAGCTTTCAAACAATCTTCTGGCCTCCATACTTGCACACACTCACCTGAAAGCTCATGAAAATGCAGATTCCTCGACTCTACTATGAGGGATTTTAAGTGTTTTAGGCAGAATAATGGCCCCCCAACTGGTCCGTATCTTAACCTAAGAAACTCATTACTATGTTACCTTGCATGGCGAAAGGGATTTTGCAGATGTGATTATGTTAAGGATCTTGAGATGGGGAGATTATCCTGGATTATCTGGGTAAACCCGTTGCTGTCAAGTCAATTCTGGCTGATGGCTACCCCTTATGTCACAGTGTAGAACTGCTCCATAGAGTTTTCTTGGCTATAATCTATATGAAAGCAGATCTGTGGCACTGTTGGAGGGATTCCAACTGCCGAACTTTAGGTTAGTTGTGGAGCACAAACTGTGCCATGGAGGGATGTGAATTATCTGTGTAGACTCAATGTAGTCAAAAGGGTTCTTGTAAGTGAAAAACAGAGACAGAGGTGGCAGATGCAGAGAAAGATTTGAAGATGCTACTCTGCTGACTTTGAAGTTGAAGGAAGGGGCTATGAACCAAAGAATGCAGGTGGCCTCTTGAAGCTGAAAAAGCAAGGCAAAGGATTCTCTCCTAAAGCCTCCAGAAGGAATGCAGTCCCATGCACACAGGGGTATATTGGTTATACTGTAGCTATTATTGTGTTTCTCATACCCTATGGGATTGGTTCAGGGCCACAGCAGGCCAAAAAGTACAGAAAGAGCTCATTAGTAGAATCAGATGCAGCATGGCAGAGAAGAGGGTTGTATGAAACCCATACAAGGACCAACTGTGTAATGGACTGGGGAACTGATGGAATGGTCTCTGGAGCCTCTCCCAGCTGCCTAGCTTTATGATCCTTAAAGTGTTTGCCTCTTAAGAAGGTGTAAAATATGCATCCACTTGAGTTTCTTTGGGATTTCGGTGGAGGGGTGGTGTCATGGATTTAATTGTGTCCCCTAAAAATGTGTGTATCAATTTGGCTGGGCCATGATTTCCAGTACTTAGTGATTGTCCACCATTTTGTCATCTGGTGTGATTTTCCTATGTGTTGTGAATCCTGCCTCTATGATGTTAATGAAGGGGGATGGGCGGTAGTTGTCTTGATGAGGCAGGACTCAATCTATGGGATTGGATTGCGTCTTGAGCCCGTTTCTTTTGAGATATAAAAGAGAAGCGAGCAGAGAGACGGGGGACCTCATACCACCAAGAAAGCAGGGCCGGGAACAGAGTGTATCCTTTGGACCTGGGATTCCTGCACGGAGAAGCTCCTCGTCCAGGGGAGGACTGATGAGAAGAACCTTCCTCCAGAGCCAACAGAGAGAGAAAGACTTCCCCTGGAGCTGACACCCTGAACTTGGACTTTTAGCCTACTTTATTGTGAGGAAATAAATTTCTCTGTGTTAAAGCCATCTACTTGTGGTATTTCTGTTATAGCAGCACTAGAAAACTAAAACAGATGGTAAGAAAAAATGTAAAATAATAGATATGTTTCAGTGTGTTGGATTCAATATAGACAATTTTAAAGTAAAGGTAAGAATTTTTAGAAGAAACACATCAAAGGAAAAAAATATGAGTTTTGTGCATATTTGTTGAGCGCTTACTAGCAATTTTTTATAAAACAAAAGTGACCTCTATGTAAACAAAATTTTTACCCTTAAATATATAGCTTCCCTCCTTTTTCTATAATTCTTTCTTCCTCTTGATTTCTGTATGCATTATTTGTTAATAACATTACTATATTCTCAGTTACCCAGACTTTTAGCTTAGAAATAGTTTATTTTTGACTTCTCCTTCTCCTATCCCTCTGATATCCAAAAAATAATCAATCCCGTAAATCTGTTGCAACCACCTCATGCCAATCACCTGCGTGTACCCATGCATGCACAGGCAAACACACATATCTGGCCTTCCTTTATATTTCAGCTCTGTCAACACTAGCCCCTCATTATCACCTTCATGTGGGCTCAGACACAAGCCCACTGTTTTATGGCTTCTCTGCACACCAATCTGTGCTTTGCACCACCATTGGGTGAAGCACATGAAGCCAGCTCTGTTTTCTTCATTCCAGTGATCTAAAGACGTCAGTGACTCTCTTTTGCTTATTAACTGAAAAATAAACCTATTGGCTATATATTTAACATCCTCCACCTTATGTACGTAACTGACTCTTCCAGCTTCATTCCTCACTGTAGATCCTAAAAGTATAACTGAAGCTGTAGTTGTATTTGATGACTCTCAAGTTCCATCAAAATTTCTTCCTTTCCTGTCTCTTTGCATTTTCTTAAGTCACATAATCTAATTAAATGCATTAACCTTCTACTATATCCTTTGGAACTGTGCTCATTTTTTAAGACCTATCTTAGGTGTCACATCCTCCATGAAAACTTCAAATCCCATTTACTTGAAAGGGTAATAGTACTACTTTGGCACTAGTCAATTGGCTCTTAAGTATTCTTTCTTTCATAATAATTGCTTGTATAAGTGTCTTATCTCCTTTAATGGATTGTAACCATTTTTTGGACAAACACCAGTCTTAATTGGGTTTTAATCCATCATTGAGACTAATGGCTTGTGCAAAAAGCTCAGTATACATTTGTTGAGTATATTAATGGTTGAATGAGTAAATGAGTAGGTGTATGAATGAATTCGATTTGGAATTAACTCAGCCATAACGGGTTTGGTTTGGTTTTGGTTATGAATGAATTAAATGAAATGTGAAGTTTTCTCCCTAGCCAATTTTTATGATTCTTAAATTCAATAAAGCATTATAATTATATATACGTATGTGTGATTGTATATATGTATACACATAAAAAAAAACAAACTCCTTGCTGTTGAGTCGATTCTGACTCATAGCAACCCTACAGGACAAAGTAGAACTGCTCCATAGGGTTTCCAAGGAGCGGCTGGTGAATTTGAACTGCTGACCTTTTGGTTAGCATAGATATATACAAATATATCCACATTTATATATAATTATGCATAAATATATGTTTATGCACATATACACAAAATCATAAAGTGATATGCATTGAGGAACTTCAGATTTTTCGGAATTTATATAATAGAATTTATATGTTTCATATTACTTACATATAAAAATAATTTTTAAATTATAATTATTTTGACAATAGTCTATCAATATGTATATATGTGTGTGTATATATATATGTTTATATATATTTAAAAGTTTATTCCTTTTTAGATACTCTCTTTTGAACCTTTATATACAGAATCACACCAAAGATATTGGAAGTGATGACAAATTCTGTGTCCCTGTTTTCTCAGTTGCTCTTGATTAGGGGAATGAGGCTCATTTATTAATCACTTTTTTTTTCCCTTTGTGGAAAGTGCAACATTTGTAGCAAACAAGGAAGTATTGCTGGAGAAACTGAAGCTGAAGGAAAATATATAGCCCGTTATGGCAGTAATAGTCCAAAGGGATAATGCAGCCCTGATACAAATACCAGACGATTCTTGTTGTTTTGTGTCAGAACAAATGTGAAGTTCTTTTTCCAAAGCCAGGCTTATAGCCTTGTTTGTCTCCTTCGCCGTTCGATTTACTATGTAGTGATTGTGTAATACAATGAGAAACAGAATATCTTCTCCTGAGCAATGCCATGCTATCATCTCTCTCTTTCCAGGGAGAAAATAGGATCAGAAGAAGTTATTAAAATGAAGTAGAACCGTTATATATTGGAAGATGGTGAATATATAGAACTTTTTTTTAGCTTCATTGCATGAGCAGTAGCAGGAAAACCCAGGATTTGCCACTAGCAGAATGATTTACAAACGTGACTCACTTTTCTGAGTTGTGTGTCTTAACTCCTGCTTGAAAACAGAGTGCGTAAATTGCACAAACAGTTTAGAGCTCAACTATTAGCGAAAAGGTTGGCAGTTCAAACTCACCCAGAGGCACCTTAAAAGAAAGGACTGGTGATCTGCTTCTGAAAGGTCAGAGCGTGAAAACCCTATAGAGCACAGTTCTGCTCTGCACACATGAGGTCACCATGAGTTGGAGTCAACTTGACAATAACAACAAAATAGGTTATTAGAGACAGCAACTCTGTGTCATAATTAAGTAAAGGGAGAAACTTTGAAATAGAAAACAGATGAACTTTACCCTTACTTTTAATTACTATTTCACAAGGATGCAAAGCAATTTTACATTCTTTAATATAGAAGACTGTAAACTCTTAGCTCTTTTAAACTGAATATCCTAGGGCCTGTGGAATTTTGTAACCCATACACCATTCACATGCTCTGCCAATCCAATCCAAAGTCAGGGCTTTAACCCCTCCTAACCCTCCCATCTCCTGCCTAAAGCCTTCAGTAACATTATAAAGATGCTCAGCTCTCAATTTACGTGTTGATTTACTTGTATTTTAGTCTGTCTCTACTTTGAAAGGGTTGTATCTTTTCACTGTACCTATTCAATCTGCATGCTGAGCATATAATCTGAGAAGCTAGACTCTATGAAGAAGAATGGGACATCAGGATTGGAGGAAGATGCATTAACAACCTGCGTTATGCAGATGACACAACTTTGCTTGCTGAAAGTGAAGAGAACTTGAAGCACTTAACTGTTGTAGATCAAAGGCCACAACCTTCAGTATGGATTATACCTCAACATAAAGAAAATAAAAATTCTTGCAACTGGACCAATAAACAACATCATGATAATTGGAGAAAAGACTGAAGTTGTCAAGGATTTCATTTTACTTGGATCCACAATCAACACCCATGGAAGCAACTGTCAAGAATTCAAAAGGCGCATTGCACTGCGCAAATCTGCTGCAAAATACTTCTTTAAAGTGTTGAAAAGCAAAGATGCCATCTTGAAGACTAAGGTGTTTTCAATCACCCCATATGCACGTGAAAGCTGGACAATGAATAAGGAAGACTGAAGAAGAATTGACACCTTTGAATTGTGGTGTTGGCGAAGAATAGTGAATGTACCATGGACTGCCAAAAGAACGAACAAATCTGTCTTGGAAAAAGTACAACCAGAATGCTCCTTAGAAGCAAGGATGGCGAGACTACGTCTCACATACTTTGGACATGTTATCAGGAGGGATCAATCCCTGGAGAAGAACATCATGCTTGGTAAAGTAGAGGGTTGGTGAAAAAGAGGAAGACCCTCAGTGAAATGGATTGACACAGTGGCTGCAACAATGGGCTCAAGCATAACAAAGATTGTGAGGATGGCGCAGGACTGGGCAGTGTTTCCTTAAGCTGTACATAGGGTCACTATGAGTCGGATCCAACTTGATGGCACCTAACGACAACAACAATTACTTTGAAAAGTAACTTGAAGCAGTCTAAATTACAGACATACAAATGCAAGTCAAAAATAAAGTCAAGAAAATATTGAGGAATTGTATACAATATAATAAATACCAGAACTCCCAGAGTTTCACCAGGAAACAGGGATTCCAGGCAAGGGATGGTCTTTTCACTTACAGAAGAGAATGCAGAATGAGCAAAGAGCTCAGAGACCTTGGAAGCAAATAGGTTTGGGTAGAATCTGAAACCAGTACATTGTAAGACAAACTGCTAATAACATTTACATGTCTTGTTTTCTTTTTCCTCTCTCTCAGTATTTAGTTAACTCTTTTAATTGAAATATCCAACATGCCTAGGCTAAGTCCTGGTGAACCAAGGGATTAGCAGTAAGGATAGGGATGAAGCTGGAAGTGCCTGGTCCTGGCTCTCTTCCTATCTCCAGGGTCTTTTTTCAGATTTAAATCCATAGGGTCTGGATTTCCTTATATTGCTGGAGGTCAGATCCCTCTATAGAGAGAAAGACTACCATCAAGAGGTTGATAATGGGAAGTTATTTGGTCTGAGTTTCCAGGCAACCAATACATGTAAACATGCCTTGTTAGAGAGTGTTTTTATTTGATAAAATCCACCATACCACTTTAGAAGCGGAAAAATTTTACTTGGCACTATATTCTAAAAGCATTTACTTTATAAAAAGGATTCTAAATATCAAAATTGACAATATCTCCAATAGCAGATTTGCAGGTTATTTAAACATTTCTTTGTATTTTTGTTTTAACATAATGAATTCTAGGATCATGAGGTTAAATTATAATTTCCTAACGTCCTCTTGCACTGTGATTATGGCTAAGTCTTAGATCACCCGGTCCAAGATGCACCATGTGATTACCAGATATTTTAAATTAACTTTCTCAAATACTAATAATTATCTCAACTGTACTTTGAGATAATTTGTTCATAAGACTCAGAAGAAATCACCTGGGAAATAAACATTTCTTAATTATAATAAAGAATACATTAAACAGGTGTTGGAGAAAGTGGGTGAAAGAGAGTTAGGTAGGAAACAAGTTCTAACATTTATGTTTAAGTTTTTTACGGTTATGTGATACCCATTTGACCAAGTCTGCTGTTTTTCTTTTTTTCCTGGGAAGTATTTCTGGTATGACGTGTCCTAAGGAAGATCAATAATCACTTATTTATCTCTTTCCAAAGAGCTATGGATTCTTTCCAAAAAGTGGTATGGCAAGGCTTCGTCTCACTTACTTCTGACAAGTTATCAGAAGGGAGCAGTCCCTGGAGAAGGACATCATGCTTGGTAAAGTAGAGGGTCCATGAGAAGGAGGAAGACCCTCAAAAGGGTGGATTGACACAATGGCTGCAAAAATGGGCTGAAACATAGCGATGATTATGAGGATGGTGCAGGAGCAGGCAGTGTTTCAGTTCTGTTGTATATAGGGTAGCTATGGTTTAGAACCAACTCTATGGCACCTAGCAACACAACAACATAGACAATACAGATTCTGGATATGTGGTGATTGTTTCTGAGTGGGTAAATTTTTGCTATATTGGCTCTTACCTTCACTACTATCCTAAGCCCAATTAGATAAGTATTCTGCCCTTAAGTTCTCTAAAATAAGCTGCATTAAAATGTAACAGCACCAGTACATTCAGAGTCTGTACAAGGTGAACATAAATAAAATCAATCTAAAGTGTAATCTATGCAATTTTCTTGTTTAGTCTCTCCTTTGTGTCAATTTTTTTTTAATTTCTTAAAGACCATAAATATTGAAGTGATCATCTAATAAGAGTTATTGGGTGAGGGTCCAGATATTATTATTTGAAATACTTTAATAGGGTTTATGACAACATTATACTAAAGATATCTAAAAAGAACACTAAGATTTTTGTTAGAGTTTATTCTGTCACCAACAGGTTTCCTAATAAATTCAGTTAGTTTTCCCTGAAGGTAGTGAGCAGTGGGATACTAATTTCATGCTAATTTTTATTTTGATTCCTCTATGCCATTAATTTATTCATCAGCAGTGACATGCCCTGAACTTCAGAGCAAAGCCGAAGGTCTCTGGAAATTGAGTTAATTAGGCCTCTGGAAAGGAGAGCGTGTAAAGCTCAGTTTGCTAGCTCCTTTAAGATGGTGAAAAACTTATAATTAACCCCACTTATATTAAGGATACTGGTATCCTAGTTTTTACTTTGTAGGATAGATTGTATGATGCATTATTGAAAAAAGTTGAAATAATTGCTGCTTCTTTCCAGAATCCTCCAAGTAAAGGAGAGTATTTCCAGAAATTGTCATTGGTGGTTACAACAAAGAGCATTTTTCTTTTGTTTCATTTTTTTTTCCAGTAGACTATGTATAATTTATGAAAACCACATGAGCTTCATGTGAAAGATTTGAATATAGCTGTGTGTGTATGTGTTTGTGTGTAGTAAAGATTTTAACCTTGCCCAAAGAGATGTGGCATTTGCTTTTGGCTTGGGAGAGGCAATCTCTAAGTCCTTGGAATGTCATGCCTGGTAGGAGTGTAACAGTGTGATTGAGGGTGAAGACTGGCCACACCAGATAGTCTAACAATGTAATTTAGAATGGGGTCTTTGGGTCACATGGTATCAGCTCAGTTGCTGTGTCTATGTCTATGCACAAGTATTGCCCCACATTGACATTAGCAAAGTAACAAACAGTAATCGTGACTATAATAGTTTTCAGTGAATTCTATGACTTCTTCTAGCTAATTAGAAAACCTGAAGATGGTCTTGGGAACCCCTAATCATGAAGTTACAGAATCATGGATTTCTGTATTTTCTCTAATTTCACAGGGTGTGTCTGTGTGTGTTTGTAGAGATGACGCCTCACACGCCATTTAAAAACACGTTTCCTATCAGTACACCATATGAAGTTTACTGAATATTTTGAGTACTATTTCTACATTGGAGTCCTGGTGACACAGTGGCAAAGTGCTCAACTGCTAATTGAAAGGTTGCAAATTCCAACCCACCAGATGCTCGGCAGGAGGAAAATTTGACAGTCTGCTCCTATAAAGATTTACAGCCTTGGAAACCCTACAAAGCAGCTCTGCTCTGTCTTATAGTGTTGCTGTGAGTTGGAATCGACTTGAGAGCAGTAGGTTTGGCTTTCAGTATCTGTACATTGAGGCATTGGTGACTCAGTGGTAGAATTCTCATCCTCCATGTGGGAGACTTGGGTTTGATTCCTGACCAATGCACCTCCTGCACAGCCATCACCCATCTGTCCATGGATCTTGTGTTGCTGTGATGCTGAACCTCCAATCCTGATGCCATGTTCTTCTCCATATAGTCAAGCTTCTTGGATTATTTGCTCAGCATACAGATTGAATAAGTATGGCAAAAGAATACAAGTCTGACACCCAACTTTTCTGATTTTAAACCATGCAGTATCCCTCTTGGTCTATGTATAGGTTCCATATGAACACAATTAACTGTTCTGGAATTCCAATTCTTCACAACGTTATCTATAAGTTATTATCATCCATACAGCCCAATGCCTTTGTGTAGTCAAAAAAAACCAAAAAAAAAAAACAGGTAAACATCTTTCTTGTATTCTCTACTTTCAGCCAAGATCCATCGGACATCAGCAATGATATCCCTCATTCCACATCCTCTTTTGTATCAGCTTGAATTTTTGGCAGTTCCCTGTTAATGTACTTCTGTAACCATTTTGGAATGATCTTCAGCAAAATTTTACTTGTTTATGATATTGATGGTATTATTTGATAATTTCCAAATTCTGTTGGATCACCTTTCTTTGGCATGGATACATATATGGATCTTTTCCAGTAGTTGGCCAGGTAGCTGTTTTCCAAATTTCTTGGCATTGACAAGTGAGTGCTTCTAGCATTGCATCTGTTTGTTGAAACATCTCAACTGGAATCAGTTTCTAGAGCTGGATTGTCTGAAGAAAAACATGGTATCAGGATTGGAGGAAGACACATTCACAATCTGCGATATGCAGAAGACGAAACTTTTCTTGCTGAAAGTAAAGAGGACTTCAAGCACTTACTGATTGACATCAAAGACTACAGCCTTCCTATGGATTACACCTTAATATAAAGAAAACAAACATTCTCACAAATGGACAAATAAGCAACATCATGATAAATGGAGAAAATATTGAAGTTGTCAAAGATTTCATTTTACTTAGATCCACAATTAATGCTCATGTAAGTAGCAGTCAAGAAATCAAATGATGTTTGAATTGGGTAAATTTGCTGCAAAAGACCTCTTTAAAGTATTAAAAAGCAAAGATGTCACTTTGAGGACTAAGGTGCTCCTGACCCAAACCATGGTATTTTCAATCACCTCATATGCACGAGAAAGCTGGGCAGTGTATAAGGAAGATAAAAGAATAACTGATGCCTTTGAATTATGGTGTTGCTGAAGAATACTGAATATACCATGGACTGCCAAAAGAATGAACAAATCTGTCTTGGAAGAAGTACAGCCCGAATGCTCCTTAGAAGTGAGGATGGTGAAACTTCATCTCATGAACTTTGGACATGTCATCAGGAGGGACAAGTCTCTGGAGAAGGATATCATGCTTGATAAAGTAGAGGAAGACCCTCAATGAGATGAATTGACAAAGTGGCTGCAACAATGGGCTCAAACATAGCAACAATTGTGAGAATGATGCAGGACTGGGCAGTGTTTCATTTTGTTGTACGTAGGATCACTATGAGTTGGAACTGACTCGACGGCACCTAACAACAACATGATGCTTAACAGGTTTCAGCATAACTTCTAGACTAAGATGAAATAGGAAAAAAGCCTGATGATCTACTCCTAAAAATCAGCCACTGAAAACTCTATGGCTCCCAACAGGAAATTTTCTGATATAGCACTGGAAGGTGAGCCACCTAGGTTGGAAGGCACTCAAAATACACAGGGGTCACAACAATGGATTTGACCATACCAATGATCATAAAGATGGCCCAGGACTGGGCAACATTTTATCCTGTTGTGTAAGGGTGACCATGAGTCAGAGATGACTCAATGGCAAATAAGAACATTAACAATCTTTATTTTCATGCAGAAATATAAAGAAGAAGGCAGGGTTAATTGAATAATTAAAAACTTCTAACATTTATGGGGCTCCCTATTATATACCAATAGCTGTGTCCAAGGAAAAGTATCTCATTCTTAAAATAAACTTTGATTTTGACTGGGATCAATATTTTTCAACACTTCTCCCCCATCTTAGCAAGGGTGCCATGAAATAAAGATTAAGGACAATGACTTTAAGAACTTAGTAGAGTGCCAATCTCAGCCATAGCATGTAATGACCAATGTGAAACTTTCCATAACTCTGCCTCTCAGGTGTTTGGTGCTTCATCAGCTTGGGTCCCGGAAGGGACTACAGTGAGCAGTGCATTTTTTTCACAAATATTTCTTGAACTTCGAGACTTTCCTAGTCTTATATTTTTGTTTTTTTTAATTGAATAACAAGTGAAGAGATTGCAAGGAGCTGAAATTACCAAATATAATTCTTCAACCAGTCCTGAGAGGGAACAGGTACCCAAGGGAGAGACTGAATGGTGGCAGCTTTTCAGGGGAGGGGTAGAGTGGCTGAGTCCTTGCCAGAAGGGAGGAAATTGGAACACAAAACATCTGCTGAGATGTGGCCTGAGGCTAGAATGAATTGCTTAAAAAGCTTCAGGATCAAAAAAACCGTGACTTTTCATGTGCAGGAAAAAAAAAGTAAAGTAAAGTAAGCAAAGTTCCTCTTTGGTATCAGTCAGCACCTTTTCTGTATTCTCATCTCTACTTCTTGTTAGTCAGCTCAAGGGTCTGTGTATGCAGGTAACCCACAGGACACTGCAAACCAGACTTGTCACTAGAGAATCATTTAATATCATGAACAGAATCCTCACACTATGTTTAAAGTGTATTATAGCTGATCACCTAATTTCAAGTCTGTTTTTTTTTTTTTAATTAGAAAACAGTTTAATGTACTATTTCCCTCATGGTGATTTTCTCTTAAGGAACTATGCTGCCTTAAGTTGGAGAAAGAAACATTGAGACTCCAGGCACTCTGATTTCAGGCAGATGGGGAGAGAGATATTTGTGGTGTTTGTGCTGTTTGTCAAATATTCTTGGTTCTTCTTCCAGACACATGGTCGATTTGTATTTCCTACTTCCCCTATGACTGCAAGGGGCTGTGTCATTAATTCTGCCTTCAGTTGTGAATGGCAAGTCATGGAAGAAGTGCCATTCTCAGCTGTAGCATTTAATGACCAACACGAAATCTTCCAGAACTCTCTCTCTCTCTGTCAGGTGTTGGTTGCTTTATCAGCTTGGGTCCCTGAGAGACTACATGAGCCGTGCACCTTTTCTCACTTGCAATGAACCTTAATTGTGAGCAAGAAATAGAAATGTGTTGTTCCAAACTAACAAGCTTTTTGGTTTGTTTGTTACCTCAGCATAACCTAGCCTATCCTGACTAATAATGTGAGTCTATAGGTGATAGTAGTAAGGTCTATTTAACCTCTCTGAAAGTCACTTTCCTCACCTATAAAATGGAAATATAATCATAGTATCTGGCTAACGGTGCTATCGTGAGAATTAAATTATCACCCTGTATATGAAGTGATTAAGATAGAGTCCAACACATAGTAAGTGCTCAATACGTATTAGTCATTAAACCAAAAAAACACCAAACCCATTACTGTCGAGTCAATTCTGACTCATAGCGACCCTATAGGACAGAGTAGAACTTTCCCATAGAGTTTCCAAGGAATGTCTGGTGGATTCAAACTGTTGACCTTTTAGTTAGCAGCTGTAGCACTTAACCACTATGCCACCAGGGTTTCCACTAGTCATTAGTATGTCACAATTTAATATTATAGGAACACTTGGTGGAAAAATTGTCGTAGAAAATTTATAGCATACGGCCAACCATGCATCTAAGGTGACTTTATCATTTTCCACTGTCAAATAATTAGTAAATGTTTAAATGTTAATATTTGGCTTAGAAAGCAGTATTAAGTAAGCCCTTATTGTTATTGTTGTAGTTACTTGCAGTTGAGTTGGCTCCAACTCAAGGGGACCTTATGTAGAACAGAACAAAACGTTGCCTGGTCTTGACTTATCCTCATGACCTTTGATATAAGGAAGTATATCTGTTGAAAAAGTCATATTTTCTGAGCTTTACAGATTAGCTGCCTCTTTGAATCCTATTCTTATCAGGAGGCAGCTTGACAAAAAGGAACTTACTGAGGCTTCAGAACTAGGCATTCAAATCCTTCCTTATTCCCCAAATTAATTGTTTTGTGACTCTAGGAAAACTATTTAAATTCTCTCACAGTAAAATTCCTCATTTTAAAAGTGTGGTCAATTCATGATTTGGCTTATTCACAATTTATTGTTTGGTTGAAATTATATATATATATATACACATTTACAACATTTAAAAATACATGTAAGTATATACAATATTTCAAAAATACATACATATATATATATTTAATTTGCAAGAATATATCTTTATTCTAAAAACAACAACACCCATATACTTTTGGGGAAGATTCGTCTCCCTAACCCAACCTAGTGACTCCCTTGGGCCCTGCTAATCACAGAACCCATCTTCATCCCATCTCTCCACCGCCATTATGGCCACAGAGATGATGAGCCAGGCAGAGCCTTTCTCTGGGATTTTTCGCATTAGAACTAATGATGGGAGAGAGCTTCTTCATTTCTGGTGACTACATAAGAAAGGTGAGTCAGTCGTTGCCAGCAGCCAAGGTCTCAGCTTCATGGGAAGAACCAGTCTGAGTGAAGCCTCTACCACAAGGACAAAGTGAGAGGTGAAGACTGGCTTGATGATGTGAGTTGTCCCATTTTCAGTTGTTCTCAGTTTGTTTATGTGAGCCACTGTAGTTCCTTTTTGCCTTAGCTAATTTGTTATGGATTTATTTTTGTTTGGTTGATTGTTTTTGTTCTTTGATAGTTATTGCTCAATGAATTGTATTTCTCTCTGTTTCCTTTCTTCTACTTCATAATTTCACATAGAATAGCAATGCCCAAAGTGTGGTACCCAAGGCCCTTTCAGGGGGTCTGAAAGATCAAAACTGAGCATTAGTTGTTCTTTTTCCTGTGTTGACATTTGCAATGATTATTGCAAAGCAGAGGTAGCTAAAGCTGCTGCCTCCTCAGCCCAAATCAAAGAAGTGGCATCAAACTGTACAAGTAGCCATTGTATGCTTCTCACACTCTCGCAGGAAAAAAAAAAAGTCAGTTTAATTTAAAGATGTCCTTGATGAAGCAGTCAAAAGTATTAATTTTATTAAATCTTGACCCTTCAGTACGTATCTTTTTAATATTCTGAACGATGAAATTGCATTAAGCACTTCTGCGGCATACCCAAGTTTTCCTGAGAAAACCCGTTGCCATGGAGTTGATTCTGACTCATAGTGACCCTATAGGACAGAGTAGAACTGTCCTATAGGGTTTCCAAGGAGCATCTGGTGGATCTGAACTGCCAACCTTTTGGTTAGCACCCACAGCTCAAGCACTTGCAAATTGTATTGCAAGCTGAACTTGCTGCTGTTTTTCATAGAACATCATTTTTACTTGAAAGAATGACTGACAAACTATAGCTATTCAGATTTGGCACGCCACTTCAAAGAAAATAACTGATAAAATTTAAGCTTTCAAGCCAAAACTAGAATTTTGGAAAACTTGTATCTGCCACTGTGAACTTGAGTTCTGACCAGATTAGTAGTGATACCAGCTAATGTGATTTTTGGTGTTGTATAATGAGATATGTCAACATATGGAAGATATGCATAAGTCAGTGAACCAATATCTTCCAAAATGACCAACGTATGATGTTAGAAAACCATTTATGGGTAAAAGGTCCATTTGCAGTACAGGAAAGACCAATGGATTTTATATAACTTAGGATGAAAAGTTCATTGATACTATGTCAGATTCATTATGGCAACTGATTTTTAAAAAACTACCACTTGTAAAATGTTAGTGTAGTATTAAAAACTATATCCACAATTATCTGTAAAGACTATTTAAAAATTCATCCTCTTTCCAGCTACCTATCTGTGCAAGGCCAGATTCTCTTCATCTCTTGCAACGCATACAACATGTTGCAATAGCACAACTATAGAAGCAGATATGAGAATCCAGTTGTGTTTTGTTAAGCTGGAAATTAAAGAGGTTTCCAAAAAGATAAAATAATGCCACTTTTCTTACTAATTATTTTATTTTTTAAATGTAGTTATTTTCATAACATGTTTTTATGTTAACATGTAAAATGTTTGTCATTTTAAATGAATTAATAAATATATATTTTAAAAATATCTCAATTTAAATTTCAAATATGATGAATTTTGATAGCCACAATCCACATAAATACAAGCTGTTTGGGATCTCCAATAATATTTAAGAGTGTAAAGGTATTTTGAGGCCAAAAATTTAGAGAATTATTGACTTAACATGTCTCTTCCTGTCTGTGCATTCATTTGATGTACGTCTATTGCACTTACTACCTTCTTATACTTCTACGCATTTACTCCTGCCTGAAATGAAATTCCTCACTTTTGTAGTCTAATGAGTTCTTCTGATGCACAAAGATCCAACTAAGGGCTTGTTTTCTCTCATTATTATTTCTTTCAGAATCTTTTGTACACATTTCTATTATAGAACTTACGGCATTTAGTTATCTATTGCCTCACTGGACTGTGGGATCTTGAAGGGCAGGCACTCTTTTCGCCATTAATGTATCCGCACCTAGAAAAAGGTCAAGTTAATCCATACAAATTTTTTTTCTTGAAAGACTGAATTTTTAGGCTTGAGAACTCCTTTCTCTTTTCTTCACCTGTCATAGAGCCCAGCTGATGACCATGACACTGGCAAAGTCATGTACTTCTCTCAACAAGCTACCAGTTAGCCAGTTGCTATGGACTTGATTCCAATTCATGGTGATCCTGTGTGTGTCAGAGTAGAACTGTGCTCCATAGGGTTGTCACTGGCTGATTTTTTGGAAGTAGGTCGCCAGGCCTTTCTTTTGAGGCACCTCTGGGTGGACTCGATCCTCCAACATTTCTATTAGCAGCCGAGTCCATTAACTGCTTGCACCATGCAGGTCTAACCCAAAAACCAAACCGGTTGCTGTTGAGTTGATTCTGACTCATAGCGACCCTGGTGGCGCGGTGTTTAAGTGTTTGGTTGCTAACCAAAAGGTCGGCAGTTTGAATCCACCAGCCGCTGCTTGGAAACGCTATGGGGCAGTTCTACTCTGTCGTATAGGGTCGCTGTGAGTCCTTATGAGTATGAGCCACCCAGGCCTAGATTCCAGAAATTGAGGCTTATGGCCTGACTTCAAAGGTCACCCAATCATAGAAGGGAAAATACCATACTCTGGCTCTAGGGAATCAGTGACCTTTAAAGTTTTCTAAAATTTCTCAGGTGCTTGCGCTAGGTAACATCCACCTAGGAAATTACAATACACAGAAGTTATTCTGAAACAGTCAGACCAGCTAATAAAAACAGGAGCTATCCTGAAACAGTCAGGCCAGTTATTGAAAAGATAACTGCCAACTGGCATTATCTTCTGGAAGCAACACAGCCACATGGCATGGGGGCTTTTCCAAAACTTTTCTAATTGGGTGAAAGTAGGAACATTTCTAAAGATTAATAACGGTGTCAAATCATGTCCAGCTGGCAGCCCCGGGATCTCACCAAGTGTTTTAATCACACAACTTGTGAGCATCAAAACAACGTTAAGTAGCAGCCTGGAGCTAGACTTCATGGAAGGCAATGCCTCTTCTGGGGTGCCAAGCCCACTTTTACCTGTGATTGCTGACCATTGCCTAAGGCTAACACTGACAGTAAATAGCACCCCTTTTCCGCAGAAAAGCTTAGCCAAAAGAAGCAAATATTACTTACCAACCGCAAGCCAATCTGACATCTCCCATGCTGTTCCCATCTGCTTCTGATATTCTGACTGGACAGTTTTCAAATGATAGCAGATGTCCCAGCTAAGAAAAATTAATCAGCTGATAAGTATGCCATTACCTAGCTAATTTTATATTTCCAGAAGCCAGAAACGGTATTGCTTTTGGTCTTTGCTCTGATTCCTCAATTTAAACTGAGCTCTCTTCTAAAATAATGGTGTTTGCTTACAGACCTAGAATTTATTACATAAAAATATCTTTAAATATAAGTATGCAGATGAGAATATTGCATCAAATTCTTGGTCTTTAAATAAATTTAGGAGAAATTTATTCTCATGAAAGTCCTGTATAATGACAAAGGAAGACAATGTAAAAGGTAACAGACAATGTTAACTTTTGTTTAGCCCAGCTCACATCCAGTGATCAACTGCAGAAAACACTGCTTATTTCTGTTCATCGTTGTTAGTCACTATCTTCCTATTTATGTTGTGTATAAAACGGAAGGGAACATCATTATGCAATGTTGATTACCCTCATCATTTGTCTTGCATTATGTTAGACAATTCAGGTGCGATACAGCAATAGACCCCAGACTTACTTGAGGGCACGTACTAAGCCAACATGGCTTAAAATGGAGCCAGGGTGCTTTCAGACATTGTATTTCCCATTTATTGAACACTAGTAACCTGCTGTCGGTTGATCACTGCTGTGCAACTCAGGAGAATTTTAAAATCATTTACTGTTTTGCTATCAGCCTGTGGTCTGGGAACTATCAGGGAAGACCACCATACTTTGCCTCAAAATCATGAGACATGATTTTGTCATGAGACAAAATCATGACACAGAATGAGATGAAGTCCATGAAAGATATTAGCATAGTTCGTATTACTTGGCAAGTGCACGATAGACATTTCTATGTTGCAAATTCTACCAAACCCACAATATTTTAGCTCTGACAATTCAGGTACAATACACCAGTAGACCCCAAACCTCCTGAGGGCACAAACTAAACAAAAACTGCTTAAAATGGAGCAAGTATTCTTTTACATATTGGGTTAAAGGCCCACTCTTCTGGAAGAGAGGTGAGGAACAATGACTGACAGTCCCAAGTATACCCCCACAGAATGAGGGAGGGCTCATTCTGAATAGACAAACAGTATGTGTTCACTCAGGGTAAGCAGAATGCCCCCAGCCCTACAAAAAGGTGTCCATACCCTAATCCCTGGAACCTGTGACTACATTATTTTTTTATTTTTATTTTTTAATGCTAAGCAAAAGGGACTTACCAGATGTCATTAAGGTGATGGCCCTTAAGATAGGGGATTATCCAGGTGGATCATATCTAATCACAGGAGCCATTAAAACCAGAGACTTTTGCTGGTATGAAGGTGGATGGGGCAATGCGAGGAGGAATGTAGGGAAGCTGAGAGGGGCTCCTCCTTGACAGTCAACAAGAAAATGGAGATTTCAGCCCTAAAAGGAATTAAACCCTACCAACAACCTGAGTGAACTGTTCTTGAGTGGCTAGAAGTGGGATGGGGGTCCATCCAGATAAAGAGTGGGAAGGCAGGTAGCCTGGTTATACTCATGGAACCTTTTGTGGCTAGAGTGGGTATATGTAGATTTTCAAAGATATACTTTAAATATCTTTTGTAAATTATTTCTATGTTTTGTAATGATTTTAAAGAGAGAACAGCATACCTCTGACAGTATGCTCAATGTATGATAATTAAAATAGAAGCGCCCCAATGTTAATGGCAATTTGGAAAATTAGGCATGGACCAAATAGTTCAGCAGCCCATTTTCACATACACTTTGTCTAAAACGGCAAGAAGAGATCTTCTTAGATGGTCTATGTTTATTTCTGTTGTATATTCATGGTTAAAATATTAGAGACATCAGAAAAATAATGCTTCTTCCAGTCATGATGGGTTAACAAGATCTGGATTTATCCTCCTACTTAAACAATTAGAGAACCAAATAAAATATAGGGAACAACAGTTTTTATACACTGGACAACAGTAAACATAGAGTTGTGATCCCTGACAGAAGAGAATCAAATGTGGTGTGCCCTACAAGTGTTCCAACTCACTGCTTAAATTGCTGCAACACAGGGAGAAAAAAGTAAACAGAGTTTGGTTATTTTTCTAAATTCAGGAAACAGTGATCAGAGTTTAGGGAGGCCAAGGTGGCTAGAATTTGTGAGGCAAAATTCCAGAGGGGAGGGTTGTTGCTACTGTTAGTTTGTGTTGAATTGGCACTAACTCATGGTGACCTCGTGTACAACAGACTGAAATGCTGTCTGGTCCTGCACCATGCCCATGATCACTGGCATGCTTGAGCTCATTGATGCCTTCCAAACTAGGATGCTCATCTTCCAGCACCATATTGAACAATGTTCTGTTGTGATCTTGTAAGATTTTCATTGGCTAATTTTACAACTAGATCACCAGGCCTTTCTTCCTAGTCTGCCTTAGTGTGGAAGCTCCTCTGACACTTGTCCACCATGGGTAACCCTGCTGGTATTTGAAATGCTGGTGGCATAGCTTCCAGCATCATAGCAACATACAGGCCTCCACAGTACAACACACTGATAGATGGGTGGTGGAGAGAAAAAGGAGCAGCGCACACACACACACACACACACACACACACACACACACACACACACACACACGCACACGCACACACAGAGTCTGGAGATCTGCAGACCATTGACTAAGTCCTGATCTGTGCGTGATAGGGAAAGAACAACCATAAAGGTGAAGATAGGAATACTAATCTGAGACTAGGGAAAGGAGTGCAGGGAAGGAACAGGCAGAACAATTTTCTGAGCTCATACTGGGCTGGGGATAATTTGTGTTCTTACCAACCCAAAGGTCTACAGATTATAATGGGACAGGAGTGTAGAGACTTCAGAAGGGTATCACTTTACTAGTGGGATAAAAATAGCCCTAGAATAAAGGCTAGACCCGACCTAACATAAAATAAGAGCAAGAACTGAAAAGATTAAATTTATCACAATTAACCGTATACCAAAACTTAGTCTAACCCTACCTAAAGAAAGGCAACAAAATCCAGCACTATGCAATGTAAAATTTATAATTTCTAGCATTCAAACAAAACTTACCAGACATGTTAAGAAACAGGAAAATATGACCCATAACCTGGAGAAAAATTTATCAATAGATTCAGAAATGTCAGAGATGATGAAACTAGCAGACAAAGATGTTAGAAGAGATATTACTTAGATTCAATATAAGCAAGAAGGTAGAGGAAAGCATAGCAAAGACTAATCTATGAAAAAGGAGACAGTCTTAATTACTCTAGCTTTATCTTACATTTTAATATTTGTTAACATGTCTTTCTACATTTTTTTTTCTTCTTGAAGGTTGTCATGGATATTCTTACACTTTTACATTTCTTACAAGTATTTTGATGGAGATTGCATGAATCTGTAGGTAAATTTGGGCAGAACTGATACATTTACGATAGTGAGATTTACAAACCATGGACATATTGTAGCTCTCCAGGTATTTGGGGTTATCTTAATTTTCTCTTAATAATGTTATGTAGGTTTCTGGATAGATAACTTGCACATATTTTGTTAGATTTACATATATTTGTTTTATGTTATTATAAATTTATGTCAATGTCATAGGATCATTGCTAAAAGTTATTTTCTAATTTTTATCTGCTCGTTTATAAAAATATGATTGATTTTTATATATTGATTTTATTTTCAACAACCTTGCTAAAGTCACTTACGTATTTTAGTATCTTATAGATTCTTTTGGTTTTCTCAATACACAATCATATCATCTATAAATAAGAATGCTTTATTTCTCCTTTTCCAATCTTTGCGTTTCTTATTTACTTATTTTTTCCTTATTGTAGTGGGTAGGATTGTCTGTATAAAGCTAAGTAGATGTAGTGAGATTGGGGAGCTTTTTCTCATTCTCGATCTCACAGGGAAATTTATTTCACTATTAGTATAATATTTGTCATGGATTATATAGTACTTCCTCATTTTTAAATTAAAATATCCCTTTTATTTTTAATTTGTTAAGAAATTTTATAATGAATATGCATTGAATTTATCAAATAATTTTTCTGCAACTATTTAAATGATCATATTATTTTTTGTCTACCACTCATCTGTCATTTTGTCATACTGTGGGGGCTTGCATGTTGCTGTGATGCTGGAAGCCATGCCACCAGTATGTCAAATACCAGCAGGGTCCCCATGGTGGACACGTTTCTGCGGAGCTTCCAGACTAAGACAGACTAGGAAGAAGGACCTGAGGAACTACTTCTAATAAAATTGGCCAGTGAAAACCTTATGAATAACAGTAGAACATTGTCTGAGATAGTGTCAGAAGATGAGCCCCTCAGGTTGGAAGACACTCAAAAGACGACTAAGAAAGAGCTACCTCCTCAAAATAGAGTCGACCTTAACGACGTGGATGGAGTAAAGCTTTAGGGACTTTCATTTGCTGATGTGATAGGATAATATCCATATGCCTATAAGGAACGTATCATTGCTGATGTCAGATGGATCTTGGCTGAAAGCAGAGAATACCAGAAAGATGTTTACCTGTTTTTTATTGACTGTGCAAAGGCAGTCGACTGTGCGGATCATAACAAATTATGGATAACACTGCAAAGAATGGGAATTCTAGAATACTTAATTGTGCTTATGAGGAACTTGTACACAGACCAAGAGGCAGTCATGATAACAGAGCAAGGGGATACCGCATCGCTTAAGATCAGGAAAAGTGTGTGTCAAGGAAGCAATAACACATCAGTGCATATACATGAGAAATATACTAGAGGAGAATAAAAATAGAAACCTGAAATAAAAGGTTTCAAATGAAGAAATATGCGTAGATAAATTTCATTTTGGTTACATTTAAGACTTGTAGGTAGGAATAATTTAAATTAGTTAATTGCAAAGAAGATCATTTGACCCAAGATTCTCTAATATGAACTCGCACATGAACTATTTTCATATAAATTAAAGGGGTAAAAAAGAAAAAAAAAGTTATTGGAATGTCTACTTTACACTTGAAAAGTGAATGGAAAAGTTTCAGGTTACATAAGTTTCGCTTTCAAGTTTTTACAAATATTTATATACTGGTGAGATAAGGCTGTCAGTTTGTCTTACCATGGTGGCTTCTGTGTTGCTATGAGGCTGGAAGTTATACCGCTGGTATTTCAAATACCAGCAAGGTCACCCATGGTGGACAGGTTTCAGCGGAGCTTCCAGACTAAGACAGACCAAGAAGTAAGACTTAGCTATCTACTTCTGAAACTTAGCCAATGAAAACTCTATGGATCACAAAGGAATATTGTCTGATATAGTGCTGGAAGATGAGCCCTCTAAGCTGGAAAGAACTCCAAATACACAGTGGCTGCAACAACGGACTGGAGCATACAAACAATCGTGAAGATGGGGCAGGACTGGGCAAAGTTTCATTCTGTTGTACATGGGGTCACCATGAGCCAGGGATGACCCAACAGCAACTAACAACAGCCAGTTTATCTATAAAAATAAGATGTTTTTTTCATTCAATATTCTCAGAATCAATCAGGTATGTAAATCAGACATGCAGATTGAAAAATAGATACCAATTAAAAAAAAATAATTGAAAAGAAAGCAAAGGCTTATTTGTATGTAAGATATCAGTGTTTATTTACAAAAATACTAACAGAATATAACAAATTTACTTCTTGCTATTAAAAATGCTGCAGAGGGTCAGCGAAAAAGAGGAAGCCCCTCCATGAAATGGATTGACACAGTGGCTGCAGTAATGGACTCAAGCGTAACAACTCTTACGAGGATGGCGCAGGAGCAGGCAGTGTTTGCTTCTGTTGTACATAAGGTCACTATGAGTAGGAACTGACTCCAGAGCATCTAACAACAACAACAACAATTAAAGCTGTTTCTCAAGATATGACAAATTATCTAATATTTTGGGATATATTGTTTTCTGTTAAAAATGACAGAATGTCACTTTAGTTTAAAATTTAGAAGAATTTTATGACCAACCATTTATTTTGAGATTCATTATGAATTCTATGTGGAGCTCTGGTGGCACAGTGGTTAAAGCACTCGGCTGCTAACCAAAAGGTTGCGGTTCAAATCCACCCGCAAAAAAAGGACTGGCAGTCTGCTTCCATGAAGTTTCACAGCCTTGGAAACCCTATGGGGGCAGTTCCTATAGGGTCGCTATGCATTGGAATAGACTCAATGGCAATGGGTTTTTGGTTTGGATTAATGCCATTACTCTGTTGAAGGGGAGTGGGAAGGAATCACATAGACTAGGGATTGGCAAACTATGTTTCCATGACCGGATCCAGCCTGCTGCCTGTTTTAAAACCATCCATTAGTTAAGATTTTTTTTAATGTTTTTAAACGGATGGAAAAAAAGGAAAAGAATAACTTTGGCGACATGTGAAAATTATATGACATTCACATTTTAGGGTCCACAAATACACTTTTAATGGTGCACACAGCCATGATCATTTGTTTGAGGATTGTTTGTGACTGCTTTCCCAGTACAACAGAGTAGTATCAGTGGGGATTGTATAACCTGCAAACCCTGAAATATGTACTCTCCGTGCCTATTCCTTAAATAAACCAGTTGCTATTGAGTCCATTTGACTCATGGCAACCCCACGTGTGTCAGGGTAGAACTGTGCTGTGCAGGGTTTTCTTTGGCTGATTTTTTGGAAGTTGATTGCCAGGGCTTTCTTCTGAGGTGCCTCTGGGTGGATTTGAACCCCTAACATTTTGATTAGCAGCCAAATGCATTCACTGTTTGCACCACCCAGGCAATTCTAATTTTTGATATTGTGCATATAAAATGTTAAAGTTTTAATCAAGCTTTCCAAGAACAAAGAAACAAAAAAAGAAGTCATTTAAAAGATTACAATGATTCCAATATTTGTATGTGGAATGCCTTTTTATTTCTTAAGTTGCTGAGCTTCAATATCAGGGTCCCTAAGCTACCCTTATGCTTCAGACTTTATGTGTGGGATTGTAGGCTTGTTCCTCAAATTTTATATAGATACATCCCAAATCACTTTCTCCATTCCAAATGTTTGTATCATATCTGTATTTAGCCACCTTCCCACCACTCATATCACTACACAATAAATTCTTCCTATATTATTTATAATTATTATCTTCCAATTGTAGCCCTGTTTCACAATGTAAGTATCTGTCTTCAACTGTCCTTTGGTGTCTTCTCAGCCTTAACATTCAACTCTTAAATTCATACCTAGATTTTTTTTCACCTTTTACTAAGAATTCATAATGATGGTGGTGCATTAGTTAAATGCTACGGCTGCTAACCAAAAGGTCGGCAGTTCGAATCCACCGGCTGCTCCTTGGAAACCGTATGGGGCAGTTCTACTCTGTCCTATAGGGTCGCTATGAGTCGGAATTGACTCTACAGCAGAGGGTATTTTTTTTTTAAGGATCAGGGCTCTAATCAGGATCGCACTTTTCCTGCAGGGGCTTTAACAATTACGTGACACCAGCTGGTGTTTGTTCTCTAAGGATGCCCTGAAAACCAAAACCTGTTGCCCTCTAGTCGATTCCGACTCACAGCGACCCTAAATAGGACAGAGTAGAACTGCCCCATACGGTTTACCGGGGTTTCCAAGGATGCCCTGAAGATACTGTTTATTACACTTTAATGTACTTTTAATGAAAAACTCCTAGAATAAATGTCTCACCCCACACTAGAAACAGATGTGTTTCTACTTAGTAGTTGCTCTGCTTTAATCTTGTGAACACTTAAATAAGTACCTGATTTTATTTCCATTTTAGTCTTGAAAGCTAGTATGTATAGAGCTCAATTTGTGGTCCATCCCTGGTAAATAGACAAGAAACTTGTGGATTATGGAAATTTTTTCACTCGTGGGTTCCTCTTACCTTTTTAACCATCTGTTCTGATTTCGTTTTCCACTTATTTTAACATATGTTAGTGTGCTTGCAAGTCGCCATATATTCTTGCTGGAACAAGCTATATTATAAATAAACAATTTAAACATACATCAAAACGTAAATCAAAATGCTGCATTCATTGAGTAACAATGATATGCTAGGAACTTTCTGTAGGTTATATGTAATCTTCTCCAATAATAATAATAATAAACATTACTAATAGGTTGTTCTTGTTGCTAGCTGCTATTGAGTCTTCCCCAGACTCACGGCTACACAGGATCCATCGTGTTTTCATTGGCTAACTTTCGGCAGTAGATTGTTAGGTCTTTGTGCCCAGTCTGTCTTAGTCTGGAAACTGCACTGAAACCTGTTCAGCATCACACCGACACACAAGCCTCTACTGACAGACGAGTGGTGGCTGTGCTGGGGTGCATTTGTCGGGAATTGAACCCGGGTCTCCTGCATGGAAGGTGAGAATTCTACCGCTGGACCACCACGGCCTTCAATACGGCTGGAAATCAAGAATTCTTGGATAAATCCAAGTTTTGTGGTGCCTAAAGCTCATTTTGGGAACTCTTTTTAATAAAAATAAAGTGAAAAAAATGTTACTTTTGCAAATATTACAAAAACATATGACCGTGTTAACACATTGCTAGAGCTTCATGCAGGGCTTTGGAAAGGGCATGTTCAAGTAGGAGGCCCTGAAGCTTAAGCTTCATTAGCTTCAAGGTCAATCTACCTCTGCATATGTTGACTGCTCACGCTATACCAGTCACTTTTCCTACCCTGTACTGTGTAATTCAAGAATGAGTTAATGTATTTTATGAGGTCACAGGGTTGATATGTGGTACAGATGTATTTGAACGCGGGTCAGTCTAAATCTCAAACACAGTTAATAAAAATATATTTATTGAGTACCTTACATACCAGTGACTGTGCCAAGTGCTGGCATGCTGTGACAAACCAGACAGCCGTGGTCCCCAAGCTTCATGCATTGTTATTTCTATTGCAGCAGCTGTTCATTCAACTTCTTATTTCTTCTATAACCTTCATGGTTAGAAAGAACAGTTTAGGATATATTTTAAAGATTTATGTTCACTTAAAAATGAGTGTGTACTTTATGTTCTACTGGTTTAGCTGGAATAGTAGAAGCTCCCATTTCTTTTTCTCTTCATTAATTATCAACACAGATTGACATTTTATAGATTTGCCTTGATCATTAAATTTACAGATAATGGTTCAAGAAACCAATCTATTTTGTTTCCCAAATATATTAACTTTCCAATCAGATTCAGAAATAGATGACTAGGTTGATCTTTCTTATACAGTTAACTATTTTCTATAATCTTGGTCTGAGTACACTGCAGACAGTTGGATTAAAGATCTTTAGTACTCAACCCTCCTTTTTTAAATCCTGATATTCTGTTCCTCTCGTTATTTCAAAGGAGATCTCAGCTCAAGCTCCTGTAAGCCAGTAGGACTAATATGCATAAGTAAACCTGGAGAGTTTCTTATAATGAAGGTTCCTGGATTCCCTTCCCAGGCTACTGAATCAGAATTTCTGGGGATAGAGCTGCATTTTAAACCAAATTCCTAGGTGAATTTGATGCATGTGGATACCATGCTAAAGATCTCTGATGTAAGGCAATAATCAAATCAAATTATCGTATTTGAAAGTAAAGCACAAAAATCCACTTATAAATTTGAAAATACTAAATAAATTGATCTTATAAAGAGGTTATAGAAACTTTCCTTCCTATACATTTCTTTGATCTTCACTTCCATGTGACCATTCTCCCTGTCCACCTCTCCTTTGCACGTTCCTTTTCCTGTAGACACTCATCTACTGGTGTTCCCCAGGAATCCATCCTTGATTCTTATATTTCGTCACTAGTTTTGGACAATTCCATCACTTCTATGTTTTCAACTACTGCTTATATGCTATATGCAAATTTTTATTTCCTGCTTAGACCTCTTTTCTGAATTCTTGACCCCCAGTTCTAGTCAGCTCTCTAATGGAAAGATCAATTCTAATGACTCCAAAGACCTCAAAGTCAACATGGCCAAAATTGAAAGTAATGTTGCCCATCAACCAAAAAATGTAGCCCTCCTTCTCAATTCTCTGTTTCAGTTTTAATTTATTCCCCGCCATGCATCCATTTGCCCCAGCCAAGTTCTGGAATGTTATCTTTTTCTACGCATTCTCTCACCTTTTATGTCAAATCAATCATAAAAATCCTCTCACTTCTCTTGTTCTTAGTAATTTTTGAACATATATCATTGTCTCTATACCTTCTGTCTCACCTTGGTCCAAGGCCCCCAAAATTTCTCACTGTTATTACTACACCAGGTTCTTACTTGAACAACCTGATTCTTAGTACTATTTTTCTCAGATTCATTCTCCAAACTGCTGCCAGGTTGTTCTTTCTGGCATGCAATTATGATCACTCACTCCCTTGCTTAAAATTTTTTAGCAGCTCCCATTACTGCCAGGGTGAAAACAGACCCCATGGCAGGACATACATGTCCTGCGCACCTGTCTGGTCTCATTTCTTGCAATTCCTCCTCTGAAGCTCCAGTCACGTTGGACTCCTGTAGTTCGGCATCCAGAATGTATTACATATTCAGGACTTGCACATTCTGTTCACCTTGCTGTGATTGGCCTTATCCCCTTCTTTGCTTGGAAACACCTACTTAGATTTTAATGTTCAGTTCAGGGGTCATTTCATCTGGGAAAACCATCTTGCCACTATCAACTTTCCCATATCCTCCTTTCTTACTTAATTTGATTTAGCTGTGTCTATGGTAGTGGCTTATTGGGGACAGTGGTGGTTCAATGGTAGAATTCTCACCTTCCATGTGGGAGACCTGGGTTGATTCCTGGCCAACTGATTTCATGCACAGTCACCATCTGATGTCAGTGGAGGTTTGTGTGTTGCTATGATGCTGAACAGGTTTCAGTGGAGCTTCCATACTAAGACAGACTAGGAAGAAAGGCCTGGAGATCTACTTCTGAAAACCAGTGTCTTGGTCATCTAGGGCTACTGTAACAGAAATACCACAAGTGGATGGCTTTAACAAAGAGAAATTTATTTTCTCACAGTCTAGTAGGCTAGAAGTCCAAATTCAGGGTGTCAGCTTCAGGGGATACCTTTCCGTCTCTGTTGGCTCTGGAGGAAGGTCCTTCTCATCAGTCTTCCCATGGACTAGGAGCTTCTCTGTGCAGGACTCCTGGGTTGAAAGAACACGCTCTGCTCCCAGTGCTTCTTTGTTGGTGATATGAGGTCCCACCCCTCCTCTGCTCACTTCCCTTTCCTTTTATCTCTTGTAAGATGAAAAGTGGTGAAGGCCACATCCCAGGGAAACTCCGTTTATATTTGATCAGGGATGTGACCTTAGTAAGGGTGTCACAATCCCACCCTAACCCTCTTTAACAGAAAATTACAATCACAAAATGGAGGACAACCACACAATACTGAGAATCATGGCCTAACCAAGTTGACATATATTTTTGGGGCACACAATTCAATCCATGACAACCAGCCAGTGTAAACACTATGAATCACAATGGTATGATCTGCAACCCAGTGTGGGGATGGCGCAGAACCAAGTAGCATTTTGATACATTGTGCATAGGGTCGCCATGAATCAGTGGCCAAGTCAACAGCAGGTAACAATGTTAACAACATAGTTAAAGCACTTTTATCACATTACACTGTTAGTATATTACACTTGTTTGTGTCTTCCATGATGTAAGTTCCTTGAGAGTAGAGGTGAGTTTTTATTATTCCTAACATGGGCTTCATAGGACATATAATAGTGTTTCATACAAAGTGGACAGAGTGAGTATCTGTTTAATGAATATTCCACATATTATTGAATTCATCCAGCAGTGATCATCCAATTGGATGTTACAAGGAGACACATGATTTTTGGCTAATTAAAGATTTCTATTCATGCACAAAATAGGCAGACATTTTATTTCAATCACTGCAATCTTTGAACTTGTGGTAATCCATTTTCTAAAACACAACTCCCTTCTAGACAATTCATATTAAACTCAGAATATATGCCAATGGGCCAAGGTCATTTTATTAGTTTTAAATCCTGTATCTTCCAGGAGATAATATTTAGTCATTTGTAGCTACTTACCTCCTACAGGGTCACAGAATATGCAACCTGAGGCCCAAGTGATTCCATGAGCATTGTCCTTGCCTGTTGATTCATTTAGGGTAAGATACTGCAGAGCTGAGCAATTCTATGTGGTAGGAGAGTCAAACAGGATTCTGAGGCTAGGGACATGGAAAGAAGGGCTAAAACTAAAAGAGAAGCCAGTCACCGGCACAGGGTGACCAGAATCAATGCTGGGAACAATTAGTTTACATATGGATGAGAATCCAAACAAAGAGCTTGGCCATGGATAGAAAAAGACAATTTAGTTAGAAGATCTACTTCAACTGGATTAAACAATAAATACAAATTATTGGCTCATCTCAGAGGCCGATAACAAAAATAACACTAATAGTATAGTTGTAGCAGTTCCTGTCCTCACAACTACATATCATGCCATTCATAAGGAGGGTGAGCATCTGGGTTCTAGAACTCTCAGCAATAGCCTTGAAATTCATTCCTTGGATCAATTAGATCATAAAGCAACCCTAACCCTAATTTTTTTCTTTCTTTTTTTTTTGGCCAAGAGGAGTAGAATGTGCTGTTTGGCTTCACCTAGGTAATGTGCTGTCTTAAGTAGCCAGGGCAAGTATATATTTCTCCTTTATGGTATGCAATCCCTACAGAGATATAAAGCTATCAGGATGGTGCAAAGAAATGATAAGGAGAAGGAACCAATGGTTCCCTACAGAAGATATGATGATTATTAGTCATGTGACAACTCAAGTAGATTAACCAAAAATTTGCATAGGAGAATACTTGCAATTAGCCTCCAATTTGTTTGTTTAGCTCTTATCAGCAATTTAAATAATGTTGCTTCCCAAAGCAATTTATACATTCTTTTTTGTGTTGTTTATTGTACTCAACGCAAAAACTATGTTTTTATGTATAAAGTTAAACCTTTATTACAAGTCCAGTATCAACTCAGAGTCTCAACCTGTGTTGTCGCCACAAACAGAACTTGACTTTATTTGGCATGTTAGACATAGTATACAAAGAAGAACTCACAGAGTATAAAATTTGAACTGTTTTCCAAACGATGGTAATGGCTACCTCCTTTCCAAACTTTTTTTTTTCAGTTTAAATAAATGTTCTTTTTCAAGAGAGATGTTTCCCAATCACCCCATCTGTTATGAATTATGTTCCCCCAAAAGATGTTGAAGTTCTAACCCCTGTACCAGTGAATACGACCTTGTTTGGAAATAGGTTCTTTCTTTGAAGATGTGATCAGTTAAGTTAATGAGTTTATACTAGAGGAGGGTGGGTCCTAATCCTTTCTGAGTGAGCAGTGTCGTATAAAGGATGAGAACGGATACAGAAACAAGTCACACAGGGGCAAGACAGCATGTGATGATCTCTCTATGAGACACGGAACATCAGCTAATGCCTGGAGCTACCAGAGCATGCAGAGACAAGGAAGGGTTTTCCCCTAAAGCTGACAGTGAGAATATGGTTCTACCTATGTCCTGGATTCAGACTTCTAGCCTCCAGAAATGTGAGACAATAAATTTTTGTTCTTTGAAGTCACCCCCTTTTTGCTATTTTGTTATGACAGCCCTAAGAGACTAAGACATCATCTAAGAGAAATCCCTTCTATTATTCTATACCACTCAGCAAGGAGTCTCTGGGTGGCACAAATGGTTAAACGCTCAACTACTAACCAAAAGGCTGGTGGTTCAAATACACCTAGTGACTCCTCAGAAGACTGTACTGGCAATCTGCTTCCAAAAGGTCACAGCCTTGACACCCTGTGGAAAAGTTTTACCCTGTACATGTGGGGTTGCCATAAGGTGAAGTCGACTCAACGGTAACTGGTACTACTCAGCAGTCTCTCAATCCACAGCAATTAGTTTATAATTTCTTTTTCTTTCTCCCTGCCTCCCTTGCTTTTTCCTTCTTTCCTTCCTGCCTTCCTGCCTGTCTTTCTTCCTTCCTTCCTTCCTCCCTTCCATCCTTTATTCCTTTTGTTTCTCACTGCTCCATATCTGGCTTATCCACGGGTATATTTCTGGCACCGAGCACAGTGCCAATCCCATGGGAGACACTCTTCACTAGCTGTTAATTGAACCCATTGCATTATCTTTCTGCACTTTGTTGTTGCACATTTGCCTTGACCATGGCTACATAAGCAGTGGACCAGGATCAGGTTGTACAGGCCATGGCTGTGCAACAGAGTAAGCTAATGCACTGAATGGGGCTGGGGCCCATGAGCATGGTGCTGTTTGCATTTGGCTTTAACCTACTGAGCCAACTAGATCTTCACTGACAATTATAACTATCAGCTCTGACTAATGCAAATAAGTTTCTCGGGGTGTGTGTGTGGGGGGGTAGATCTGATGTGCTGAAGGAGTGTATACTATATCTCACCTCGCTTTAAGTGTTATCAGTATAGGAGAAGCAAATCATCTCAGGGATTGGAATTTTGCATTTGAAATATTAGAATCCTATTTCATTACTGAGCTAAATGTCAAGAAAAAAACACAATATTTTTATACTCTGAAAATAGGAAATGCAGCCAAGACTTGACAACCCCACTCCATCTGATTTTTTTTATTCTATCCTTATCAGTCTTGTCACATTTTATTTCACCGTTTTACTGGAACGAGTATATGTGAAATCACTTTCAACATCTTCCTGACCTTGTTCAGTAGATAAGTACAGGGGAAAAATGGGACCTCGGCTTTCTGGATGAAATGAGCTTATTGTAGCTATTTGTATTTTGACAGTTCTTTTTAAGGGAATATGTCATTCTTTATTGAATGAAAATGGGCTTCATTTCAAATCCAAAAAAGATTAATGCAGTAATAGGGGCAGATTTAGCCTATCTACTTTTTTTTTTTTTTTTTTTGAGATTTTTGGACAGTGCAAGAGAAAAATTTCATTTTGAAACCTTCCTTATTACTTATAATATGAGAAGAAAAATAAATTCCTCAAACGTAAAAGTATAAATTTGCTAGGAGTAAAATATTTGGATAAAGAGGTAGATGAGCCAATGATGAGGTACTTCAGTTATCCTGCCTGGAAGAAATCAGACTATGAAATGAGAATTCTCTCCACATAATTAGCTAACAATGAAAATAGCAGGGACAGTTTTTGCTAATAATTCTAACATGAACCATATAAACCAGTTAAGACCTGAATCTATCGTTGAATTTAATAATGAAAAGTTGTTGATGTAACATAAATCTCTTTTACCTTTACTCTGTCTTGTATTCTAAGAATTTAGTGATAATACCATAATACTTTATTCATATCAATGAGCAAGGGTATCAATGTAATGAATTGCATTTGTATAACGGATTACAGTTTTTATCTTATTTGGTCCTCCTAGCTATTGACAGCATGGGTATTATTGTCCTTTTATTACATACCAAGTCACTGAGAGTCAGAGATGGTAAAGGATGATCCCATATTACCCAGGTAATCACTAGCAGACTTAAGGCATGAATTTAGGAATCTGATTCTGGAGGCTGTGCTATTTCCCACTACCTAAAGTGCCTCTTTCTGTTCTGAATGGCATCATATGTATTAGAAATAGTCTCAGCAGCCTGATTCACCAATGTTATACTCCTCTTATATGAACACCTTTATTACTGCTTTGGAGCCCTGGTGGTGCATTGGTTAAGAGCTCAGCTGCTAACCAAAAGGTTGGCAGTTCGAATCCACCAGTTACTCCTTGGAAATCCTACTAGGCAGTTCTACTCCTTCCTATAAGGTGGCTTTGAGTAGAAATCGACTCGACGGCAATGGGTATTATTACTATTTGGTAAACTGTGGGTGACATAAACTCATAATGTGCTCCTCTGCTAACTGCTAACTGCAAGGTTGGAGGTTTGAGCCCACCCAGAGGTGACTCAGAAGGAATGCCTAGTGATCTACTTCTGAAAGATCATAGCCATTGAAAACCCCGTGTAGCACAGTTTTACTCCGACACACATAGGATCACCATGAGTCAAGATACGCTTGATGGCAACTGGTTTGTTCCTTATTATTGCTTTATATTTTTAATCCAGCTTGCCTATCCTACCATCCATTGTCTGTTGCCTTATATTCCTGAGCTCCGTTTTCCAGACATCTGGAGGGACGTCTTCCCATGACCATACCTGAATTCCCGTTGCCAGGGTCTGCGCACCTTGTTTCCTTCCATTCTGCATTTTATCACTACAAGTGATCCTTCCATGTTTGTCTTTGGGAAGAAATAAGGGGTGCACATGATTCACATTTCTATATTCAAGAAAGCAGTAAATTGTATCATAATATACACAAAAAGAGACTTTATTCTACTAGAAGTAGTCAGATAAAATATAGGATACCTGGGTAAATTTGAATTTCAGTTAAACAATGAATATTTTTTTTAGTATAAATATGTCTCAGATATTGCATTGGGCATACTTACAATAAAAAAAATGCTGTTGATCCAAAATTCCAATTTACATAGGTGGCTGTGTTTCATTCGCTAAATGCGATAGCCCTAACTATAAGAAAAATGTGAGTTTTTTTTTTTTTTTAGTTACCTCAGTCCTCATTTAATAATTTAAATACAGGAGGATTGTAAAGGTAGGATTGGAATACGTTCAAAAATCCACAAACAAATGTTCACAAGTAGCATTTTACAGTTTACCTCCAATCTGGCAACTAATTCTTTCAGAATTCGCAAAGATCACGCATTGAGGCAGAATCCCACATGCCAGCTGGGACATTAGATTGCTTTCCGTTATTAAACTGGGAAGTGCGTACACTGTGTAGTTGAAAATGTCTGCAATAAAATAAAATTATGCTTCTCTATATCAGTAGATTCCAGATTACAAAATTCACGTTATGTTTCTTGGTAGCTTTACTGATCATGTATTAATTTCAAAAGATATTGGGTGTGCTTCATAATAGCATCTAACTTTAATAACTAAAATCCAAATAGTTCTGCTTGGGTTTCAGGCAATACATATCTTGATCCAATACATTCGGAAGATGCCTATTGTGTGTTTGACCCTGGGGCAGCTATTATAAAGAATACAAGGCTGGGCTTTCCTAGGCAGAAGGTGATAATTTAGATGGGGCTCATAACCACAAGTGCAAACTCCATGTTAAACAAGGTGTAAATTAAATACTCGAATCAGTTAGTACACATTTGCTTATTTTTTTTCCATTTCTTTTAGTTTTTCTCGTACCTTCAATTTTGTGTATTTGAATTCTCCATTTCTGTAGTCCATAGATATAATTTTCATTCAAACACTTTAAAAAGTTTCTTGCCTTCTATAGCATGCTCCTTGCCCTATTCTGCATGTTCTTACTAAGCTTCTAGAAGTGTCTGTTCTTCTTTGTGCAGATTCCAGTGTGGATTTCATATGTGTGACTATGACATTACTCTCTTCCACTTACTCGGTCATGACAGATCCCCTTGACAGTAACACAATTACTCAGCATGTCTATTACTATTA
>NW_004443957.1:498987-499881 GCF_000243295.1 Trichechus manatus latirostris | reverse complement strand
TAAAGAAGACTTCAGGAGACATTTTTGGTTTAAGGTTTAAGTTTTAAGGATTATCTCAGGGCAACAGTTTCGGGGGTTCATCTAGCCTCAGTGGCTCCAGAAAGCCTGGAATCAATGAGAATTTAGAATTCTATTCCAAATAAATAAAATTCTGTTTTTCCACCTTTTGATCAGAATTCTTCTGTAGAATCATTGATCAACATGTTCAGTACTTGCAGCTGGGCACCATCTACTTCTTCTGGCATCATGGCAAAGGAGACGTTTGTTCACGGAGCAATTAGACTCACAATTTCATTTCCTTCTTGTATTCCTGACTCTCCCGCTTCCTCTGCTGTTCCAGGCGAATAGAGATCAATTGCTGTACCTTAGATGGCCGCCTGTAAGCTTTGAAGATCTCAGGCATTTCACAGGGAACTAAGAGATAGAACTGATGCACTAAAAACAATATTAAATAATTACCTGGAATGTCCCATGAAATCATGACCCTAAACCTCTAAACCAAGAAATAAAATCCTTTGAAGAGTTTGGTTGTACATAAGCGGCCTTAGCAGTTGCTGTTTTTTTGTTTTTTGTTTTTTTTTGTAAAAAAATATATTATACAACATTTGCCAATTCAACTTTTCATAGACATACAACTTATTGACATCAGTTATATTAATCAACTGTGCAACAATTACCCTTAATCAATGCAAATTTTCCATCACCATAAACAGACACGCAGTGCTCCATAAGCAAAAATGCCCCCTTCCCCCCTCGTTTCCACTCCTGGTAACCCCTAATAAACTTTGATCTCTATACATTTGCCTGTTCTTATCTTTTTATATAAGTGAGGCCATACAATATTTGTCCTTTTATGATTGACTTGTTTCCATCAGCATAATGTCTTCAAACTCC
>NW_004443957.1:486982-496084 GCF_000243295.1 Trichechus manatus latirostris | reverse complement strand
TATCTCTTGTAAGATAAAAGGTGGTGCAGGCCATACCCCAGGGAAACTCCCTTTTAGGGGCACACAATTCAATCCATGACAATTGACATGTATCCTGAAACTTTGCTAAATTCCTCTATTAGTTCTAGAAGCTTTTTAGTGGATTATTTGAGATTTTCTTTATACTGAATCATGTCATTTATGAATAGAGATAGTTTTACCTCTTCCTTTCCAATTTGGATACCTTTTGTTTTTATTTATTTATTTTCTTGCCTTATTGCTCTGGCTAGTACTTCCAATACAATATTGATTAGGAGTGATGACAGCAGGTATCCTTGTCTTATTTCCATTTTAAAAAGGAAAGCTCTTAATTTTTCTTCATTGAGTATAACAATGACTGATGCTTTTTCATAAATGCTCTTAATCATGCTGAAGAACTTCTCTTTTATTCCTATCTTGTTGAGAGTTGTCATCAAGAAAGTGTGCTGGATTTTACCAAATGCCTTTTCTGTGTCAATTAAGATGATCATGTGATTATTTTCTTTTGTTCTATTATTGTGGTGTATTACATTGATTGATTTTCTAGTGTTGAGCATTCTTGCATTGCTGAATAATTCCCACTTGATAATAGTGTATTCTTTTAATATTCTGTTGAATTCTGTGCACTAGTGTTTTAAAGAGAATTTTGGCATCTACCTTCATAAAGGATATGGGTCTGTAGTTTTTTTTTTTTTTGCTTGTAATTTCTTTGCCTGACTTTTGTATCAAGGTGATTCTGGCTTCATAGCATTAGGGAATATTACTTTCTCCTTCACTTTCTGGAGGAGTTTGAACAGGATTTCTGTCAATTCTTCTCTAAATGATTGGTAGAATTCACCAGTGAAGTTATCTGGTCCTGGGCTTTTCTTTGAGGGAGATTTTAATTCCAAGCATTTTTGAAGTTTGTGCAAGCTCTAATGTTTCATGGGAAGAAACCTTTCCAACACTCTCAATATCTCTCCCTTCCTTGCCCCTTATTCTTTCCTCTTCTTTTCTCTCCATCCTCAAACTTCCTTCTTCTTTGTACTCATGGTCTTTTTTTTTTTTTACTCTCTACTTTTTTCTCTCTGTGGTATCTGCTAGAGAAGATAAAAGTGTTTCTCAGAATTGCAGATATTCCAGACTTTGTTCCCCAGACCAAAAGCACCTTTCTAAATTCTTCTGGTTCTCTTCTCCCCTATTTTTCTTTCCACTTCCTTCCCCTCCCTTCCTTTTTCCCCTACCCCCCTACCTCGCTGTATCTCTCATCCACACACCCACACCAATATCTACACCCATGTATATCACAAACATTTACCTATCAGTTTCAATTAGTTGGATTTATTCAGAAAGCCAGGGGCAGATATAGAGTTTTGTGGTCCCTTAAACATACAATTTGATGGCTCCCTATATGAAAAGAATTAAAAAATTACAAATACAAACATAGTTATTGCAGAAGTGAATATTTTTAAAAAAGAAGCAAAAGTAAGAAATGATGAAGTAAAACAGCTAAACAGAAGATTTCAAAGGGTGGCTCGAGAAGACAAAGTAAAGTATTATTATGATGTGGGCAAGACCTGGAGTTAGAAAACCAAAAGGGAAAACACACTTGACATTTCTCGAGCTGAAAGAATTGAAGAAAAAATTCAAGCCTTGAGTTGCAATTTATTGAAGTATTCTATGGGTAAAATATTGAACGATGCAGGAAGCTTCAAAAGAAGATGGAAGGAATACAGAGCTACTATACCAAAAAGAATTGGTCGATGTTCAATCATTTCAGGAAGTAGCATATGATCCAGAACCAATGATACTGAAGGAAGAATTCCAAGCTGCACTGAAGGCATTGGCATAAAACAAGGCTCCAGGAATTGACGGAATACCAATTGAGAAGTTTCAACAAACAGATGTAGTACTGGAAGTGCTCTCTCGTCTATGTCAAGAAATTTGGAAAAATAGATACCTGGCCAATCAACTGGAAGAGGTCCATATTTGTGCCCATTCAAAATAAAGGTAGTTCAACAGAATGTGGAAGTTATTGAACAATATCATTAATATCATACACAAGTAAAATTTTTTCTGAAGATCTTTCAAAGCAGTTGCAGCAGTGTATCAACAGGGAACTGTTAAGGGTTCAAGCTGAAGTTAGAAGAGGATGTGGAATGAGGGACATCATTGCTGATGTCAGATGGATCCTGGCTGAAAGCAGACAATACCAGAAAGATGTTTACCTGTGTTTTATTGACTATGCAAAGGCATTCGACTGTATGGATCAGACAAATTATGGGTAACATTGTGAAGAATGGGAATTCCAGAACACTTAACTGTGCACATGAGGAACCTGTACACGGACTAAAAGGCAGTCATTCAAATAGAGAAAGGGGTTATTATGTGGTTTAAGGTTTGGAAAGGTGTGTGTCAGGGTTGTACCCTTTCACCATACTTATTCAATCTGTATGCTGAGGAAATAATACAAGAAGCTGGACTATATGATGAATGAGGCATCAGGATTGAAGGAAGATTCATTAAGAACTCATGACACAACCTTGCTTGCAGAAAGTGAAGAGGGCTTGAAGCACCTACTGATGAAGATTAAAGACCGGCCTTAAGTATGGATTGAACCTCAACATAAAGAAAACATAAATCCTCACAACTGGCTCAATAAGCAACGTTATGACAAATGGAGAAAACACTGAGGTTGTCAAAGATTTCAATTTACCTGGATCCACAATCAACACCGATGGGAGCAGCAGTCAGGAAATCAAACGATGTGTTGCACTGGGCAAATCTGCTGCTAAAGATCTCTTTCAAGTGTTAAGAAGCAAAGATGTCACTTTAAGGACTAAGGTGGTCTTGACCCAGATCATGGTGTTTTCAATCACCTTATATGCCTGAGAAAGCTGGACAATGAATATGGAAGACCGAAGAAGAATTGATGCCTTTGAATTATGGTATGGCAAAAACTATTGAACATACCATGGACTGCCAAAAGAATGAACAAATCTGTCTTGGAAGAAGTACAATTAGAATGCTCCTCATAAACGAGGATGTCAAAACTCTGTTTCATGTATTTTGGACATGTTATCAGGAGAGACCAGTCCCTGGAGAAGGACATCATGCATGGGAAAGTAGAGGGTCAGAGAAAAAGAGGAAGACCCTCAATGTGATGGATGGTCATATTGCTTCCAAAAATGGGCTCAAGCATAACAATGATTGTGAGGATGGCACAGGACCGGGCAGCGTTTTGTTCTGTTGTACATAAGGTTGCTATGAGTCGGATCTGACTCCAAGGCACCTAACAACAACTGTTTAAAACCTCAGTTATTAATTTTTCAAGTGTCACTGGGTAGTAGTGTCTATTTAGCTTTCTTGGAGAATGTTTTACCACGCAGGGCTAAACCTTGTGATTTTGATATACATACGACTTCTTTAGATGAGCTGTTGGAGAGATTCCTTCAACATTCTGTTGCCAGATGGGGAGTTGTGCCAGGGACCCCAAGACCACTCCTCAACTCGGTTATTCACTAGGATGACTCACAGTACTCAGCATATAGTTGTAGTCATGGCTAAGATTTAGTACAGTGAAAAAATACAAAGCAAAATCTACAAAGGGCAAAGGTGCCTGGTGTGAAGTCCGGAGGAAACCAGGGACAGGCTTCCAAGGGTGCTTTCCTAGTGGAGTCACAATTAATTCCTCTAGCACTGAATTGTGATAACACATATGAAGAGCTGTCTACCAGAGATGCACATTAGAGACTCATGTGCCCAGGGATTTTACTGGGACCTATTCATGTATGCACCCTCTGCCTAGCACATAAAGCAGGTGTTCAGCATAAACCATACTGTTTGAACAAACAAGTTTGGTGCAATGGGCTATTATTATCAATTAGCAAATTTTGGGAACGCTCCTGAAATCCAAATTCACAGAACCAGCCATGGGATAACCTTGCAAACAGGTCTTTATAAGAACAGCAGTCTCAGGCCTGCAAGGTTAACTCTTTTCTGCATAGGATTGCTACATATAACATTATTCCAAGAACCCTCAATACAAGTCAAGAATAAGCATCTTAAAATTGGGGATGAAATACAATGCGCATTTGGCTTCTCTGATATGTCCTGATGAAATTTACTTATTTTCTATTTTCTTTGCCATGAGGATTGTTATAGTAATAAAGGGAACTGAGCAGATGGGCAATTACAAATTTTTTGCAAAGGGACACTTTCTCACTTACATAAACTTTCATCTGAGGTACATATCTGGTATTATATTGCCTTTTAATTGGCTTTATTTTTCTCATAGTACTCATCATGATTTGATGTGTTATATTTTCCACTTGCTTGTTTGTCTTTTTCTTTTTTTTTTTTTTCAGTGTAGTATTTACAGCTGGCCCACAAGTAGGTATT
Organism: Trichechus manatus latirostris; assembly: GCF_000243295.1. NCBI lineage: Eukaryota > Metazoa > Chordata > Mammalia > Sirenia > Trichechidae > Trichechus > Trichechus manatus. The sequence continues at coordinate 491,686 of NW_004443957.1, read as the reverse complement.
CACAAGTAACTGGCCCACAGTAGGTATTCAAGAAATATGTGTTTGAATGGCGAACGGATGACACCAGGAAGCACCATGAGGGCTTTCAATTCTATGTGGCAATTAGTTTCTGTTTTCTTCGTGTTATCTTGACAGTATTTACACATTCCCTTTCTCAACTCTCTTGTCTTTCAAGGCATATCAAGAACAACAATTACAACTAATTTATCTTACTCAAGCTCTCTGAAGGCAGGAATCTTATAGTCCTCTATGGACCTCTAAATGTGAATATTAAGTGCTCATTAAATGCTTAGATGCTTTATTTGTTTATTTTAGTTCTCAGTGGTCTTTTGTGTTATAATTTTGAAAGCTAAGCGCATCAATGTTTACTGGTACCTTCTAATTTATTATTATATTCTCAGTTTCTAGTAAATTGTCAAGCACATAAAGGGCCCTCAATGGCATTTACTGAAAAGATGAATTCAGGAGTATGATTTAAGATAACACCATAATTGAAGAGGAAGTTCTACCCTTCTCCTCAGACCAGGCTGATACACCTAGCTCCACCCCCAAAAAAGAAGCAGTGTCAATATGATCGATTAAAATGTAAGCACTGACTGAAGTAAGTTTCCAGTGGGTGTAATCACTGTGCCTTGGAAGTCATGAATCCATGCTGTAATAACAGTAATAATAATAGCATATACTTTTACCTTTACAAATGTTAACTCCTTTAGTTTTAGTTCTTACAAAAACCCTATGAAGTAGATATGGTTCTTATCTCAGTTTTACAGATGAGGAAACTGAGTAATGAGAGTTTAAATAACTTACTTGTTCAAGGCTACATAATGATTTCTAGATTCTACCTTCAGACTAGACATAGCCACCACTTGACTATGCTGTCTTCAATCCATGTGTTGCCTGTTAAAAACCTGTTGTGGCCAGTCGAGTCCAACTCATAGTGACCCTATAGGATAGAGTAGAACTGCCCCATAGTGTTTCCAAGGAGCAGCTGGTGGATTTAAACTGTTAACCTTTTGGTAACAGCCAATCCACGTGTTAGGACTGCAAAACTAATGTCATCGTTGAGTCTGGCCAGACCTGAATATATTCATCCCAAGTCTGAAGTTTGTGGAAGTCAGCAAGCTTCCTTTAGACGTCTGATGTACTCTCAAAAACACCCTTTATTAAGCTCTCAACTGGGTTCTCAGTCACTGTCACAGCAATAAACTAAGGGGTCCCTTGGTATTTGTCCCTGCTTACTACACCAATCCATTCAGCCAAGTCCAGAGTCACCTCATTGGATTGATCAATGCTTTACTCACATAAGAAAGTAGACAGAGCAAGGTCAGCCTCAATAGTGTGCACCGGTTACCCATGGCCCCCAGGTCATTCCCTGTGGCCAACGCAGGGCTGATGGTCAGCACATGCCCCTCCCATCTTGCAGGTGAAGGCACTCTGTTCTCTCCTGCTGGGGACAGATATAGAAACAGGGTTGTCCAGGTGCCATATATGCACGTGCATAAGCAGAGCAGAGCAGAGAGAGAGTTTACTGTGTACCCAGAATAGGGAGAGAGGCTCCCCGATAAGGAGAAAAAACTGGGAGAGTGAGAGAGAGGGGCCAATTCCCAGTCTTTTATACCAGGGAGTGCTCCAGGCCCAAGGCTTCTGATTATACAGCCCAGGTGAGAAGTGCAACAGCTTTGGCAGACTGTCCTCTCAACAGTATTTCTGGTGATGTTGATTTTCCTGTATAGTTCTTTTTCAGAACCCTGGAGGAAGAAGAGGTAATTGGCAGGAGTGGAACATTCCTCGATCCATGAGCTGCAATATCGCTATATCTGCACACACATACTGGCACACAAGGAGCTTGATTTCTAACGAAGGCTTCCTCATATATTTGCTTAAGATCTTTTCCTATGCAACTAGAGTGTCCAAATGACCTAAGATACTTACAGGCAGTTTATATTCAGTGCCAACAGATCCAGCAAAAAAAAATAAATAAATAAAGAGTGAAAAGATCAGTTGCCTAATTTTTGCTCCACATAACAGGCAATGTATCTGTATATCTATCTGTATTGTATTTCTTATTTCAAAATAGTAATTTAAATAAAGCTATGAGGGAAAAATAAAATAGTTTTTGTCTATTTTTTTTTTTTTCAATTTAACGTGTTTCTATCTTTGTTTGATACAGATTTATTGCAGGGTTCTTTCATATTTCTGCATTCTATAAAAATAATATTTTCACCTGTGACATTTTAATGTCATAATTATGGCAATAACCATTACCTTTCCAATTTTCAGCAGTTATGTCTTGAGTGACAGAACAACCAACATTACTTATATTATGAAGAATTCTCATGAAAATATGGTAGGTTTTTGCAGCTGTAATGATTGTGTCTGTTACTGAGATAATGCCTAAACTTCTTTTCTGTTAAAAATAATATTTTTGAGTGCATTGGAAGAAATACATTTTCTATATGATGAAAATGCCCCAGAATACTAGAGAAAATTATCATCCTAATCGATGTGTAATCATCTTGTCATACTAATATTCTGAATGGCACTATTTATAGCTGATAGAGAACAAAACTCTACATTATATTTTCTTTTTATAATATAAAATTGTCATTTCAAAATATAAAAGAAGTTGCAAGCTTTGTTGATCTGTGCAGCTTACCGATTCATTTTCTCTCTTGCCAGAAGAGCTGTGCACAGTACAGAGATCTGTCAGTGACTGGGTCCTCTGAGGGTGCTATATGCCCATGAAGGGGAGTCAGCATTAACAAGGCCTTCCTATTTCCCAACTGTTCATTCAGGGAGAGGAAAGCAGTATTGTCTATGATAGAATCTTCTGACTTAGAGTGGACCAGATAGAGTCGGTACATTGCAATTCAGTTGAAAAACTTCATCAAACTGGAAAACCATTCCTTACAAATGCTATTCAGTGTTATTTTCTTGATCTAGCTACATAGTTGTGCTATTGTGTCAATGCACTTCACTGAGAGTTTCCTTTGTTTTCATTTCACTCTGCTTTACCAAACATGATGCCCATTTCTGGCGGTTGGTCTTTCCTGGTAACAGGTTCAAACTGGACTCAAACACACCAACGATCAGGAAGATGGTGCAGGACCAGGCAATGTTACTTTCTGTTATATATATGATTGCCCTGAGTGGGGCCAGCTGGACAAGAACTAACAACAACAAGCTAAGAAATGCACACATACACACACACAAGAAAACCTGGTGTCAAAGCATTTCTTCTTTACAACGGCAAACTTCCTTTACTAATAGCTGTTATTGCAGAAGGAGCAGATTCTTGATTCAATGAAAGGGGGGAGCCTGCTGCGTTAGATGTTCCCATCTTTTCTGTGAGAGCCATAAATCACTGCTCTGTAAATCTTGGTGATAGCAGTCGAGGGTAATAAGGGGTAGCCAGTGGGGCTCCTGAGCTTTAGAGACCAGGCTTAGAGACATTCAGCATGTTGGTCTATGTTTGAGTGTGCACTGGGGTAGTTTATGGATAATATCAAATTATAGTTAGCAGTTATGATAAACTACTTATCAAATACAGAGAAATGGATATAAACTGAGTGCCTTTTAATTAATTAATTAATTTTTAGTGTGCATTAAGTGAAAGTTTGCAGTTCGAGTTATTCCTCATACAAAAATTTATACACACATGGTTATGTGACCGTAGTTACTCTCCCTATAATGTGACAGCACACTCCTGTATTCGACTCTGGATTTCCTGCGTCCATTCAACCAGTTCCTGTCCCTTTTGGCCTTCTCATCTTGCCTTCAGACTGGAGCTACCCAGTTAGTCTCATGTATCAACTTGAGCTAAGAAACACTCTCTTCACAAGTATCATTTTAGGTCTTATAGTCCATTTTAATCTTTGTCTGAAGAGTTGGCTTCGGTAATGTTTTCAGTACTGGGCTAACAGAGTCCAGGGACCATGTCTTCAGGGGTCCCTCCAGCCTCAGTCAGACCATTAAATCTGGTCTTTTTACATGAATTTGAGTTCTTCACCCCACTTTCCTTCTGCTCCATCAGTGACTCTCTGTTGCGTTCCCTGTCAAGGTGGTCATTGCTGGTAGATGGACACCATCTAGTTCTTCCAGTCTCAGGCTGACGGAGTCTCTGGTTTATGTGGCCCATTCTGTTTCTTGGGCAAATGTTTTGTCTTTGGTGTTCTTCATTCTGCTTTGCTGCAGGTGGGTTGGGACCAATTGATGCATCTTAGATGGCAACTCACTAGCTTTTAAGACCCCAGACACCAGTCACCAAAGTGGGATGCAGAATATTTTCTTAGTAAACTTTGTTATGTCAACTGACCTAGATGTCCCCTGAACCATGGTCCCCAAATCCCCGCTCCTGCCAATCTGTCCGTCATAGTGTTTGGTTGTATTCAGGAAACTTCTTAGCTTTTAATATAATCCAGTTGTGCTGACTTCCCCTGTATTGTCCTTTCCTTCACCCAAGATGATTGTTATCTATAATCTAGTTGGTGAATACCACTCTCCCTCCCTCCCCACCCTTGTAAATATCAAAGTATGTTTTCTTCTGTGTTTAAACCTTTTCTTGAGTTCTTACGATAGTGGTCTTATACAATATTTGTCCTTTTGTGAATGACTAAATTCACTCAGCATAATGCCTTCCAGATTCCTCCATGTTATAAGATGTTTCACAGATTCATCGTTGTTCTTTATCATTGCACAGTATTC
>NW_004443957.1:477730-479245 GCF_000243295.1 Trichechus manatus latirostris | reverse complement strand
TTCTTTGTTGTTTGCTAGTCTGTGGGCACGATACTTTTCACCTCCTTCTGCAATGAGCAGGGTCAGTCACTCAGGTATGGTACAGCAGGGCAGGTCCAGCTGAAGGGGAGTTGCTGGGATGGGTTGTTTGTGGCATGTACTAGGGCTGACACTGTGGCCTGGGAACCAGTGCAGGGCAGGTTCCAGTAGGCTGCACCTGTGCTGCTTGAGAGTGTTATGTTCAGTGCACAGTGCAGGTAGGCAGGAAGGAGGGGGTAGATTGTGATGTGTGGAGCTAAGATGGGTATGGGAAAGAGGAGAGAGGAGAGAGGAGAGAGGAGAGAGAGGAACAGGGGCCAAAAACAAACAAACAAACAAACAAACCAAAAAGAGTGCTAAGGGAGCTTGCTATTGGAGTGGAGGATGAGAGACTGAGAAATGGGGAAAAACAAAAATGAAAAAAAAGGTTAAAAAATGAATAAATCAAGAAACTGGAAATGAAGAAAGACAAAAAGGGAATGAGAGAGAGGAAAACAAAACAAAAAAAAGAAAAGAAAAAAGAAATGTCCCCAGGGATGTCCCTGTGTGTTTGTGCAGTGTAAGGGAGTAGCTTCCAAGTGGCCCAGTACTGTGGGGCTAGAAGGGGCTCCCAAGCTGAGAATAGAAAAAGAAAACAAAAAACCAAACAAAACAGAACAAGTCAGAGCAAACAAACAAACAAAAAGGCCCCAGGGGTCTCAGCAGCATGGCAGCATGGGACGGGAAGCAGTTTCACAGTCGAGCAGTGTTTCGCAGCCTTTCAGGAGGAAGCAAAGATGGCACATGGAGCCAGTTATTTGAGAGAAAGGAGGGGGAGGTGTTGAGATGTAAGGAAGAAATCTAATGAAGTGGAAAAAAGCAACACCAGCAGCCAACAAAAGGCACTCAGGGAGCCGGCCAGTGTGGGCGGGGGGAATCCAAGTGACACCGGGGTGAAGGTGGTGCTTCCTGGCCAAGAGACTGTGGCTGCAGGAAGCAGAAGAGGCTAAGTGCGGTGAAGAAGGGTGAGGGGTTAGAAAGCGTATATGGCTGGTTACCGGTTGTTACGTCTCCTGCTGGAAGCTCCATGAAGCTGCTTTCTCGTACCCCCTGTTCGCTGATCTCAATAGGAGTCCAAGATGGCAGATCCATGCTGTGGTAGCTGATAGGGTACCTCTGCATGTAACTCTCCTCGCTGTCTGTTCTTGGTCCGTTTCTTATTCCATTCGGTGCTTGGCTGAGTTCTTTATCTCTTCATTTGATGCTTAGGGTTTCAGGATTGACGTGTGACTCTGTTTGACTTAGTTTTTCTCATCTTTGCTGCAGAGGGATGGCGTGGTGCTTCTTATTATGGTGCCATATTGCCCAGAAGTCCCTATGACTACATTTTTTAGTCCCTCTATTTTGTTTTAATGTTGTCATCTTTTATATATTGATGTCTTTTTTTCCCCTATTTTCAGTGTTTTAGCTTTGATTTATTTTTGTGACTTCCCTATCTGGGTTGATGCCTGGTTGCTG
>NW_004443957.1:474640-475888 GCF_000243295.1 Trichechus manatus latirostris | reverse complement strand
CAAGTCTATGCAGGGATGAAAGGCATTCAAAGTCTGTGGTCCCCTTATGCCTGTGCCTAGGCAAAGGAGTTGTGCCTGCCCTGAGTTCCTGGCTTAGGGGAGCTGGCAGATTATTTTTTCCTGTTTGTTAATTTGTTCCCTTTTCAAGGCTGAGAGAATGGCTCAGGGTGCATGACGTGTCCTACTTCTGGCCCAGGGGACACAGAAATTGCTGAAGTTGACCAGGGACCCAGTGCAGAGTGGGGAGGAGGCGCATAAGTGGGAGAGAGGTTCTTCCCAAAGGGAGTGTTTTTTGATCCACGGGGTAGGTTAGATGCATGTACTTATCTTTTGCTGATTTAGTGCCGCTTTTCACTGGTTCTGGAGGCTTGAGTAAACTCTCTGCTGCTTGGTCTCTCCTGATGTGGAAAATGCGTCTTGAGTACCACTGTTTGCCTCACTGAGTGCAGCAGCCAATCTGGCCTGCAGGGTGCGATTCCCAGTTGGGTCAGGTCTGGCAACTCCTCACTGCTTCTGAATCATCTCTCCATTCCCCTGCTGCTCAATCTAATTCCTCAACTTGGCCTTTGATGTTCAGGGCTCCTAGATTGTTATATATAATCAATTCACTTTTTTTTTTTTCTGGTCTTTATTATAAGAAGGACCATAGGAAGTGTCTGAGTACTCTGCCATCTTGGCCCTGCCTCCCCCTGAGTGCCATTTTGATTGTGACACTGTAAATTAGAATATATTGGAACCAAGACCCATTCTTATACCTTCCTTTTAGAATTTCTTTCTCATTTTATCACCTGACTGTTGAAAAGTTTTTTTGACACAAGCAGATGTAGCTGAACACAGTATAAGGTAAAGTATAGACTTTAGAGACAGGCTTAACTGTGTTATTCATATCACTTATTTACTAAATAAGTGTCTATTGCCATCCTGCTATGTGTAAGCATTGTTTTAGACATGAGATAGAGCAGAGAACAAAATAAAGTCTGACTCTATGCATGATCTTCAAAAAAATAATTTAATATTTTTGATCCTCAATTCTATCATAAATAGGGGATTTATATTTTTATTATCTAAGCATTATGGGAAACATAAATAATAAGTTTATTGGTTCCATCATTTAGTAAGAAACAGAAATGTAAGTTAAATAGAACTATTATGTAAATAATGCTAGCCACTTACTGTATTTATTGTTAATTATAGGATACTGGTAATGACACCAGGGGAGAGAAAAGCAAAAAACTTTAATTATTGACA
>NW_004443957.1:468993-469817 GCF_000243295.1 Trichechus manatus latirostris | reverse complement strand
CAAAATGGTAGACAATCATACAATACTGGAAATCATGACCTAGCCAAGTTGACAGATATTCTTGGGGGACACAATCAATCCATGACAAGGTCTTTGCACATGTCATTAGTGTCTAGGGGCACTTTGAAGTCTTTTATTCGACCTCTTTATGTCATTACTTCTTCTGTTTGCTTTAGCTACTGGATATTCAAAAGTAAGTTTCAGAGTCTCTTCTAACAACGGTTTTTGACTTTTCATTCTTCCCCGTCTTTTTAACGACCTCTTGCTTTCTTCGTGTATGATGTCTTTGATGTCATTCCACAACTCGTCTGGTCTTTGGTCATTAGTGTTCAATGCATCAAATCTATTCTTGAGATGGTGTCTGAATTCATGTAGGATATACTCAAGGTTGTACTTTGGCTCATTTGAACTTGCTCTAAATTCCTTCAACTTGAACCTGCATATGAGCAACTGATGATCTGTTTTGCAGTTGATGTCTGGTTTTGTTCTAACTGATGATATTGAGCTTTTCTTGGTCTCTTCCCACAGATGAAGTCTATTTGATTCCTGTGTATTCCATTCTGTGATGTTCAAGTGTATAGTCACCCTTTATATTGTTGAAAAAAGGTATTTACCATGAAGAAGTTATTGGTCTTGAAAAATTCTATTATGTAATCTCCAGTGTCATTTCTATCACCAAGGCCATATTTTCCAACTAAGGATCCTTCTTCTTTGTTTCCAGCTTTTGCACTCCAATCACCAGTAATTATCAGTGCATCCTGATTGCATGTTTGATCAATTTCAGGCTGCAGGAGTTAGTAAAAATGTTCAATTTCTTCATCTTT
>NW_004443957.1:465759-467564 GCF_000243295.1 Trichechus manatus latirostris | reverse complement strand
TCTCTGTTATCTTCATTAATGTTAGTATTTTATATCAAAACTGCAAGAAATTTGAATCTTTTTCACTGTGCTCATTGATTCAATTTATTAAAACATTTCAGAGAGCTTATTTACCCCTTCTATTGGATATTTCTTTCTTCGTCTTAAGAGATTTACTGCATTTGGTTTGCCCTTCTTGGAATGCTGAACAGCATTATAATGGGAAGATCATCTCTAACATATAAACTATAATTGGAAGATCATCTCTAACAAACAAAGCCATCTGTAATGCACACCTACATTATGGCTAGGAGGAAAAGAATATTATGAAGCTGTATTTACATGTAAATGGGGAAATAAACAGCTGAAGCCAGCAGTGCTCTGGAAACCATATAGGAACGGAGAGTCAAACACAGACCGTACAGGAAAACAGGCTCAGTGGGGCACTAAATATCTGATAAAGTTCATCAGGGAAGATTTCTGAACCTGGAGTTCTCATTCTGGGAGAGGTTTTTAATTATGAATTCAATTCTTTTGGTATATATAGGGTTATGCAGATTTTCTATTTCCTCTTGAGTCAGTATTTTATTTAGTATCTTTTAAGGAATTTATCCACTTCATCCAAGTTATCAAATCTATTTGTTTAGAAAATTGTTCGTAATATTCTCCTCTTTCATTCTTGATATTGTCAGTTTTTTGAAAAATTTTGACCAGTCTATATACTTGAGCTAAATTTACTCTTTTCCCCCCTAATTTCTTCAGGTGGATGCTTAAATCATTGATTTTAAACCTTTGTTAAGTTTAATGTAAGTATGTACAGCTATATCTTTCCCTCTAAGCACTGGTTTACCTGTTTCCCACAAATTTTGAGGTATGAAATGACTTTAACTGCTTTTGATTAGTTTGATTTCCTATGTTTTTATATTTACAGTGAGTTTCTTGTAGACAGTATATAGTTAGGTCATGATTTTTTACCCTTTCTGAAAATCTGTTTTCTTAACTGCTGTGACCATGATTCTTCCCTCCCCACACCTCTTGCCCAGCCAGCCTTATGGAGGAAGTGTTCTCTGGATTCTCCCTGATATTCCCTGTAAGTGGTGGTAGGTTCTGGAGGAAAAGCCTATCAGATGATACAGACCCTTCTATGTCTACATCCCCCAATGTCTTCACACTGTCTCACTAGTCTGCACTCATCCTTTAATAATCCATAAACACTTTATAAGGTCAACTTATTATTGGGTTATGTGGCATTTACCTGCATTTGTCTCAGATAAGCAAATGTTCAGGATCCTGTTGCGTATCTTTCCCCAGGTTTTTAATTTGTTGTTTGTCCTGTGACCTCACTTTTCTGTTACGTTCAAGAGAAGTCATTCATTTTCACTTTTTCCAGCTTTGTTCTTGTTGTTAGGGTGGGAGTGATGTCCTGCTCAGCTTTCTGCAAGTCCAAGCCAAAACATGAAATCATCTAGTTTGGTTTAACTTGATTTGCAAAGCAAGTAAGTATAGCCGTTTTGTGTTTAGTGAAGTCTTCAGTACTTTCCAAGTTTCTCAATATATTCTTTCAATACGAGACATATCTGATGTAAGTAATACAACACAATATACAAAACAAATCACGAATGTAACTTTTAGTCTTGGAATACAATAGCTAAGGTCTTATAATAGTGTAAACATTATTTTTTAAAGAATATGTGTTTTAGAAACATCTATTTTGTTCTTCTTATATTATGTTTGATTCTCTGTATTATTATTATCACAATTTTTAAAATTCCAAGTCTTTTACTCAGTAGAATGGAGTGAAGTCATTACTCATAATACCAGTCCTT
>NW_004443957.1:433149-465279 GCF_000243295.1 Trichechus manatus latirostris | reverse complement strand
ATTATACATATCTTCAATTCAATTGCTCCTTTCTGGATCCCAGACTATTCACAGCTACTCCAGTGGCATCAGTTGTAATAGGATGTATGATGAAGGTCAAATCAGAGTGGAAAGAGAGAATGGTCTTGACAAATAGCAGTTAAAATTATTACTTTTGAAACTTTGGCAAAAAAAAAAAATTGACCATGTGTATACATTGATGGAGTCCTCCCACAGTTTTAAGAGGGGACCCTTCAAGTGAGAGTCTCTGAATCTTAAACTTCATTTGATTCAGGTAAACCCATTTTTGGTAAAAATACTCATATAGACACATGTATTCTCTGCTTATTAATAAATATAATTGTGGCTGCTATTCAATCCAGAACACTATTACAGGGTGATGGCTATAGGTCTTCCTGGTGTTACGCCAGCAACTAACTCAGGGTTCTCTTCAAAATTCTCACAATATCTTGCAAACTGCAGGTTTTTCAAGTCTCTGCAATATTCCTTGTCTAGAGCTAGTATGGCTTTCTCATATCAATAGCCTTCTGTCCTCCATTGCTGCACCAGCCAGGGTTCCAGGTGGCCCTTTCCTTTTCTCTCAGTTTAGGAATTATATCCACTTTGGGCATTGTAGAGAAATACGGGGGGCAAGGTCATTGGGAAAGTTGCCCAGGCTAGAGCTCAGAGTAAGCAGTAAGTCAGGAATCCAGATATGTAAAGAAGTCTTGGTAAGCATCAGAGTAGATGAGCACAACTGAGAACTGAGAGAAGACCCTGTCCCTGAAATAAGCTTCTTCTCCAGCAGGGGTTGCTGTGTCCCTCGCAGGGGCAGGAATCAATGTGAGTGGTGAACAGTTTGCTGTGCCGTCAGGAGAAGTCATTAACTACATTGGGCTAGAGGGATGTGACTATTCAAGTTAGACTTTGAAACTTTTTAAAGTGACATTATCAATTATTATATCAATACTCTGAAGGGACATAATAGTAATTGCTATGTTTTTGATTTCTTGCTTTGCTAAGTTTACTTATTTTATATATTAATTCATAAATAAATAAAGTTCTTTTAAAAATCTAAAAAAGAAAATGAGTTTGTACATTGTATCTGAATTAATACCTATTTGTAATTGATTGAATCATAATTAATTACTAAACCTTTATTTCTTCTTATTTATGCTATAATTGTATTGAAATGCTAGCAAGCTGTATATGTCACCTTAAACACTTCAATGACTTTTAAAAAACAAACATTATCCATTCTTCATGCAGTTTTTTTCTTTTTTCTCTTTTTATCTGCAGTATTTTCCCTCAAATAAACTCTGAGTTCTTTGTTCACTAGAATTTTATTTCTCAAATGAGCTAGATAAGTGTTTAATGCAAGTAAGCAATGCATAATGATTTTAACGTTTTTGGATCAGAATAGAAGACTCTGTGTTGCATGTGCAAATGCTCCCCTCACTCATCTCTGCCTCTCCTCTCACTGCTCGCTTTGAGTTAAGCATTAGGCTTTACTTCACGGCTTTCTGACAAGCTCTTTGGGGTGGAGAGCCAAGCCTATTTAGAAATTCTTGAAGTGCTACTCAAAAATGATAAGCTGAAATCTACCTACAATGGAGAATATGTCTGTGAATATGCTCTTTATTCTTTTGCGTTTTAAACAATATCTTCAAAAATCAAAGCATTATGTCTGCATTATGTGACTTTCATTATAAACTTAACGTGAATGCATGGTTTTAATAAATGAGCACACACATGCTGTTTACATCTTAACTGAGCAGCAGATATGCAATTATATTTTGAAAATTTCTTGAAATCCTGAGACCAGTAACCTTCAAACTACCTATGAGTTTTTTGGGTTGGGCAAAATAGATGAAAAAATATATAGGAAAGCACTGATGATTTGCTTTCTGCTTTGTATAAAACTGTTTTCAGTGATGATGCCCATGTTACTTGAAGGCGGTGTTTCTAGATCTGTCTCTTGATACACAGAAAGTCCTTGGGTGGAAATTACAACAGAAAAAAGAAATTGCTTACTCTTAGCCATTTTCATGTCTGTTAAACCCCTACTGATGGAGAGCATGAGAAAAGGAAGATAAAAGAAAATGAATGCAAAGTAAAATGAGTGGAAAAGTAGAATTAATGTCATCAACATAAATGTGTAATAACATTTAAAATAGCACATCAAAGATGTGCATATAATCACTGCATGTGTTTCTGTTGCTGCAGTTGTTTTGATCTGAATGTAACTTTAGATGAGTACAGATAATTTCATCCAGAAGCTCTTAGATGATGTGTTCCAGTCACTTTGTAATGTTGCTTCAGCTGCGGTGTCTTAGTTATCTAGTGCTGCTACAACAGAAATACCACAAGTGGATGGTTTTAATGAAGAGAAATTTATTTCCTCATAGTCAAAGTAGGCTAAAAGTCCAAATTCAGGGCATCAGCTCCAGGGGAAGGCTTTTTCTCTCTGTCGGCCTTCTTCTCTTCAGTGTTGCCCCGGACTAGGCGCTTCTCTGCTCAGGGACCCCGGTCCAAAGGACGCGCTCTGCTCCCGGCACTGCTTTCTTGATGGTATGAGGTCCCCCTGTCTCACTGCTCACTTCTGTCTTTTATATCTCAAGAGATTGCCTCAGGACACAATCCAGTCTTGTAGATCCAGTCCCATCTTACTAACACAATTGCCACCCATCCTCCCTCATTAACATCATAGAGGCAGGTTTACAACATACAGGAAAATCACACAGTACTAGGAATCATGGCTTAGCCAAACTGGTACACACATTTTTTAGGGGACATAATTCAAACCGTGACATATGGTAACCACCAAGTTAATGGATATCTTTGAAGGACACAGATGCAGAGTACCACATTAGCTAGTTGCTAAATATATCTTCCTCAATTTTTATTCATATTTGGACCAAACCTAGAAATTTAGAATGTCTGAAGTCTCTCTTCTCCCCAATCGTCAACTATATCAAATGTGCTGAATTACTATAATTATTCAGTCTTCCCACGCATATTGCAACGAGCAGTTTAATCTGCTCATTGAACTATTGACTCTGCATAAATTCCCTAAACTAAGAGCATGAAGAATATATCAGCATTGTTGTAAGATAAGACTTCCCTGAAATAGATATAATTATCATTGTGTTCTGTTCTTAAAAACTGGAAAACGTGACTGTGAGATTTTCTCTGGTTTCATTTCTTAGGAGATTCCAGCTGTAACGGTCAAGTCCTTTTCCAAAATGGCTCACAGAACTTTTGATGTCTTTGCTCATTGCATAAGAAGCACCAGAGGTAAAAGCAGGGTAGGCAGTCTTATTATACAATACATACATGAGAAAGCACATCTGCAAGATAACCCAGGAAATGTAAGAACATTATGGTTTGTTTTCCTATTTATAATTTTTGCCTATTTGCCGTGGTCTTTTAAACAATGACATTGGGAAGTGACATTGATTTTGTTAATATCTATTAATTCATGTTCATATTCCAAGAATAATTCTCTCTAAATTTTTGACTGAAAATAAAGTAACCTCTTCGTTTTTAAAGAAAATACAGCTAAAATGCAATTTTATCCCTATTTCTCTAACATTTGAACAATGGGTACAGAAGAAAAAAAAAAGATTTCCCTTGAGAACAATTGACATTTTGCACTCTGCTAATATCACCAAAGCATCTTAATTATACAAAATCCCCTCAATCAATAGTTTTCACTTTAAAAGGTTTACTTAGGTAGCTATTTTTGTATGTGCGAACTATAGCAACAAAAAGTAGTATTTGAGAGTCTTCAGAACATGATATAATTTGTTTCTTTGATCTGCACAACTGCACTCTATTGTAGGTAGGATAGACATTAAAACTTTTAGAGATAAAGGTTCTGAGAATGGTTGAGTGGGTTACATAAGATGATATGAAGACTCAGTATTTGAGAAGGGTGGCTAAAATTTAGCTTTGTTTATTTAATCACATAAAACTGTTATGTATCGGCTCAAATGTAAAAGCGAACATGGAAGTGCAGTGAAAAATGTAAAGTTCTAATAATTTCTCCTGCCCATTCTTTTCTCTCTTCTTCTCTCCCTTCCATTCATAACTAATATCTGCAGATCCCATTGCTATAATCTTTAAAGCTATGTAGAACCATTTATCTTTTCCTTTAAGGTAACTTTCCTGATCTATTTGCTTCACTTCCATCCCATAGTGGAAGCATTGTACATCACAAAGGATATTCTCATAAAGAGGTGGAGGATACCATTAGCTGCTTCATATCAGATTGTGTATATGTATGTTTGAGTCTAACAGAGGTAGAGAAGGGAATTTACTCTTTCCCTGCTCTGGAGTGAGTGACATGAAGGTATGAAGCTCATCTCTGCTGGGCGGTGGAGGAGTTGCCAGTGTGGAGCAGAGAGTTGCAGTAGGCTCAATAAGGCTAATTTTCTGATTATTGAAGAAACACTTCATAGCAAATTAGACACACTCCCACTGAACTGAATATCAGACCAATCCAGAAAATTGTCCTTATGTATATGGGAAGTGGGTATAAGCACTACCACCCTTTACGTTATCAATAACATTTACTTATGTATATGTTTTTATTTTTGCTTTGCATTTCTGTGTTGAGAGCTAATTTTACCAGAGGATACTGAAGAATGTATTCTTATATGTCATGAATAACTGTATACAAAATATTGAATGACACAGGAAGCATCAAAAGAAGATGGAAAAAATACACAGAGACACTGTCTTAGTTATCTAGTCTGCCATAAGAGAAATACCACAAGTGGATGGCTTTAACAAAGAGAAATTTATTCTCTCACGGTCTAGTAGGCTACAAGTCCAAGTTCAGAGTGTCACCTCCAGGGGAAGCCTTTCTCTCTCTGTGGGCTCTGGAGGAAGGTCCATGTCATCAATCTTCCCTTGGTCTGAGAGCATCTCAGTGCAGGAACCTCAGGTTCAAAGGACTTGCTCTGCTCCTGGCACTGCTTTCTTGATGGTATGAGGTCCCCATGTCTCTCTGCTTGCTTCTCTCTTTTATATCTCAAAAGAGATTGACTTAAGACACTACTTAACCTTGTAGAGCTCATCAATATAACTACCACTAATTTATCTTATTACACCATAGTGATAGGATTTACAACACACAGGGAAATCACATCAGATGACAAAATGGTAGACAATCATACAATACTGGAAATCACGACCTAGCCAAGTTGACAGATATGTTTTGGGCTCACAATTCAATCCATGACAGTTACTCAAGGCAAAAGCTGTTCATGAAAAGGAGGAATGTTGGATCGAACATCTTAAAAATTGACTAGTTGAATGCAAAAAAAGTATAGAGAGAGTAATAAGGAAAGGGTGACACATACAATTCCTTGGTTGCTACTATCAGTAATAGCTACAATAGCAGAATAAAAACAAAATGTAGGAGTGGATTGTAACACTAACCAAAGCCCAGATCTGGTCTGGTCAGAGCTACAACTGCTAGTCTCAGGGACAACTAAGAAACAAAATATCATGTCAGGACAACAATAAATAAGGAGCCCTGGTGGCATAGTGGTAAAGAGCTTGGCTGCTAACCAAAAGGTCAGCAGTTCAAATCCACCAGCCACTCCTTGGGGCAGAAACCCTGGGGCAGTTCTACTCCGTCCTATAGGGTCGTTATAAATCGGAACTGACTCGATGGCACCTATCAACAACAACAGCCACTGCTGGTTACCAAGAAGGTAGTCTGGGAGGGAAATGGAAAAAAACCAAGAAACTGTTAAAACCAGAGAGTACAGTATAAAAGAGTTACTTCAATTTATAGATTAGTATCATCTATTTCCTGAGAAACTTTTACTAAAATAAATTGTGAAAGTGGCTAATTTAGGAACAGTGTCTTTTGTTTTGAAAGCTACAGAATGAAGTAATATATTTGAGTTAATACAAGACCTACAACTCACTATGAAACAGTCACAACGATAATACAAAATCCAGTTACACAGCAGGTTAACCCCGAGAGCATGGTCACCCTGGTGGACTGGATAAAATTTACAGTGAGATTGATTTACTCTGAGAAGGTGAACTGCCCCTCTTCGCCTCTAAATACCCAATGGAACACTTCAGAGGAAGGAGCTTTTGCAAGCCATGCTAGAAAGGTTTTATAGTGATCAAGATATTCATCCAAGAAATATTCCCCTTATACAGGTTATGGAAAATATAATAATTGAGAGAGCCCCTTCTACATGGGCATCCCATGTAACCTGACTACTATGAAATAAAACAATAATCCAAGAAGCTTTGTCAAATTTGTTGGGACAGCTTCCCTGCGTAAGTCTTAAAAACTCAGGATACATAGAAGTGAGTCATAGGAGGACAGAAAAAACAATAGGGAAAAGAAGTTACCCCAGTGGGCAGAACTTTTTAAATGGTTACTAAAAAATAAGATAAATACAGAGAATCAAGTCTTAGAAATCTATTAGTTTCCACTTCCTATTTCTTGAAACAATTTCTCTAGGATCTTCTGAGTTTCCATGTTAGAAGCCCAACTACCCTGAGACTGTAAGCTAAAGAGGCCAAATGTCGATGCTGTAGCCACAGTCTCAGCAGAGGGCAGCCTTGCAGTCATCCCAGTTGAGAAGCAGGCATGTTAGTGAAGCCAGATTGGACTTTCTAGACCAGCCCATCCATCAGCTGGGCATCATGGCAGTTAAAAATCAAGTGCAGTGGAAGAATAGCTCAGCTGATCGCATCCCAAATTTCTGACTCACAAGCTATGATATTTAATAAAATGGTTTTTGTTATCAGTCTCTAAGTTTTGGAGGTAATTCTCTGTTGTATCAATGTATAATCAAAAGGCTTAATAGATCTTGCCTTTACTGTAGCTATTTCAGTTCCCATTTGCTTGCACAGACCTATGTGATGCAGAAAAGCAGGATATCCAGCGTCCTAAGATGGTAATTTATTCTAAATATGCCTTTGCAAAAAATCAATATTTGAATTCTCAGAGGAGTAGAACAGGCCAGTCAGGTAGCAGATGAGAAGTTAAGTTGGGCAGTACAAAAAACTGCAGGAGGCTCAGATTTTCCAGTGTTTACACTTTTGCTTTTGTTTTGTTTTCAGGAAAATTATAATGGATGAACTTTCAGTAAGTTTGGTTGAAGGAAGACATTTTATATATTTTGTGATATGAGTAGAATCAAGAAGATACGAACTGATCCAAGTATTTGAGATGAAAAGGACCAGAGCCTATGCTATTTTGCAGTCAGTAAGTGTCATTTGTGAATCTATGGATACGTTGAGCAAACCTGAAAGGGTAGAGTGATTAAATCAACCCATAGCTATGTTTAATTTTAATAATTTTATACCATCTATTTACGTTTGATATTTATATAATTAAAAGGGAAGTAATAGAAGACAATTTTTTTAAAAATCACCATGGAATAATTCACTTTATCCCTTTTTTCAACATTGTTTTCCCATTAACATTTCTTAACTCAATAAAAACAAATGACTTGGCAGTTTTCTTAGTGCTAAGCATACAGTGTTGAATAAAGTGTACTTAGGGTTTAGTGAAAGAATAAGTGCACACGTACACATGCACACATGCACACACATGACCAAGATCTAAACTGCTCTGAAGGATAAACACACAAATATGGCACATACATGAGTGGTGGTGGTGGGGGGGTGATAAGTGTTGTGGGGCTTTAGAAATAGCATTTGAGGAAAGCACACAAGCTTGAGCAGAGACCTAGTGCATGAGTAGTAGCTGGGCAAGTACAGAGTGAAGGGAAAGGTCTTTCCTGGCAGAAGAAACCAAAGTGTGAGGCTTGGCATGTATGAGGAGTTTAGGATATAGGGGAAGGGGGGAGCTAAAGAAGGCCAGTGTGAATGGAGCAAAGTGAACATAGGATAGAGCAGCTCTGGATGACGCAGGAGAGGAGGCCGGTGATTTAGACCATGCTAAGAAGCTGGATTTTATTACAACAGAACCCTACTAAAGAATTTAATTCAGGGAGTAGATAAGTCTCAGGTTTGTTTAATCCCTCTAGTAGCTATATAAGGGGAGGTGGTGGTGCAGTGTTTAAAATACTCGGCTGCTGTCTCAGTCATCTAGTGCTGCTCTAACAGAAATACTACAAGCAGATGGCTTTAACAAAGAGAAATTTATTCTCTCACAGTCCAGCAGGCTACAAGTCCAAATTCAGGGCATCAACTCCAGGAGAAGGCTTTCTCTGTCTGTTGGCTCTGGAGGAAGGTCCTTGTGATACATCAGTCTTCCTTTGGTTTGGGAGCATCTCAGTGCAGGAACCTCAGGTCCAAAGGACACGCTCTGCTCCCGGTGCTGCTTTCTTGGAGGTATGAGGTTCCCCTGTGTCTCTGCTCGCTTCTCTCTTTTATATCTCAAAAGAGATTGGCTTAAGACACTATCCGATCTTGTAGACGTCATCAGTATAACCTCATCATAGTGATAGAGTTTACAACACATAAGGAAATCACATCAGATTACACAGTCATACAATACTGGGAATCATGACCCAGCTAAGTTGACAGATATTTTTAGGGGACACAATTTAATCCATAACAGCTGCTAACCAAAAAGTCAGCAGTTTGAACCCATCACCTGCTCTGCAGGAGAAAGATGTGGCAGTTTGCTTCCATAAAGAGTTACAACCTTGGAAACCCTATGGGGATTTCTACTCTGTCCTGTAGGGTCGCAATGAGTCCAAAACGACTGGACAGCAATGGGTTTTTGGTTTGATTTAGTAGTTATATGGTGAATAATTTGGATGAGTGAAAATCAGTGCACTATTTTAGTCTGGAAACCCTGGTGGAGAGGTGGTTAAGAGCTACGGCTGCTAACCAAAAGATTGGCAGTTTGAATCCACCAGCAACTCCTTGGAAACTCTGTGGGGCAGTTAGTTCTACTCTGTCCATAGGATTGCTATGAGTTGGAATGGACTCGACGGCAATTTTTTTTTTAGTCTAGAGCAGTGGTCCTGGACCTTCAATGTTTACACGAACGTTTTATTACCTAATGTTGCCATAACACAAATACCACAAGTGGGTGGCTTTAAAGACCAGAAGTTTATTTTCTCACAGTTCTGGAGGCTAAAAGTCTGAATCTGGGTCTTGGCGGTGTTGATTCCTTCTTTGAGCCTCTCTCTTAGTTTCAGTTGTCAGCAAGCATTCCCTGGCATTCTTTGGTGTTTCTTGACATCTGTCTTCCCCAACTGTGTGTGTTTATTCTGCTGTTTTTATAATTCAAACGGGGTTAGGTGGGATCCATCCTACACTGGAATGATTGCATTAACACAACAAAAGAGGAACCCTGTATCCAAATAGGATCATATTCACAAGCATAAAGATCAAGAATTCAACACATATTTTTGGAAGACACAAGTCAATCCTTGTGGGAATCCTGTAAAAATCTGAAGTCTGATTCAGCAGGTCTGTAATAGGGCTCACAATTCTGAATTTTTAATAAACTCCCAAGTGATGCTGATGCTGCTGGTCTATGGACCACGTTTTGCATATTAGGATCCAGAAATGGTGATGGTAGCAATAGAGAAGTTTCCCAAAGGCACCACTCTTTTTGTCTATGGAGATAAGACCAGCTAATTTTTTCCCAAGATATCATTTCAATCAAGCCTCTGAGCAGTTTGGTCTTCTCTAAGCTTCCGTTGCCATGTTTTAATAAACTCTATACATGCTATCAATAAAGGAAGAAAGATAATTTTTCTCTCTCATAGGTATTTTTATTTAATTTTATTTTTTAATGAGATGGGAGAAGAACATGCATCTTGTTGTTTGGTGGTATTTTCATTGATTTCTTTTTTTAGAATTAAAAATATAACATTTATTGTTTCCATTTTCCTGCTGTAGAAAAATATTTATTTCCTCAAATCCCCGCCAATATGAGGCATTATCTTTACTTAGGCATTTTTAGAATTTAAGACCTCTGCTGGTGGATAGATGTGATGATTGAATAAATCCACATACCACACATAACTGATTTTCCACTAACTGTATTATCTCAAAACGCACGACTAGTCAACATTATTAAAACGTGCACTATGCAAATGTGAAATGTTTGAGAAATACCACTTAAAATAAATCTTACATTTATTTTAAATATGTTTTTATCTTTAATTATGCCACCAATGCTAATTAACAGCAGTATGTATAGTGGCTAAGTGGGTCAATGTGGGGATTAAAGTAAAAAACAATTATATATACAAAAATTACATGCATGTATATGTATATGTATGTACACACAGCATTTAGAGCAGAGTCTGGCTTATGGTAATTCCATGTAATTATTTGCTGTTATTACTTTGGAAGTTTGATTCTGAGGTAGTAACTAAGAAGATTTGTCTAAATTTTACCTTATAATATTTGTTTAAAATTAAAAAAATTATCTCTGCAAGAAACTGTTTACTACAGTTTAAAAATAGTGATTATTATTGTTTAATACTTACTTTGACAGTCCAGAACCAGTAGTTGAAAACACTGATGTTCTCACTATCAAATAAAGAGAAAGTTATTGCAACAGCTATTCAAAAACTCCGAAAAGAAATAAAATTTGCATTTCTTCTCCAAGTGCTTTTACTTTTTATTATGGAATCTTAAATAGGAAAACAAATCACTCTTGTATGTGTGTATTTACCTTCGTTAATCAGAGTAGAGTCCTGTTTTTAAGGTACTGTAAGGGTCAATGGGCAGTGCCCTGCCCCCAAATGTCTTCTATCATTTCATTTTCCTGTACGATCTGAAATTTCACCAATGACAGGTTCGTTCACATTTCTCCTTCACACCTGAAGGACATCAGTCAAACTGCAGGAAAGAGGAGGTAAAGCAAGGATGTGGTAATAAGAAAGAAGGGAAAGTCTGTCTAGGACTCCTTGGTGAGGTGCTCTGGGCTGCTAGAAAGCACCAAAAGGCTATTGAATTCTTGGTGCTGAGGAAGGGGAGAGGGACCCCAGGACACTGGAAGTCATGGGCAGAGTGTAAGAGGTGACAAAAATGAGCTTCTCTTACCATTCAATTTTACCTTGGACAATCTCTGTTCTTACATAGTTATTTTAATTCATTTTCAAATATAATGGTCCCGTCTCTTCCCAGCACAGAGCAGTCACCACATGGCCACGAGATGGGGAGGAATGTGCTGTATGGAGGATCGCAGCTGACATACCTGCAGACAACAGAGACACGGGCTCTGAGAGGGGAAGTGATGCTGGGAGGTGTGAAGGCCCGTCAGCCACGCACCCACCAGGGTCTGAGGGTACAGGCTGCTGCAATGGATAGGGCACCCGCTCGGCTTGAGCAAATAAGTAAACTGATCATGTAAGTTAATATATTGAGAATAATGAGAGCCAGGTTTACTGCTGTTGGAGAAAGTATTTACAAACAGCTAAAAATAAACCTGAGGTGTTGGATTAAATTTGGAAATATCAATATGAACTCACGGTTTAACTACATACATACATAGACATATATATCCATAGATAGATATGGAGTTAGAGATATGTGTACATGTATTAGTATATTTCCTAGCTCTACCAGCCAAGTAAACCTAGAAGTATTGACACCCTAGTGCAATAATCACACTAAGCACCTATTTCTTAGTTTCTAAATATGCCCTCCAATAAAAGCAATAAGGGCTTCTTGGAGAAATTGTTGAGTTATGAAGCTAGGGCATGGGAAGTTCAAGATAAGATTGAGGCATCTTGTTGTGCCAGAAAAAAAGAAAATGCTCAAAGAATAATAGGAACATGTCAGAATGACTGGCCAAATTTGGGACAATTGGAGTCTCAAAATAGATAATGATATGAATAAAACCCATTGAAAAAAATTTGGAATTCGACAACGTGAGTTCATACTGATATACATAAATGAATGAATAAGTAAATAGTTGGGCAAAAGGAAACTCTTCTCCTTATAGTAGAATGCTAATGTTAAACGTAGAAAAAATGACAGAATAGAAAAATACTACCTGCTCACAATCATCGTGGTCATTGATCAGGAGGGAGTTGTCAATGGAGGTTAAGGTTGGTGGATGAAGGCTTGGTGAAGAACAGGATATTGACATAAGCCTAGAATATGTCCCCATTAAAGAGGTGCCTTTATGGGGGAGACACCTGGTGGAAACACACGTGACCAGGTGTTCAAGTTTAACCGCCCCGCTGGGGGGCATATCAACATCATGAGCCCTCTGATGCAAAGCATTGAGAAACGTACATCATTTCTGTGTTTTCCCTGCCAGGAAAGCAGGACCTGAGTTTATTGATGAGAAAATATCAGGTGTACCCAGATTCAGGGTCATCTGACCTGTATTTAAGACCTATATCCTTTAAAATTATGAGAACATAGGAAGATGGAGGAAGTTCTTCTAGTTAGGGGAAAAGTAAAGAGGCATGACAACTTAATTCAATGTGTGCTCCTGGATGAGATCCTAGACCAGAAAGAAAAACAAAATGTCATTGGAACAGTTGGTGAAACTTGAATGGGGTTTGTGGAAGAGACAGTATTGTTATATTGATGATTTCTTAATTTGGAGTGTTGTACAGTGGAAGTAAGAGTCCCTGGGAGGTGCAGAGGGTTAACATGCTTGGCTATTAACTAAAAATTGGACGTTGGAGTCCGCCCAGAGGTGCCTTGGAAGAAAGGCCTGGGATCCACTTCTGAAAAACTAGCCATTACAAACTTTCTGAAACACAGTTCTAATCTGACAAGTATGGGATCTCCAGGAGTTAGAATGGACTCAAAAACAACTGACTATGGTGGAAGTAATGGGACATCAAAACTATAACTTGCTCTCATATGGTTCAGAAAAAGTCTAATGGTAATGAACACGCACACACATACACACACGCACATATACACATGCAGTGTATATGAAAGAGAGGAAAAGTAAGTGCTGAGGGATTCTTTGCACAATCTGTTTAAAATATGGTGGTGTTGACTAAGACTTATAAGTGCAATTGTGACTTGGAAATCTAATTTCGGATCAATAGTCATTACCACATTTCAGTACACTGTGTATTTCTGTTATCGTTAGCACTATTTTTTGGAATGCCCTTCCTTGTTTCTGACTCAGTTTTTAAATTGGACCTGAAGTTTCCTTGACAATATGACTATATTTTTCACACCTGTGATCCATCAGCCTCTGGGCTTTTCCAGCTGCACACAGTTATGCAAGAGCTTGTGAAGTATTTTCGGTGGACCCTTAGCAGTATATTCCTGACCTCACTGCTTCTGATTGCTATGCTACAGCTATCACAGAATTGCTGGTGTTGAAATAGAATGTGAGAGCTGGAAGGGACCTTGTGAGATGATACAATCTGGCTTCTTCAGTTTATAGCTGAAAAAAAGTTAGGACCAGAGAGGTAACAGTGGCACTGCCACCTGTCTATCAGTTTTTTGTACTGTGGTGGCTTGCATGTTTCTGTGATACTGAAAGCTACGCCACCAGGTATTTCAAATACCAGCATGATCATCCATAGTGGACAGGTTCCAGCTCAGCTTCCAGACTAAGACAGACTAGGAAGAAAGGCCTGGTCATCTACTTCCAAAATTTAGTCAATGAAAACCCTATGAATCACAACAATATAGTGCTGGAAGGTGAGCCCCCTAGATCGGAAAACACTCGAAATACACAGTGGGTGCAACTAGGGTTGGAGAATACCAACAACTGTGAAGATGGTGCAGAACTGGGCAACATTTTGCTCATTTGTACGTGAAGTTGCCATGAATCAGAGCCAAGTCAATGGCAACTAACAACAATTAGTGGCAGAATCATTATGAATGTCCTGGTCTCTGACTCTCAGTCTAGTGTTTCTTCAATAACTGTGGCATAGGAATCCTGGTTTGGGTTCACAACCTCACAAGTGAAGCTGTCTGACAAGCCAACACACAGTTGTATACACTTACATTCACTTTGCTGGAACAATCTCTCCACCAAGACTATGGGGTTATCAAGAGATGAAGGGCTTCAGCACTATTTGCCCCATGTCTTTTTGCCACTACACTTGACCTCTTTGTTTCCTTTAGACACACTAGGCCTGCTTCAGCCCTAAGGCCTTTGCTCTAGCTGTTCCCTTTGCCTGGCATGCTCTTACACCAGGCATCCTCTTGGTAAATTCTCTTTCCTCCATCAAGTCTTTACCCCTACCTCACCCTCTCAATAAGCCCTATGCTACTGTATTCAATGCTGTAAACTGTACCACCCAATTCTCTAGCATTCCTGATCC
Source organism: Trichechus manatus latirostris (assembly GCF_000243295.1). Classification (NCBI taxonomy): domain Eukaryota; kingdom Metazoa; phylum Chordata; class Mammalia; order Sirenia; family Trichechidae; genus Trichechus; species Trichechus manatus. Next base: position 451,063 of record NW_004443957.1, on the reverse strand, counting down.
CCTTATCCAGGTCTACTTTTACTTTCTTCCAACCCTCTTAATAATTTTCTTATTATGTTTATTATTTGTTGTTGTACCCCCATCAGAATGTTAATCCCCAAGGGCAGGGTCTTTGTTTTATAGACTAAGGTGTTCAAAGTGTACATGACAGTATTCAGCACATAATATGTACACAATAAATATTTATTGAGTGAATTAGCCATAAATGTTCAACATACCTGTGTCTAAACCACTCACTGGCAACTAAAACAGAATTGACTTGATTGGCTTAGACAAGTGGCTCTCAAAATGTGATCCCCAGGCCAGCTGCATCAGCATCACCTGGGAACTGGTTAGAAATGCAAATTCTCGGGTCCCACCTCCGACATCCTGGGTTTGGGGCCCATAGATCTGCTGTTCAGCAATCCCTCCAGGTGATTCTGGTGCATGCTCAAGATTGAAGACCCCTGAGTTCACTGAGTCCTGAGGCTGATGCCCACGGATGACAGCGATTGGACAAAATCATAGGCAGGTGGGCGGGCAACAACAATGTGTGCCACAGTAGTCCATGTTGTTAAGTTTACAGCTAAGAATCATTCTATTTGAGCAGGCAGAGAGTCATGTTCCATGAAAAAAATAACTATGAGGAGGGTCTTCAAGTGGTTGTGGCAGTCAGGAGAAATCTTGGCTGCTACAATTACTGCTGTTTCTGTGGGAGAGTACCAGGGTGAATTACCCAATAAGCAAGGTGTCTTGGTCATCTAGTGCCACTATAACAGAAATACCACAAGTGGATGGTTTTAACAGAGAGAAATTTATTCTCTCACAGTCCAGCAGGCTACAAGTCCAAATTCAAGGCATCAGCTCCAGGAGAAGGCTTTCTCTGTCTGTTGGCTCTGGAGGAAGGTCCTTGTGATGCATCAATCTTCCTTTGGTCTGGGAGCATCTCACCTCAGGTCCAAATGACATGCTCTGCTCCCAGCACTGCTTTCTTGGAGGTATGAGGTTCCCCTGTGTCTCTGCTCTCTTCTCTCTTTTATATCTCAGAAGAGATTGGCTTAAGACACTATCCAGTCTTGTATACTTCATCAGTATAACTGCCGCTAATCCATTTTATCACATCAAAATGATTGCATTTACAACACATAAGGAAATCACATCAGATTACAAAGTGGTACACAATTATACAATACTGGGAATCATGACCCAGCCTAGCTGACAGATATTTTTGGGGGACACAATTCAATCCATGACACTAGGTAAGCACAGGCTTACTTGTGCTTAATTACTAATCTTTGGTGAACAATTTCACAAGGGTTTCACCATACCATGTCAATGTGAGACCCATGTGAAATTGTTCACTACAGATTAGTAAGTAAGTACAAGTTAGCCTGCGCTTACCTTGCTTACTGAGCAATCCGTCCCTTTCAGGGATAGTAAATTTGAAAAGAGGCTTTGATATTGTAGGAAGGTGTTGTAGGGTTGGAAGAGAGTCAGATGCCAGCCATACTTAGAAGCAGAATTTTGACGTGGTGAAAAAATGTGAATTTCTTCGCCACAGATTAGAAAGTAAGCACAAGTAAGCCTGTGTTTACCTCGCTTATTGGATAATCCACCGCTAGAGAGTACCACCACCACCAGTTGCCCTCTAGTCAATTCCAACTCATGGTGACCATTGACTGTCAGACCACAACTGCTCCGTAGGGTTTTCGGTGACTGATTTTTTGGAAATAGATCATCAAGCCTTTCTTCTGAGGTGCCTCTGGGTGGACTCGAACCACCAACCTTTCAGTTAGCATTCAATTGTGTTAACATTTTGCACCACTCAGGGACTCTTGCAGGAAAGTAGCTGGTGTGAAACTGGCCTATAGTTCTTCTCAACCCCTTTCATAGATTATCACATAATATAACATACCAAATGACTGTTCCTACCTCATCAGGAAAGAGGGTCATTGAGGTCTTGAATTAATAACTTGATGTCTCTGAGCCTATTTTCTCAGAATGAAAGGGTTGAATTAGGTGATTTTTCAAGTTTCTTTGTAATGCTTATATTTTGCACCTCTCTATCACTTGCGGAGCCCTGGTGGCCCAGTGGTTAAGCCTTTGACTGCTAACCAAAAGGTTGGCAGTTTGAATCCACCAGCCACTCCTTGGAAACCCTATGAAGTAGTTCTACTCTGTCTGTAGGGTCGCTATGAGTCAGAATCCAATCGAAGGCAATGGGTTTTTGGTTTTGTATCACTTGGAGGCAGTTTAGGGGGTGCATATAAAGCCCCTATTTGAACTTGACTCCATATTTTATTCAGAGACAGAAGGATACACCCAGGCTCTCTTTAGAGTACAAATACACAATTATTCATATTTTACTAATTTAGCAACTATTTCCTGAGATCCCATCATTGTCAGTCATTTTGCTATCTGAAGATACTGGGGGTAAAATCAGAGTCCCCTTTCCTAGAGGAACATCTACTATAGTGGGAAATCCTAGAAGTAAATCAAACTGTGAATGGGAGGTAAAATAATAGCAAAAGCTATAGGCAAGCAGGACCTGTAGTTTTTCTATAGGCAGACAAGAGAAGAGCACTCAAGTGTTGTTTATTAAGCAATATCAATAATCATAAAGAGGCTTAATACCTGAAGTTAGAAAAAATTCAGTGAAGGCAGGAAATATTTAAACTTGCTTCTAAAGTGAGAATCACTTTGGCCTTAAAACTGGCTTTTCCGTTATTCTTTTTGTCTTTTCTGTTGCTTCAATTAATTGATTAAAAAAGACTGCCATTTCCCTTATCTTCTTAATTGGAATAAAGTAACACGGACATGTGTACGTTAGGTGAATTGATAACTTCAAATCACAATGGTGGTTGTGTCTGTTATGAGAAAATCAAAGGACAGAAGGCTCAGAACAAGGCTGTATATATGATCTGTCTCTTACTCCCTATGCACGATGTTAGAAGAGATGGCAAACGATTGTCAGGCCGTTTCCTCTGGCATGGTGTGAACTGCACATAATTAATCACATTTTTCTAAGTATATTTTGCTCATACGGGTCTTTTTCTTGTCCTAAAATACCCAGGAACTCCAAGAGGCCATAGCTACTAAGAAAGGATGGGTGGGTGGGTATAATTTGAATTTTGTGCTTCTTAGCCTTTCAAGGGTCCTCATCATTTTAGACATCGTCAGTATATCAAAAACTTAATAGAAACTATTTATTTAACTCTGTTAAGGATGTACAGCTAAGCAAGATTCCTAGTTACTTTGCCTTTAGATGAAAGTATATCAATTCAATGTGATAATAAGTAACAATCAAGTTCATAAGAAATATGACTGCTTATTAGAAAAATCATCAGGTTTTATGGAGTATCTTTGATGGACCAGACACTGCCATAATCATATAAAAACTATGTGGGTTCTTGGGCAGAAATAATTGTGGACCATTGCCGGGATGTTGTTTATTGACACAGAGTATTGTATTGCTTCTAGGGACCTAGACTGAGAAAAACACAGACGACATCAAAGACAAATGGTAAGAATATAACCCCTCCCCTCCACCATCTTAGCATATGGTTTCCATCCCTTTTAAAACGTTTCCAGATGTTTTGACTCCTTTGTATAAGGGGTTGGGCTGGTGGGCTGCTCTCGGGGGAAGGGTAACCAAGTAAGCATTTCTGAGGTGACTAGAGTTGGAAAGACTCTTTCTGGAACATAAAGCTGACTTTATCCCTTCCTCATTACATATAATGTCTGATCCTATGTGAAACTTTTCTTACTTTTTTTTTTTAATTCCGAACCCTCTGAATTGACTCTGTAGGGAATAAGACCTGTGTCTAGAGAGACTTTGTGCAGAAAGATTGTGGGTCAATTCTCCAGGACAAAGGAATATGTTTAGATGAAATTTTGATACACGTACACACATGCCTTGTAAATGCATGTTCACTAGTTGGTGCTTATTGATTGTGTGGGCAATGTTTATTCAACACTGTGTCAGTGACATGTAAGGTATTGATGGAATAACCAAGGGATTGAAAGTAAGTTTACCCCATTTAATTTCTTCAACAGAATCAGGCAACAGTAACCAGTAACAATTTATTAACGCAACAAAATTGAGAATGCGTTTTAAATTCCAATCATAATGATATTTTGTCTAGAGGGCATTGATTTTGTTTCACCATGCTGCCTCTGTAAGTGGAAGGGAAAAAGAATTATGATTCAAATTACTAACATAATGAAAAATCATTTGTATTCTTTTTTATAACTTGGGCTGACACCTGGTGAATAAGATAACCACGTATTACTTAGAAGAGCTCTTTACAGAGAAGGAAGGCAAAATCTTCATTAAGAATCTACTAAGTGTTTAAAATTATAAAATCACGGAGGGTTATATTTAATATTACTTATGATGCAGGACAGACTCTATCCAGAATAAATAGCAGATTTTTAAACACTGAGAAAATCTGTGAGTTTCTTATTAAAAAGGCTTTTGAAAGGGTTATTGTTACAGGTAGTTCAAAGATGTTGACAAGTGAGGTTGGCACAGCTGAACGTTTCAGACCTGTCAGAGCTAAGGGATTCAGAACATGACATACTGGGATTGAAGGAGAGTGAAATGTATTCAACGAATGTGTTGTCTTTTTTCTCCATATCAGCTGGATGGGCTTTGCATGAGGTGAAAATAAGTATTCAGTGTGCTCTCTGTCACAGTCTGATGCCCTTGCACTGAATGTGATCTGGGTATTACATCTGAAGCTTTCCCACAAACTATTTTATTCTCTATCATAAATGCACTGGATATAGATATAAGACCTTAGAGATCTAACCTTCTAAGCCCAAATTCTTCCCTCCAGAGAAGAAGACTTTGGCAAACTTATCAATCAGAGTTCTGACAGGGAGCACAGGGCACATGGAGATCCAATTCTTCAGACAACTTAATGACGGGATCGTTGACAGAAGCATGAGAGAGGTTTAGGAAATCGATAAAGGGTATTGAGACACACAGAGACTAGTGACTGCAGAAACTGGGGACCATTCCCAGCCCTAGGTCTGAAAAGGGGAGATGGGGCTATGGAGAAGTGACTGTCCCAGTCAGCGCGTTAGTCCTAGGGGCTCATCCATTGCCAGACCACTATGCCAGAATAGGGGAAAAACTGGGCAAGAAATACCCAGAACTCTGTCGGTGCCACCTGCTAGTCTCCTGCTGGTACTTCTCATTGCCTAGCAGGAAAAGATTATAACAGTATATTTTGCTCAGTATCATGCATAATACTCATTAACAAATATTTGCTAAGGTAAATTGAACCGTAATTTTAATATTAAATGAAAACAAATTTTTTTTCTAAATGACCCATGTATTTTACACTCAAAGATTTTACATTTTCAAACTGATTCACAACATTCTTAGAACGTGGAAAATGTGTCATTTGATTTAACCTACTCCTCCCACTGGCCAGACTTAACCAGAAAGAAGAAAACAAAGTAGCCTGGGCGATGAAGTCTAAAGCAATGTGCCCATGAATACAGTAGGCAGAGAAGGCCAGAGAATACAAAAGGGTGAGGTACAAAAGGAGAATGACAAGCATAGTTAGCAAACCTGAATACTCGAGAAACCAAAAACCAAGCCTGCTGCAGTCAAGGTGATTCTGACTCTTGGTGACCCTCTAGGATGGTATAAACAACCAACACTTTTCAGACAATTTCCTGAAGAGATGAGCTTACCTGATCAGGACACAATAAATGTGAGTTGAAGCCCTTCTCTTTGGCTTTATGTGAGAGGTTCTTCTCACTTTGGAGTTTATAAGTCAACAAAAGCGTCCGTTGAGAAGAAGTTGGCCTTCACAGTTGAAAAGACTGCACATACTGTTTGCTACCAGTTTATCTACCTTTCCATCTACCCATTTTGTTTCAACCACAAATAAAGCATGGTTTCATCCAAAGAGTTTGGGGTCAGGGAGAGTGTCAAGTCCTTGTGGAACACAGAAATGCTTAAGAGGAAACTCAATTAATTGCTGGGGCTACTTTGGCAGGGAGTAGGGAAATGTTGAGCCTTGTGAGTGTACATGGAGGCTAGGGTTTGTTCTTAGTGGTCTGAGCGCCAAGCTGACTGGAGGATTAATGTCATATCCCTACAGTTGCTAATACCCCTCTTGCCCTGGTCAGGATTGGCTTAGTACCAGGGCAAGATGAAGCCTAGAGGTGAAACATAGCAGTTAGCACAGCCATAAGTGGTTAGATAAGGAAGAACTGACAACAACATCAGCTGTATAAAGAAAAATGTGTTGAGATGTACAACCATCTACAGTCTGTTAGGCAGGTGGATTTTTTTTTTAATAGCATGTTGTTATTGTTGTTAGGTACCATCAAGTTAGTTGTGACTCATTAGAACTAAATGCTGCCTGGTCCTGCGCCATCCTCCCAATCATTCTTGTGTTTGAGCTCATAGTTGCAGTCACTGCATCAGTCCACCTCATTGAGGGTCTTCTTCTTTTTCTCTGCTTGACCAAGAATGATGTCCTTCTCCAGAGACTGGTCCTTCCTGATAACATATTCAAAGTATGTGAGATGCAGTCTCACCATCCTTACTTCCAAGGAGCATTCTGGCTGTACTTCTTCCGAGACAAATTTGTTCGTTCTTCTGACAGTCCATGGTATGTTCAACATTCTTCACCATTACCATAATTCAAAGACATCAATTCTTCTTTGGTCTTATTCATTGCCCAGCTTTTGCATGCATATGAGGTGATTGAAAATACCATGGCTTGGGTCAGGTGCACCTTAGTCCTCAAAGTGACATCTTTGCTTTCGAACATTTTAAAGAATTGTTTTGTAGCAGATTTGCCCAATGCAATATGTCAGTTAGTTTCTTGACTGCTTCTTCCATGGGCATTGATTGTGAATCCAAGTAAAATGAAATCCTTGACAACTTTAATACTTTCTCCATTTATCATGATATTGCTTATTGGTCAAGATGTGAGGATTTTTGTTTTCTTTATGTTAAGCTGTGATCCACACTGAAGGCTGTAGTCTTTGATCTTCATCAGTAAGTGCTTCATGTCCTCTTCACTTCCAACACTATATAGGGTAAGTACTGCCTAATATGGAATAAGGGAGCTTTACCGTAAATTAGCCCTTGTGACATTCTCAATATACACAATTCTTGAACATATTTGAGTAAACTTTCTTATACTGACCTTTAATGATAAAAGAATATGCTTCAATTGCTGTGGCATATGATTGTTGAACCAGACATCATAATTAATTCTGGGAGAGCCAAGTTACTAAAGTTTTAATTTTAAAACTATATTCTATACTTAGAATTTTTGTTAAGTCAGAAGGTGCAGCATCAGAAGAAAAAAGAAAACCATGATACTATCATTGAATTAAAATATTCTGGCTCCTTATTTAACAAAGTATGACAAGCCTCTCAGCTCTGGTTTTACAAAATGCAACTAAAATTAATTATATCAAGAATAAGACACTGCTGAATTTAAGCTTTGCCTTCCTATGCTCTAAATTAGATAAGACAAAACAAAAGACTGTAATTGTTTTATAAAGAAAAAGGTGTAAATTGACCTAATTGGAAAAAAAGGTGTACAGAAAGCTTAACACTGTGAATTTATCAGTTTACTGAAATCAGTTAACAGATATATAATGAAAGTTAAATGGGATTTTATGGCTTATAATAACATTTTTTTCAAGACACATATTCAAGTTCTTTGGTTAATCTTCAGTTGAACAGGAGGTTAAATTGACATATTTTCCTGGTTCTAAGAATGTTATACATCCATATGAAAAATTAAAAGCTTTGAGTTTAAAATTCATGTTCACTCAGAAAAAAAAATGTTTTCATTTAATATTAAAGTTGCCATTCACTTTAATAAATATTTGTTAATGAATATTATGCATGACACTGAGCAAACTATACTATCATCCCCTTTTCCTTCTAGACACATTCTAATATGATGGATAACAAACAAAGATCTACAAGGAATTTAAAGAAGAAAAGTTGTGACTGATTTGGTGGGAATTGGATAAAGGAGCAAGGAGCTAGTGGATTATAAAATGGGTTTTGAAGAATATCTAAAATGCCAATGACAGAAATGGCCATGTAAGAATGAAATTCCCAGCAGAAAGAAGATCATGAGGAGACACACTGAGGCAGGATGTAGCTCAATTTGATAGAAACACAGGGTGCTTGGAAAGGGAGTGGTGAGATATAAGTCTGCAGCATGGAGAGAAGCTTTCTGAGAAGCTGAGATTACGGAATTCCATTGCTGATGGTCCATCTTGCTATTTATCACCCAGTTGTGCAGAATATCAGGGCACAAGATTGGCAGTAAGCATTAAGAACAAAATTAAAATATAAATGTTCTAGCTGAGTACCATGAATGTCCAGATGCTTCTATAACATTTCAAGATACTGCCACTCTTGAGCTAGCATAGATTTCACCCTGATTTATAATGTATAAATAACTTGGTAGGAAGAATAATGCCTCTCTCCCTGAAGATGTCCATGTCCTGATCCCCAGAACCTATAAATATTTTATTTAAGATGACAAGAGGGGATTAGGTTTCAGATGGAATCAAAGTTGCTGATCAGCTGAGTTTAAAATAAGATTATCCTGGATTATGTGGGTGGACCAGTGCAATCACAAGAGTACTTTAAATATAGAAGAGGGAGGCAGAAGACGCAGTACAGAACCAGAGAGACAGCATCTAGCAAAAAACCTAACAGGCTATTGCTGACTTTGGATGAGAGGGGGCCATGAGCCAAATAATGCAGGCAGCCTCGAGAAGCTGGAGAAGGCAAGAAAATGAATTCTCTCCTTGAGTGTTTAGAAGAAACTCAGTCTTACCAACACCTTGATTTTAGCCCAGTGAGACTCACTTTGGCTTTCTGACCTCCAGAGCTATATGATAATAAATTGGTATTGTTTTCAGCCACTAAGTTTGTAGTGATTTGTTACAGCAGCAATAAGAAACTAATATTCATATTGAATAAAAGGACAGAAACCTTGAGTATCTCTTTCTCCCTTTACCCTTTAACACCGTTTTCTCTGTGGTGATATAGAAGTGTCCAAGCATTAACTACACTAGAATTTTTTAATCGTGGCTCTTGGGCAGGATAATTCTTTGTTGTGAGGGACTCTCCTGTTCGTTGTAAGATGTTGAGTAGTATCCCTGGTCTCTACCTACTAGATGCCGGTAGCTCTCCTTCACCATCTGTGACAACCAAATATATCTCTTGAAATTTGTGCTCATTTGAGAACTTCTGAACAGACCTATCCCTAGAGGTGTGAGTTATCACTAATATCCTTGCACTTTTTTATATTTACCTCAAAGATGATTTCTGAGCCTTTAGACTAAGATATTATGACTAGAAAATTTCCCAAAATGGAGGTATTCTCAAAATAATCCTAAAATTAATTAGGCAGGCCTTGCTAGGAAAAGAGGATACAGGAGAGTCCTGAGCCCTATGGGTAAATTGAAGCCCACCTTACCTTCATGTTCTTGTATATACTAAAAGAGGCAGAGGAAAGAATGGTTTCTGTGAGGAAGGAGGAGTTTCTCTTTACTCAGGAAAGGATTCGGTCATTAAGGAATGCAAATTCAAGAGAAGGACTTTGTACAATGACATGGCATGAAATATGCCAGGTAAGACTGTATAAAAGCAATATTTACTTTTATTTCCTTGGCTGAAGCATGTCTCTGCTTCTCTGGTTTTCTATTATAGCTAGGTTCTGACAGTGGTGGGGGCCAGAATACTCTCCTTCATATAAATACACTTAATAACGGCAACTGTATTCTCAGAAGAGAAGAACAGTCTGTTCACAGGGCATCAAGGACAGATTCTCTGCTTTCAAAATTGTTCATGGTTTCCACTCTACTGTCTATGTGGCTTCTGCATGCTGGCAGGAGAAACATGCCAGGCCAGTGACAAAGTTCAACCAGCATGGCAGGGTATGTAGTGCTGTGTGCTTGGGAGCATGCAGGTTCATTGTGTCCAGCTGAAGGCAGCCTTCTCATTGCCATTCAATGCCAAGTAGAAAAGATTTAGGATTTTTTATTCTTTATTATGCCCCATCCACAACTGCAGAAAATATAGGACGTACAGTTAATGACTGATAAAATTGTATGTGTGTGTGTAGTATTTGCAGTAAAGGAGAGAGTTAAAGCACATTTTACTAACTGACTAGAACAGTGTGTCAATCCAGCTTTAAATGGACAGGATTTAAATGTTGGGCCAGCAGGATTCCAAAGAGCAGTGAGTGTGGGGAGGCTCATTACTGTACCAAAGCTGCCCCCATCTCTCTTTCCTGTCCCTTGGTGATGGTCCATGTAACATTCTGGGGAAAGGGCATTCAGTTTGGTTTTGTCAGTTAGGACTCATCCATTTTGTTGTACATCTAGAGAGAAAAACAAGGCACAGGTGTGACCTGTTTTCTAATGCCAAAGCATAACTTAGAGACCCATTAACTTTGGAAACGCAATACACAACTCTCTCTGAGACTACTTAACACTTTTTAGTGATGAAAACAATTTGTTAAAGCTGCTAAATTAAGAGACAGCCAACTCCAGGGAAGTTGAGAAAATGTAGGAAGTGGGGATTGATAAGCCGAGGACCCAACCTCTGTTCATTTTATAAACTTGGTTCAAGGCTTTAACTGGTGTAATGATTCTGAGTTATATTTACACAAGCCCAGTATCAAGGCTACAGAAGCCAACCAAACGAGTAAGAGGCTCCAATTTCAGACCTCTAGTAAGGTCTACCGGCAAAAGGTTTTCCCTCTTCTTAACAAATGGCTCAGAGTCTGTGGGTGGTGCAGTTAAGCGCTGGGCTGCTAACCAAAAAGTTGGAGGATCGAGTCCATCCAGAGGTGCCTCAGAAGAAAGACCTGAAAGAGATCTGAAAAATCAGCAGTTGAAACCCCTGTGGGTCACCGTTCTACCCTGACAAACATGGTCATGATGAGTCGGAGTCAACGGGATAGCAACTGGTTAAACAAACGGCTCACAGAACATGTGGGATTTTTTTTTTTTTTTTTTTTAACTAAACTCAGACTATGAGCAACCTTGAAGGTCTCTCACAAACCCAGTGACAGATCTTTGAGAATCCATTTTCCCTTAAGTAATTTAGTCCTTTTCGAGACGAAGCTGTTGAGTGGAGCAATTTTGCCTTTCACCAAATACAGCATATCAACTCTCTCTTAAACACCTTCCTGTTCAAAAGCATTTCCTGGGTGTTAGAAGGTCACGCTAATGAACAGCAGTGGAGCTAAAAAGTAGGTCTTCTCCCATCATTGCCAAATTGTGGAATTTTATCCATTAAATTTAAGTGTTAATCCCTTCATTTCATTAGCTATTCTCCTATGTACCGAAGGGTCAAACTTCCCCCTGAAACTCCCATATATTAAACACAATTCTGTGAATTACAGGAGCAATTTAATTTCGTGAAGAAACCCTAACTGCATTTGAAGCTCAGTTCAGAGGTTTTGTTTTCATATCTGCAAAGGGGATGGAGAGTCAGCAGAGCGGATACTGAGTGGAGAGCTGGTGTTTTCTCTTCTGTAATGCTTTTGCTCTCTAAACATCTAAGAATTTTGCAAATAATATTGCTGGATTTAAGATTTCTCTGGGAGTGAAGGGGAATCGTGATTGGACTACTGGGCAGAAAGTGATGTTTAACTCTCTTCTTCCTAACTTTAAGTGCAGAGTTTTCACTTTCTGTGTTCCCTCCTCTCAAGCCTTTGGTCTTTGCCCATTGGGAAGAAAGAGATCTGACACGTTTGACAGCACTGTACTTATTTCTGTGAAAGTGATAAAAATGCTTCCTATAGTATGGCATTTTATAGAGGCAAGGGCGTGCACATGTACTACCTCACATGATGGGTACCCATGCTGTATGTCAGGGTGAAGCAGCAGAAGGTGCTCTGGCCTGGGGCTCAGAGAATGCGTTTTCTTCTAGTTTTTTTTTTTTGGCTTTCAGCAGCTCAGGGACCCTCTCTAGACCTTGACTTCTCAGATACGAGATGGAATGACTTGTGCAGTAGGGTAGGTGTGGTGGTGTGCCAAATCATACCCATGTCTCACCCGAGCTGTATATATCCATATATAGTGCCTGAATGCTTTAGTGACAGAATGGGGACAGGAACCCAGCCCTTTTGATTCCTAGCTGAGTTCCGTTTCAACTATCTGTGGTCGGCAGTATAATGGCCCCCAAATGTGCCCACATCCTAATTCCCTGGAACCTGTGAGTATGTTACCATTCATGGCAAAAGGAACTTTGCAGGTATGATAGAGTTAAGGATCTTGAGACAGGGAGGTTATCTTGAATTATTTGGGTGGACCCGATGTAATTACAAGGGTCCTTATAAGAGTGAAGCAGGAGGCCAGAGAAAAGAGAAGATGCTACGCTGCTGGATTTGAGGGTAGAGGAAAAAACCATGAGATGAGGAATGTAGGTGGTCTCTAGAAACTAGACAAAGCAAGGAAACAGATTCTCCCCTAGACCCCTGGAATTTTAGCTGAGTGAAATGCATTTTGGACTCTGACCTTCAGAAATAAACGCAAGATAATAAATAACTCTAAGTATGTGGTAATTTATTATAGCAGTAATAGGAAACTAATACACTACCTCAGCCTTTAAAGTAGCTGAAAAGTTTCAAGACCTTGCTATTATTTATACTGATTATTGTTTGTATATATCCTCTACATATTAGATGGGGCACTCATGGCACAGTGGTTAAGCATTTGACTGCTAATCAAAAGGTCGGCGTTTGGAATCCACCAGCTGCTCCTTGGAAACCCTAAGGGGGCAGTTCTACTCTGTCCTATAGGATTGCTATGAGTAGGAATGGACTCCTCAGCAATGGCTTTTTTTTTTACATGTTAGATGTTAGAAGCAATACCAACATTAAATAGCTTCATTTTCTATTGTCCCTACAGGCATTACATGAGGTGACCGAGACCTAGTGTTCTTAGTTAATAAGAAAAGTTCTTGATTAATTCAATCAAGAAACAACAGAAGATATAAAACCAAACTCAAATCATTGCCATCAAGTCAATTCTGACTTATAGTGACCGTATAGGACAGAGAAGAACTGCTTTATAAGATTTCCAAGGCTGTAAATTTTTACAGAAGCAGACTGCCATGTCTTTCTCCGGCAGAGTGGCTGGTTGGTTTGAACCGCCGACCTTTCAGTTAGCAGTCAAGCGCTTAACCAATGCACCACCAGGGCTTCTTAACAGGATATAGGTATATAAAAATAATTACAAATAAAAAAGACAGAACAGCAAAGGCAATATTGACATCCTAGCAATTTCAAGAGCAAGGTCTGATATAGAAAATATTACCAGAAGTAGAGAGAACGAATTTAATCGTAGAAATTGCTTTTCCTTGTGAATTGTTTACACAGGTGGTAATTAAGGTCATAATGCCAACTTTAGCTTTGACAAACTTTGCTCACCAAAATCCTTGAGGTTCTCACATTATTGAAAAATGCCTGACAGAAGATGTACAGATGCTCTCAAGGCATCTTCATATTGTAGCTAATTCCCAAGAAACAGAATCATTCTAGAGAAAATCATTTTACATTAAAATTGACATAACAAAGTTAATTGCTTTAAAGCAATCAAAGGATGACTGAGTAGGAGACTTAAGCGTATTTTGACTAAAGAATAAACCCACATAGTTTAAATATAGCCTCTTTATTTATAAAAGGAACTTCATTGGCAGATTTTCCTCTGGAAATCCTAGGGGAACTTTCTAGGAGAATGAGATAGGAAGATAAGAAGGGTATCAGTGTCTTCTTTTGTTCTTACAAATGATTTTTTTCTCAAGGTTGAAGTTCCATTTATTCTTTGGAAACATCAGTGTAAGTGCAATGCTTCTTGCATGTTCTCATTTCCTCCAGACTCTTTCAGGTCTCAGAGTAATGACAGATGAAGACATAAGCGCTGAGTACCTTTCTGAACCACCACTCATCTGTCAGCTTGTTATACTGTGGTGGCTTATGCAGTACTGTGATACTGGAGGCTAGGCCACCAGTATATTAAAAACCAGCAGGGTCACCCATGGTGGATAAGTTTCAGCATAGCTTTCAGACTAAGACAGACTAAGAAGAAAGGCCTGGTCATCTACTTTTGAAAATTAACCAGTGAAAACCCTATGAATCACAACAGAACATTGTTCAACTTGCTTGCTTTGGAAATGTCATCAGGAGGGATCAGTGGCTGGAGGAGGACATCATGTTTGGTGAAGTAAAGGGCTAGCGAGAGAGAGGGAGACCCTTGGTGAGATGGAGTGACACAATAGTCACAGCGATGGACTCGAAGAACATGCCAATGATCATGCAACATTTTATTCTGTTATATGTTAAGGTTGCCATGAGTCAAGGTTGCTCACTGACAGCTAACTATCTATCTACCTACCCAACTATCTATCTACCTACTTATCTACCTACCTACCTATCTGCCTGCCTGTCTCTCTGTTTATCTAACTATCTGTCTAACCTTATCAAAAAACCATCAGAAGAGAGCATGAGCACTAAGGCTTCTAGAAACCAGTTGGCTCTGGAGTCAGGTTGTGTAGGATTGAATCGCACATCTATCACTTTCTAATTGAGTTTTATTGGGAGGGACTCTTAACCCCATTAAGTCTTCAATTCCTCATATTTAAAATGAGGCTGTTAAAATCAACACTTATTTTACAGGATTATAGTGAGGATAGCAAATGATAATGTATGTAATACTTTTAGAACACTGTTAGAAACATGGTCAGCACTCAATAAATGGGAGGTATTATTATTCCCCAGTAAATGTTCTACCAATAAAGAGTTTTTGAGCACTTATCCATGACAGAATTGTAGGTGCTATGGGATTCAAAGAATTTTTATGTATTTGCTCTGTCAACCAAGGAACTATTAGGCTGTCTTGGGAAGCTAGACATACGGAAAGTTAAATACCAATAAAGAGAAGAGTGGTGTTGGGGGTGGCTAAAATGAGGGAAGCCCAAACATATAATATACCTAGTTTCAAGAAAAGAAATATTCATCTTCAATAGACATTTCAACCTTCCTGCACCAGTTTCTCTTTTCTTTGATTCAATTATGTAGCACTATAGCAAAAAAGGCCATTGTCACATGCTCTGCCTTTCTTCACCTCTGTTAGGAACACCTATTATCCTACAGCTACTTTAATCTTAAAATACTTTATCATCTCCTTTTTTTTTCTTTCCGTAAGAGTGTAATTGGATGATATCTGAATTCTTTACCTTAATTCTAAGACAGACTTGTGTTGATGTGTTTATTTTAATGCTTTAGAAAATGTCTTATACTCACTGTTAGGCACTTTTACATTTGTAATCCAAAATCTCACAAAGGATTTTCCTACAACCCAGCAACCCTACTAAACTTCTCGAGTATGTTCACCTTCTCACTCTACAAAATGACAAATTTATACCTACTCTCTCCCCCAAACATCTACTCTAACTCTCCTTTCCCTTCTTCTAGCTTATAAACTTGCTGCATGTTTTGACAATAAAAATGTAGAAGCTACCTCCATCTTCCCTCTATCAAGCCTACCAATCCATTCATGTCTCTGTGAACACTCTCCTTTGTTCAGGCCTTGACTATTCAACCAAGGTGAGTTAACTACAAAGAGAAATGGCTCCAGCATCTCATTTGCTTCCCATCCGAATGGTTACTTATCATTCACATGAAGTCCAGTGAAGATTTTCCTGGTACTGTGGCTCTCCCGGACAGTTTTCTTCCCAGTAATGCTTTGGAGCCTCAGATCATTTTCCTGCTGTAATGCCACCATCTTCATGTGACCTCTGCAGTTACCACAGAGGCAAAAAAGAGAGGATGGAGAAGGCTTAGCTGCTTTAGGCAAGAAGTGGAATTTTGTTTCTGTTTTATGTTCCTTGAGTAGAAACCAATCACATGGCCCCATCTAGAGGCAAGACAGCTGGGAAAGACAATTGTGTGGTCAGGAAGAGAAAATGATTTGGTGCATATTCAGGTACATTATGGGTGAAGTATTCTTGTTCTTGTAACACGAAAACCCCTTCACTTGTGCTCTGTGTTCTATTCTTTCTCAGTTTATCAGAGGTTTTAACCAAACTGAACCCACTGCCATCGAGTTGATTCCAACTCATAGTGACCCCATGTGTTAAACAGAGTAGAACTGCTCCATAGGGTTTTCTTGGCTGTAATCTTCATGGAACCAGATCACCAGTCTTTTCTTCCACAACACAGCTGAGGGTGTTGGAACTGCCAACCTTTAGGTCAGTAGTCAAGCACAAACCATTTGCACCACCTAGGGACCTTTACTCCTGAAAGTATGATTTCTTTCTCCTAAGCAATTTCTTCCCTTGCATTGGATCCTTACCATTAGTCTATAAACATGCTCTTTGCCCCAGAAGACAGGCCTGGTGATATGCTTCTGACAGGTGACAGCCTTGAACACCCTATGGAGCAGTTCTACTTTGCACACATGGGTTTGCCATGAGTTGGAATTGAGTCCATGGCAACTAACAACAATATCAACACCTCCTATCATAAAAAACAAAGAAACAACAAACAAAATAACAAACAACACTCCCTTGGTCCCTTACTCCTCTCAAATCACCTCTCATTTTTCTAACAATATTCAAATTTCTTCAAAGAGAATCCCATCTCAGGTGCCCCCTGTTTCCTGGCAGGATGATAACTGATATATCTCCTGTTAGATCTTCTATGGAGGGAAGAACTTGAGTATAAAAAAATACTAGGGTCTTATATTTATATCTGTCACAATGGTAATTAGAGAATAAAAACAATCCATTGGCAAGTTCCAGATATGAAAATTTTGAAATTCAAAATTCAGAATGTATGTATCAGACTGTGACAGCACAAAGAATACTTTGTTCTACCCTGTGCAAACCCATCCTGAAATTATTATGCCTTATCCTGGATCAGAAATTCTTCCCTTCTGTTGGATCATTACTTCAGTGCTTCCTGTCTTAAAAAACAAAATTAATGACACAGAACCCCCTCCTTGACCCTACATCTCTCTTCAACTGTCATGCCATTCTCTAATATCATTTAAAACTTACTGAAGAAATTTATACTCTGCTTTCTCATTTTCACATTCTTTCTTCCATCCAATTCCATAGAGCTTTCATCTCCACTTCTTCACACTGTCTTTTTAAGTCATCAAAGGCCTTAAATGCTAATAAATTCAATGGTTACTTCTCTGTTTTTATATTTTGAAACAGTTATCTCTTGATTTCTGAGATATCGTATAGTCCTGGTTTTCCTCCTTCCCTCTCTGTTCCTTCTCTGTCTCCTTTGATCAACATTCTGTTTAATCTCTAAATACTAGAAGGCCTCAAAGTTTTGGCATGATCTTAGGGCTTCTCTTCTCTAACTATGCTCCCTTCCTAGGTAAACTCCTTCAATCACAAGGCTTTAAATATTTTTTATATACACCTGTCTCCCAAATCTATGCCTCTAGTCAAGACTGCTTCACAGAACTCCAGACTCAGATATACCAGCTACCATCACTTGATATATTTATTTTGCTATCTAATATGCATATCTAGTTTACCAAGGCCAAAGAAAAGTCCTTAATTTATTCCCAGCATACCTGCTCTTCTCCGCATCTTCTCCAGGCCAGTAATTGGTACCACCACTCACTGAGGTGGCTGATGCAGTGTAGTCATTAATCTCAATTTATCTCACATCCTTCTCCCTACATTCAGTCTACTAATTAGTCCTGCTAACTCCTGTTACTTGTACTCTCAAAACAAATTCTGAATCCATTTACAGTACTTCTCTCCACAGCCAGTACATCATACAAGGCAAAACAGTGTGATCACTGGGCTGGTATTATGAATTGAATTATGTCCCCCAAAAAAGGTATGTTGAAGACTTAACCCCTGTGAATGCCACCTTGTTTGGAA
>NW_004443957.1:431364-432674 GCF_000243295.1 Trichechus manatus latirostris | reverse complement strand
CCCAGGGAAACTCTCTTTGCGTTGAATCAGGGATGTGACCTGAGCAAGGGTGTTGCATCCCACCCTAATCTTCTAATCTTGCCTCATTAACCACAGGTAGAGATTAGGGTCTACAACACATAGGAAAAACACAGAAAATCACAAAATGGTGAACAGTCACACAGTACTAGGAATCGTGGACCAGCCAAATTGATATACATATTTTTTTGGGGACACAATTCAATCCATGACAGGGAGAAAAGACACAGAAACAGAGACACATTCAGGTTGAAGGCGCTGGGTGAAGATAAATCTACAAACAGCAAAGGAATGCCAGCAACCACCAGAATCCAGGAGAGAGGAAGGGAATAGTTACTCTCTCAGAACCCTCAGAAGCCTGATGCCCTGAATTTTAGCCTCCAGAACTATGAGAAAATAAATTTCTTTAAATCTACCCACTTTTTTATATTTTATTATGACAGCCCTAGTAGACTAAGGCAGTTATTGCAAGATGATCTAAATGATCTTCCTGCTTTCACTTTTGCAGCCCTATTCAGTAGCCAAAGAACTTGGCTGCCAATCAAAACGTCAGCAGTTCGAATCCACTAGCCACTCCTTGGAAACACTGTGGGGCAATTTTACTCTGTCCTATAGGGTCACTATGAGCTCGGAGTGACTTGATGGCAATGGGGGGTATTCAGTAGCCCAGTCATTGTGTATAAACTTAAGTCAGATCATATTACAGCCCAGATACTCCTATCATAAGGAGTCCTGGTGGCACAGTGGTTAAGTGCTGGCTGCTAACAGAAAGGTCAGCTGCTCAAATCCACCAGCCACTCCACTAGAGAAAGATGTGGCAGCCTGCTTCTTAATGATTACAGCCTTGGAAACCCTATGGGGCAGTTTTACTCTATCCTACATATTCACTTTGAGCCAGAATCGACTGGACAGCACACAACAACTCCTATAATACTTAGAACAGCGTCTGATTAACCTAACTTGTTACTAGATGCCCTCATGAGCTGGGTCCTAGACTCAACTCTGACTAGCCTCTAGACTCAAGTCTGACTACTTTACCTTTCACCTACTGCCCTGCAGAACACTGACCTTTTTGTTCCTCATGTATGATAAGTTCATTCCCTCTGCAGGACATTAACTGTAGCAGCTCCCTTTTCTAAATCCATTTTTCACCTAGCTGGTGCCTTCTTGTTACTTAGATTCCAGTTAAATGTCACCTAGGCAGGGAGAAATTCAGCAACTACTAATTACTGACTAACATTATTACTGACGGTAGCAGGTTTTAATAATCCTACTAATGATACTGCTTAGAA
>NW_004443957.1:422001-423147 GCF_000243295.1 Trichechus manatus latirostris | reverse complement strand
AAGATGGATATGGGAGAAAGGAGAGAGGAACAGGAGCCAAAAACATACAAACAAACAAAAAAGAATGCTAGGGGAGCTTGCCTTTGGAGTGGAGAGTTGAGAGACTATGAAATGGAGAAAAACAAAAAGGGGAAGTGGAAGAAAAAAAAGAGACGAATTAATAAATAAAAATCAGAAAGGGAAAAGAACAGCAAAGTTCCCAGGGATCCCACCAGTGTGGCTATGAGGTCTGGGGAAGTTGTCCTCAGGTGTTGTAGTACAGCCTGGCTAGAAGGCTTCGAGGTATACAATGCCAGGTATTCAGGGAACAGAAAGAGGACGATATAGAGAGATGAGAATCTGAGTAATGAAAAAAGACAAAAAGGGAAAAAGAAGGAAAAGGAAACAAAACAAATTTAAAAAAAAAGAACAAGAAAAGCCCCCAAAAAACAGGAAAAAAAACCAACGGAAAAAGAAATGCCCTCAGGGATCCCTCTGCATGTCTGTGCAAGCTGAGGGGTAGGTTCGAAGCCACGCAGCACCGTCTGGCCAGAACGGGCTCCCAACTCAAGAAAAGGAAAAGAAAACAAACAATTCAAAACAAACAAATGAACAATAGCTCTAGGATCCCACCAGCGTGGCAACCCAGGCCAGGAAGAAGTTTCACCCTCAGAAGGAGCTCCGCAGCCCCTCAGGAAGAAGCAAACATGGCTCACTGAGCCAGGTATTTGAGCGAAAGAAGGGGGAGGTGGTGAGAGGTAAGGAAGAAATCAAAAGTAGTGGAAAAAAAGCAACACCAGCAGCCAACAAAGGCACTCAGAGAGCCGGCCCGTTTGGGTGGGTGGAATCCAAGCAGCTGGTGCTTCACGGACAAGAGATTGGGGCCACGAGAAGCAGAGGAGGCCGAGTGGGGGTGAAGAAGGTTGGGGGGTGGGAAAGCATATATCACAAATTACTGGTTGTTTTGTCTTCTGCTGGGAGCTCTGTGAAGCTGCTTTCTCATACCCCTGTTTGCTGGTCTCCGATAGGAGTCCAAGATGGCGGATCTGTGCTGCGTTAGCTGATAGGGTACCTCTGCATGAATCTCTCCTCGCTCTCCATTCTCTGTCAGTTTTCTCACTCCATTTGGTGCTTGGCTGAGTTCTTTATCTTTTCATTTGATGTTTT
>NW_004443957.1:419437-420403 GCF_000243295.1 Trichechus manatus latirostris | reverse complement strand
GTTTATCATGTTGAAGGGTTGAATAATCACACAGCTACAGCATGACAGGAGCTATCATTCCTCCTCCTTCTCACATTGATGGAGTCCTCATGGCTAGTGCGCTGGTGGTGTGTGGGTCATCATTCATCTTTAGGTAACTGTTTTGTAATGGTTCTGTCAATTCTGGTTCAGACTGCCTCCACTTCAAATCCGGGCTCAGCATTTAGAACACGAAGGGCCTGGAGCCAGTTGTTTAACCACTCTGTGCCTCTGTGCAACTTTTAGGTTTTTGTGGGGATTAAGCAAGTTCATAAACAAAAAGAGCTGAAGATGGTGCCTGTGCATAGAAAGTAGTCAAAAAAGATTAGTGTATCAAAGTAGTTTTATTTTTATTGGTATTTTTCTACACAGATTGCCAATTTATCCTAGGCTGAGAGGAATCCAATAGATTCCGTTAACTTTGGTTTTGTTTTGTGTTGTTGTTTTCTCTGATATTCAATGTTAGAAATAGCACATTATTTGCTTTATTTTTATTTAAATTCACATATTTTACTATAAAATATGCAAACCTACAGACTTAGCTTTACCACATCTAAATATCAGGACGTATTTTTTTCATATCTTTGCTTTTTCAAGAAAATAACACAGATTCAAATGAGCCCTCTGGTATGCCCTTCCCTGCTTCTATTTCCCTCCTTCGTGTCCAGAGTAAACCAATCTCATAAACATCAATGTTATTATTTCCTTGCAGAATGTCGTCTGTCACATTTTAAAATTTACATAAAGGGTGTCATACATTATGTACTCTTTTGTAACTTATTTTATGCATTTAACATTGTGCTTTTGAGATAATTCATTGTATAACTATAGTACCACAATTAATTTATCTACCCTATTTTTGATGAAAATATAATTTTTAAAAATGCTACAATAAACATTCTTGTCAATGTCTTCTTGAACACATATACAAAAATTTTTCTAGAGTAT
>NW_004443957.1:413688-415923 GCF_000243295.1 Trichechus manatus latirostris | reverse complement strand
ATTCTTAGGTCACTGGGCCGGTGCTCAGTGGTTCAGGTCAGAAGCAGTGTTCATATTATACTGCTGCCTGCAGGGTACCTGAGACTTCTTCTCTGCAGCTGGGCCTCACTGGATCTTGCCTCCAAGGTGTGAGGACCCCTGCACATGATGCTGCTGGCTCCTGCCAGGCTACCCAGTCCTGCATGGTTCTGTCTCTAGTCTGCTCCACGATATATTTTTCTAAGCCACATTGTCTTAATCCTTACAGTTTTGGAATAAGTCTTGAATTCTCCTCAGGCATGTCTCACAACCTCATTTTTCTTCTGAAAATTATCTTTGCTATCTTTGTCCATGTACTGAAAAAATACTTCTTCCAAATCCTTTGCACCAGGAAGCAGCAGAAAGGCACACATGTCAATGATTCTGTGTATATTTATTAAATGCTCCTCTCAGTGTACATGTAGGGACTTCAAAAATTTGACCAGAATTAGAATATTTGCCCAGAAAATACAAATTTTCTGAATATTTCTCTCACTCTCATCCCTCCAATTTACCCTATTCCTTTCTTTACAAATTTCCATCTTCTCTCATCTCATTGCCACTTAGACAAGTAGGATATTTAAAAGATTTTAAGTGAGTAGATTTTTTTTTTAGTACGTTATAAAGAAGAATTAAATTAAATCTTATTTATATAAATGTACAATTAAAAAATATTATCCATCCAACTTGATCCATCAGAAATACGCGCAACAATGAAAAATGATCTATGAAAACCAATTATGTGTGTATCAAATAAATTTAGACAATATAATAAGTAGCCTGACATTAAAACAGTCTTCAAACCCTGCTAAAAATGCTTTATATGATTAATCAAACAAGGGGGTGATGGAAGTAACATAAATAATTTATATAAGTTCACATAAATTAAGAATTCAAAGTACAGTTAATTGTTGGGTGTTTTATAAGAAGCTGGCATCAAATCAGTCTCACAAAGAACCATGTCAAATAACATACTGCTTTGGTCCAAAGTGAAGCTTGAGCATATCTAAATACAATCTTTTTCAAAATTATTCCCTTCTGTCTTTCACATCTGGCATTTTGACTTAATAGGGTCCCAAGGATGTGATTTTAGGAGATAAACTTAGTATTATTCCCTATTTTACAGATGAGTAAAATGGAGATACCAAGACAGTTGTGATTTGACAAAGGCCACAAAGACGTGCTCTGGCAACTTTTCATTTTTTTCCTCTTGTCATCCCTTAGGCCAGCATTTTATAACTTAAATTTTGTCATTTGTGCTTCTGATATTGATTGTAATTTCCTTGCCTATAAAAATGGATGAGTGTCCATTGTTTATCTCAACAATAATACCTTATCATAGCTAAGAAATTAAGATATTTTCACAACAACTCTTTAATATATCTGGTAGAATGTTCTGTTCTGTTGTAGAAATAAAATAAAACGACACCAATAAAAATGGCTTATCTATTTCTTCATAAGCTAGCTTTGGTGTATACATATTACCCTTGGCCTTTTGCATCTCTGTTTCTTCTTGCAATCCCCTACCGGCCTACATGCTGTTCTTTTGTACTTCTAATAAGTGACATATTGAGGAAGGAGATACACTTAATATTTGCTCCTTGTTGGCAAGGATCATAAAAGTCACTGTAGTTGGAGGCTGTTGCATTTGCCTAAAATGAGTGTTTTTGGATTACCAGTGAATTTCATTTATCATAATATCCCTGTCCTCCTTAACCATGAATACCAGAGTTGACCCTAATTTAATGCTCTCTTTCAAATATGCAGGTCATTCCAGAGCTAAACTCCTGTAAGTAAGAGAAATGGATATTGCTGTAATTGAATAGCTAAATTGGCAGAACATAGAACTATAGAACATAGAATTAGGAAGCAATTGACAGTGAGAACTATTTTTTCCTTGATACCAGAAGCACAGCATGAAGAAAGTCAATTAAATCAACCATCTCATCAACTCATTAACAAGTGTGCAATTACACTTTAGGGTTCATTTTTCCAACATTTGACTTAAAGCACAGCCTTAGGGAAGATATTTGTTTTAATATAACCCCATATTTTAATTTGACAGCTTACATCAAACTATGCTGTTACTATTTAGCCTATAGATCTTAAAAAAAATTGAGTAATTCAAATTGTAGAAAGATGCCTATGCTACATTAGATAAGGGTATACACACTATACTCTTACATAACCAAAAAAAAAAAAAAAATTGCCATCAAG
>NW_004443957.1:412117-413155 GCF_000243295.1 Trichechus manatus latirostris | reverse complement strand
GTACTGCTAAGCAGAGACAGAAACCTAAATCAGGACCAGATACTCCATGATGAGTAGGTAGATACATTCCATTACCAGAGGTGTGGCTACTGAGCAAACAAAGGTCACAGATATTAATGGAAACAACTTCTGAGAAATGTATATACTTTTAGCTCAGAGAAGAAGCTGAGATCTGAAGCTGGGGGAGTGTGTATTGTGGTATGGAGCATAGGTAGATTCACATGTTTGTTCACTCTAAGAGCCTTTTCAGTTGAAATGCTTGCTTACATCCCAATTTTTCAAATTCTCCCGTTTTGAAAGCTTTTATTCTCATTCTACCTCAGTGTCCCTCACTCCTGGTGCCATCATGGACCCTGACCACATTGATAATTGCTTCACAAAAGCTTCACTCCTTTTATCTTTCCCAGTTCTTTCATCTCACTAACTCTTCTCTGTATGGTCCTCTCTCTCCTTGATCCTTCTCTATTCTTCTGCTCTATCAGTCAATCCATCTGTATCTAACCTCAGGTAAAGGCATCTTCTTATTGGTAGTCGCGTTTTTAACTGTTCTGCAGCATTTTTATAGCAGCCCCACCAGGACTCTTTGATCTGTTTTCCATTCCTCTGAAGGCTCCAACCTCATTTCCATGATAACTTCTCTCCCTACTCCCATGAGGAAAAACAGAAGCAATGTGATTTGAACTTTGAAAATTTCTTCCTTGTCTTCCTCAAAATTTCCCCATATCATTAATCCATTGATGACTCTACCTTCCTGTCTCATAAGAAAAAGAGACCCTTTCCTTTCGAAGACTTAGCCACCTGCTTGTGTTCTTGATTACTGTGGTGCCTAAATCCACTGTAGATCCTCCTTTTCTCTTAAATTGTAAATTTGCATTGTCATTGGCTTTTTGCTATATAATTCAAGTCTTCTCCTCTCCATTTTTTTTTTTTTAAACACGTATGCCCAAAAACTTCCCTTGTATTTATCAAGGTTCCCTTTCAAGTGATCACTTTCTTGTTCTTTCCCTATCATCAATTGCTGTCAAGCAAATTCCAAGT
>NW_004443957.1:403521-411875 GCF_000243295.1 Trichechus manatus latirostris | reverse complement strand
CCCCCCCCACCCCTTTAAGTGTCTTATTGGTTTTAATGGCACTGTCTTCTTATTTTAGTAATTAAGGTAGATCGTATCTTTTCCATTTGTTTTCCTAAGTTTTCTGAGAGGCTTTGGCTTCTGTCTTGACTGAAGTGAGAATTGTCATGAAAAAATATGGCAACAGAGTTTCTCTTTAAAGTTAAAGGGAAAAAAGACATATGGGTGGTTGACAACAAACATATTTTGCTTACACTAGGAACATGTTGGAGGAGCCAAATCTCTCAACTTTGGACACTGGTTTTGTAAAAGATAAAGCCAATTATTCTCTCTTCAGTAAGTTTGGGAAAATGTACAATATAAGCAAATACAATTATTCTCAGTAAAAAGGTAGTTTCAGCAGACTGTTTTGTTCCAAAAATAACCTTTTTGATTATTCTTCTAGACAAACAAGAATCACTAATAAGTATTTTAAGGTCTGACCTGCCTACAGAAATAACATATAACTGTTTTGGGCACCTTTGATAGTTTACTAAATGAGGCAAAAGGTCCATGCATCTTCTGTGGCAGAATCTAACTGTGGGAAGAACCTGGTCAGAGAGAAGAGGGCAGAGCAGGGCAGGAGCGACACGAAATCCGTTGGGCTGAGCAGAAATCCCTGACTTGTTGCCTGAGATTCTTATTCTCTGCTTTTTAGCCCTCCCCTCTTCTCTGTACTGCCTCTTGAACTAAAGAAAGACATCCTGTTACTTGCAATAAAGGATTTTTAAGGTATCATTAAAACGTGCATTAGTGTCTCAAAAAAAGTTAGGATATTAGATACCAGGACAGCAAGATTTATTTATTATAATTGAAGTAGTTAGAAGAAGGAATTAAAAAGAAAACAAAACTTGGTGAAAACAAGAAAAAAAAATTCAATTACTTCATGTAGGCAATAGTCTTATCATTTTATAAGAACTTCACAGAGTTCATTCAATAAATTTCAGTTGCTTTTTTAAAAAATTTTTTCTAGCAGGATGTTATAATACTAGCTTTTGTGTTTCTGTATGGGAACCTCCTTGGACAATTTGCAATTAAGGAAGACTTCCATGAAAGCATTTACTGCAGTCGTACAGTCTCCTCCTCCCTCTATATTCTCACAGTTGGAGATCTCATCCACTCCTATAGTTTCAAATTCCACGGCAACCCAAATACATTTTTCTAGCTTTCACATCTTGGAAAATGTCCATTATTATGCCTCAAACTCTACATTGGACTTTTACACTTTAATATAATCTTTTCCCAATAAAATCAATATGTATAAAAATAGTCACTGTCCCTCCTTCCTTCCAGGTGCCATTTGAGTCAATTTCAACTCATGACACCCTCATGTGTGTCAGAGTAAAACTGCATCCCATAGGGTTTTCAATTACTTACTTTTGGGGAGTAGATCACCAGGCCTTTCTTCCAAGGCATCTCTGGGTAGACTAGAACCTCCAACCTTTCAGTTACCAGTTGAGCATATTAATCATTTACTCTACCCAAGGACTCCCTTCCTTCATTAGTGGACAGTAAATAATGATGAATTATATTCCATGATGAAGCATTGACACACAGATATTTATTTAAAAATCTTTACCTAGCTAATAAATCATACTGTTTGTTTCATCTGGACAGCTGAAAGTGCTGAGGTACATTAGCTCTGAAGTTTGGCCCTGCAGGCCCCAGAGTCTCCTATCTCCTGGAGCCAAACTTGGTCCACATCTTGCTGATAGCAGCCTGTGTCAAGTGACTATGTCAGGCCTAGAGAGTGGTCTAGTCTTATCAAAGCATCTTTTATGATCAAATGGTCTTGATACTGGGTGGAGAAGTCTGCTCGGAAAGCCAGTGCATTTTTTCCCAAGGTTGTCTATTATTAAAAAAACTCTCTTGCACATTTGCACCAGATTGAAAGTTAATAGTTCTTCCTCTAGATATCTCTTTAGGCAAAGCTGCCTTCTATCCCACAAATTTAGATTCACTCCTCAATTTCCTTGTCTCTTGTAAGGATATTACCATTTTTCCAATTACTTTCACTCAAAACCTTGGAGTTCTGTCTGTGACAGATCCCTCTCCTTTTCTCTTTGTGTCAAAATTTAAAATTTAAATTAAAAATTTCTTGCTATTCCCCCTGACACCTTCTAAATCCAGTCTACAATGACTCATTTCCATCCTACTCAGCAAGCCATTTGACTGGATTTCACGAATATTGTCCCCACTCTACAATTCATCCCTAATTATGACACCAAACATCTACCTTTCAAGCCGCAGAAAGTGCATCTCTGTAATATTTTGAAATCAAGGCTCTACACTCTGGATTTGCCTTATGTTTTCCATCTTATTTCCCAGTATTTTCCAATTGAAAGCTCCCACTCTGATAGGGCCAGTATCTTTATTCATTTTGAATTCAGAGTTTTCTTTTTTTTGTTAAGGACTTTTCATTCTTCAAGGCCCTGTTGCTATCTCAAGTCAAATTTGAAGTTTAGATAACTCTCATTATATTCAATAGTCTCACTGTTATTATTAACTCTATTATTAACCCTCCATGATGTTTTCAATTGCCTCATACGCACGCAAAAGTTGGATGATGAATAAGGAAAACCAAAGAAGAATTGACGCCTTTGAATTGTGGTGTTGGTGAAGAATATTGAATATACCATGGACTGCCGAAAGAACAAACAAATCTGTCTTGAAAGAAGTACAGCCAGAATGTTCCTTAGAGGCAAGGATGGTGAGATTACATCCCACATAGTTTGGACATGTTATCAGGAGGGACCATCTCTGGAGAAAGACATCATGTTTGGTGGAGTAGAGGGTCAGAGAAAAAGAGGAAGACCCTCAACGAGATGGATTGACACAGTGGCTGCTACGTGTTCTCAAGCATAACAACAATTGTGAGGATGGCGCAGGACCAGGTTTCGTTCTGTTGCACATATGGTTGCTATGAGTCAGAGACAACTTGATGGCACCTGACAACAACAACAACAAAGTTATTAACCTTACCCTACTCTCAATAGCCACCACCTGTCTGTCGTTTAATCATACTGTGGTGGCTTGCATGTTGCTATCATGTTAGAAGCTATGCCACCTATATTTCGAATACCAGCAAGGCCACCCATGGTGGACACGTTTCAGCAGACCTTCCAGACTAAGACGGACTAGGAAGAAAGCCAGGAAATCTACTTGAAAACTCTGTGGATCACAACAGAATATTGTCTGATATAGTGCTGAGAGATGAGCCTCCTAGGTTGGAAGGCACTCAAAATACACAGTGGCCACAACAATGGACTCAAGCATACCAATGATTATCAAGATGGCACAGAAGCAAGCAATGTTACTTTCTGTTGTACGTGGCATTGTCGTGAGTCAGAGCTCGCTAGAGGGCAACTAACAACAACAACACCCTCAGCAGGCACTAAATCATAGCCTTAAGATAGTCTTAGTATTGCATGGTGAAACAGGTTCCCTGATCCCATAAAGTTTAACCTGGGATCTGCTGAATCCTCTGGATCTCAGTTTCTTGTGCCTTACGTACCGGTGATTTGCCTTTCTAGCCCTGTCCTTTATTTCTGAACCTCAGACTATTCCTTCCTTTTACTAAATCTGACCACATATATAAATTAAATTCTGTTTTTGTTCTTCACTTTGATCCCTGCTTCTGATTTCAAGCTAGAAACATACTGTGCCTGATGTGGATTATTCTTGGAATAATGACTGAACTGGAGAATCTGAATGTTTTCTTTTGACCAAAATGGGCTGAAGTCACTAGAACACATATGGATTCATTGAAACAGCTCCCCTAATATGTTAGTTAATATATGAAGCAATATCAGAATAAGTTGAATCCAGAGTAAGTGTGGTTTCGTAATTCAAACTGGATACTAAGAGCCTGAGGCTAAAAATTTAAACTTAATTCTTGGTAGAATTCCTTGAACATAAATCTTGTACATTGATAAACTTTGAAAGCAAGAATCATCCTTTTCCATCTTTGTGTCTTCACTTAGCCTGACACAAAGTATAATACACTTTAGTTATTTTGTGTATTTCTTACTTTTGATCTAAGGCAGGGCTCAGCAATCTACAGCCAGTGGACCAAATCCAGCTATCTGCTGCTTTTTGTAAATAAAGTTTTATTGGAGCACAGTAATTCCCATTTGATTACATATTATTGTTTACATATTTTCTGTGGCTACTTTTGCCTTAAGATTACAGAGTTGAGTAGCTGTGACAGAGAACACATGGCTTGGGCTGAAAAACTTAAAATGTTTATGCTTTGGCTCTTTAAAGAAAACGTTTTCTTTCCCTAGATCTAAGGGGAAGACACTATGACAAAAAAAAAAAAATTGTATACTACTAGCCTTCTGACATTGAAATGATATGTATCACAGCAGAACAATTTTGAGTTGGCAAGTGCAAAATGAATAACAGTGTAATTAATCACTCAAGAACTAAATCGAATTTCTCCTCCTCTATAAGGTTTTCCCTATCCTCCCAGCAAAGTTAATTATCCTCCCTCTTTATGCTACAAAATACTGGTATAATAATGAAAAATTTAATGATTGTTCAAGTATTTGGTTTCCTAATTAAATTATGATCTTTACAGGGGCCAGAATATATTAAAATCTCTACAATCTCTACTACATAAAATGATGCTTAATAAGTGCTAGTTGTTCAGTAATTGCTAGTTGAGGGAAAGGATAAATGGATAGTTATTGCAAGTTAAAAAAAAAACTGCAACTGAGTGAAAGACAATTTTTAGCATTTTTATTTGTTTTATTTGTTCAGAATTTTGGGCAATCTACTCTACGAACAATTTAACCTACATAGTTAGAAATGATTATACAATCTTACGGGTAAAATTTACCTGAAGAGATAACAGGTTGAAATTATAAATAGATTCATGGTAAAATAAACTTTGAAAGGTTAATAGATACATACTTAATTGAATATAGGATACTGATGAGATATGCCTGTCCTTTTTTGAAAATAGCAGAATTGTCTTTTTGCCAAGCAGGTCCGCTGTAAACATCAAAGATGGAATACTGACTGGGATAGAATATTGCTCAGTCTTGATACAGGACATCTAATGTTCCTGCAAAGTGGTCCATTTAGCCAAGTTTAGGTCACTACTCACTCATTCACTTGTTCATTTCTTCAATTATTTAATTATCAGTACTGTATTACTTGTCATATGTCAGGGTTGGATGAGGCATATTTAACTTTTTTTGTCTTTATCAACAACTTTGTGAAGTAAGCATGATTACTTTTTTTTTGTATAGGTTAGGAAACTCTTACAGGATGCATAATTTGTCATAATGTAGTAGCTAGTAAGTGAGAAAAAACAAAAAAAAAAAACAAAACCGTTGCCGTCCAGTCAATTCTGACTCATAGTGACCCTGTAGGACAGAGTAGAACTGCCCCACAGGGTTTCCAAGCAGCAGCTGGTGGATTTGAGCTTCCGACCTTTTGGTCAGCAGCCGAGCTCTTAACCACTGCGCCACCAGGGAAGCAGATCTTATTATTAGCATTTGCTTTTGAACCATGTTGCTATCATGGCTACCTAGGTTAATTCAGTTAAATCACTTAATCTTACCTGAAAGGTAAATTTCCCCTTACTATTCCATGCACATTATTCCTTAAAGTGCAAAATGGGTGTATTTATTTTCTGTTGCTACTGTAACAAATTAACACAAATTTAGCAGTTAGAAACAATACAAATTTATTATCTCATGGTTCTGTCTGTCAAAACAAGGGGCACAATGTAGTTCAGATAGGTCCTCTGCTTGGAGTATTACAAGGCTGAAATCAAGATCCCTGACTCTCGTGTCCCTTCTGAAGGCTCTGGGGATAAACCCACTTCCAAGCTCATTCACATTGTTGGCTGAATTCAGTTTCTTGCTGTTGTTTGACTGAGGTCCCCATTTCCTTCCTGGCAGTCAGTCTGGAGACTTTCTTGGCAAATAAAGGCTGCTTTCATTCCTAATCATATTGTCCATTCCACCTTCAAATCAGAAATAACACCACAGTGTTCTGCTTTGTATCATATCTCTGACTTCCCTTTCTGCTGCATTTCTCTGACCTCCACTTGGAGAAAGTTTTCTGTCTTTAATGGCTCATGGGAGTAGATTGGGCCAATTTGGATAATCCAGGATAATCTCCCTTTTATAATGTCTAGAGCCTTAATTCCATCTACAAAATCTGTTTTGCCAATGAAGGGTAGCGTGCTCTTTGTGGGGTGGAGGGTGGGATTCTGCCTACCAAACCTGGCAAGACACCCATCTTAGATAGAGAATTACCTGGACAATACATATATGTTGTTGTGTGCTGTCGAGTCTATTTTGACTCATAATGACCCCATGTGACAGAGTAGAAACGTCCCATAAGATTTTTTTGGCTATAAACTTTACAGGAGAAGATCGCCAGGTATTTCTCCCATGAAGCAGCTGAGTGAGTTCAAATCATTGACCTTTAGGTTGGCAGCTAAGTGATTAACTTTTGGGCCACCAGGGCCCCATATATATATATATATATACACATTTGATTTTGTTATTGTTAATTGCTGTCGAGTTGGCGCACAATCATGGCAACATTATATATAACAGAAAGAAATGTTACCTGGTCCTGTGGCATCCCATTTTCATGATTGTTGGTATGTTTGAGTCCATTGTTGTGGTTATTATGTCAGTCCGTTTCATTGAGGATTTCTCTCATTTTCATTAATATCTACTTTACCAAACATGATGTCCTTATCTAGTGATTGGTCTTTCCTGATGACATGTCCGAAGTACGCAAGTATAAATCTTGCCATCCTCTCTTTGAAGGAGCATTCTGGTTGCATTTCTTCTAAGATTGGTTTATTCATTCTTCTGGTAGTCCATGGTATATTCAATATTCTTCACAACACCACAGTTTGAATGTAGCAATTCTTCAGTATTCCTTTTTCTTGTCTAACTCTTGCATATATATAGGACTATGGCTTGGGACTGGTGTACCTTAGTTATCAAAGTGATATCTTTGATTTTTAAAACTTTAAAGAGGTCTTTTGCAGCAAATTTGCCCAATGCAATATGTCATTTGGTGTATTGACTGCTTCTTCCATGGACATTGATTGCTTTTTCAAGTTAACCAACGAGTTGATCCAAGTAGAATGAAATCATTGATAACTTGGCTTGATTGATTATGCTATAGTAACAAACAGCAATGGCTTATGAAAAGAAATTGCTCGTGCATCATCAAAGTTTGGTTCCTGTTCTACTCCACACCAGCTTCTCTCTAGGACCCTGGTGACAAAGCATCCTTTTTCTGAAATATTGCCAGTGATCACAGCAGAGTTCAAAGGAATATGATGGAGTAACATGTCTGCCTAGAAATAACACACATCACTTCTCATGTTTCATTGGCTGAGACAAGTCACATGGACTTTTGCAACCTTCCCACAGTGAAAGTCAATGCAAAGATGAGAATGAAATATTTAGCGCAAATAAGACAATATACCACAATATATAAGTTTCTTGCAATTGCTCTATCATCTTCTGATTTAAGGCTGGTAGTCAAGCAACCCACCCTGACACCTCACTGCAAGGAGACAGAACTTAATATCATGAAGCAGATTTTATTCCCAATACTGAGACTATATCTGTATGTAGAATATTCATATTATTCATAGCTAGCCAGTATCTAGGAAGAAAAACATTAAAGAAATAAAAGGAATGATTTTAATAAGGACACCAAGTAAGCCTAAAATTATGAACATGTTGTAAGGACAGCATACAAGTTATCTTGCTGACTATATTTTCCAAAGTCCTACATGAAAACAAATTGAGAAATAATTGGGAAAGTGTTGATGGTCCTTCAAATTAAAGATATTTTAAATTTTAAGATTTTGAGCTGAGTTACATTTTATGTTATTCAAATAATCTTCCCATCCTAATTTGAGGTTACCACACCATTACTCTACTCTTCAAATAAATACCAATTTTTCTTTCTAGAGGAAAAAAAAAAATTCCAGAAAGCATGTCTAACATTTATTTACTGTCTCCCTTGAGCCTTACTGAGTAGAAGGAAGAGCTTTTTCTTTTCTTTTTGCTTCAGAACATGCACAGCTGGTATCATTCCAACTTTATGACACCAAGACTGTGCATAATGGTGACATTGGTAGGGTGACTCTAGGAGCCAGTGACCAGAAGCCTGTGTGTTGAACTGTAGGTTGCCATGTGGAAGCAACCTTGAGGGGAGGAAAGTGCAGGCATAGGAGTAGGGAACAGTATAATTTAGGTTAATTTCACTTGTTTAATAACATTTAATAATTACTTGTTGTCAGTGGATTGAACCTGACTTTCTAAAACCCCCAAAAAACC
>NW_004443957.1:398002-403048 GCF_000243295.1 Trichechus manatus latirostris | reverse complement strand
TTTTTTTTTAAAGTGAAACAAGTCTTTGTGTGGGAAAGAATATGTCATGTTTATTTTACCCACAAGCATTTTAGCATTCCCAAATAAAGTCAAGATTTAATAATACGTTGTACTGTAATGATATGTCACAAGAAAATTCATTTGAAAGTCACCTTTTATCTTTTTTAATAACAGAGATTGATTGCAAGTTTTGATTAAAAAATCGAATCGGTACTCAAAGTAAAGAGATTTCCCATGACAGAGAGTACAAAATGATTTTGATGTCTGCCATAAAATCAATTTTAGAGAAAAAAGCCTAAACATTGTGTAAATAATAAAAGCACCCTTTGAAGGGGACTTCTTTGAAAAAGCTGCACTCATTTAGAAGTATGTTTATTATAGTTATTTAAAATATCAGGCATATTGTATTGTTGTTGTTAGGTGCCACTGAGTTGGTTCCAACTCATAGCGACCCTGTGTACAACAGAACGAAACACTGCACAGTCCTGTGTCATAGTCACAATCGCTGCTATGTTTGAGTCCATTGTATTGTAGTCACACCATTTTCTTCTCATCTATCAGGCTTCTGTTCAAGTCAGAAAGTCTCAAAAAATAACTGCTAGCAAAAACTGCAATGTGTAATATTACTAAAAGTTAGTCATTTGAAATTTGGAAAAAAATACTTGGATATAATGTTTTTCACTGTATTTTCAGATGATTACAGACTTAGAGAAGAATTGCAAGCGTAGCACAGAGGTTCTTTTATACTCTTCTGCCAGTTTCCCCTTATGTTAACATTTATATATAGAACATATATCAGGGCTAAGAATCTAATCTCATGACAGTATCATTGACTAACCTATGGAACTTAAACAGATTTCACCAGATTTTCCACCAATGTTCTGTTTTCTGTTCCAGGATCCAATCCAGAATCCCACCGTGCATTTAGTTTCCATGTGTCCTGAATTTCCTCTGATCGGTGGCAGTTCCTCAGACTTTCATGATCTTAACACTTTTGAAGAGTTGTTGTTAGGTGCCATTGAGTCAATTCCAACTCATAGGGACCTTCTGTACAACAGAACAAAACAGTGCCTGGTCCTGTGCCATCTTGAGTACTGGTAGAACACTCTTTAATGAATAATGTCTTTTAACTTAGGTTTATCTTAGATTTTGCCGTGATGATATTGGGAAAGCTCCCGTAGAGGTGATGTGCCTTTCTCAGATTATCCTATCGGGGTGAATGCTGTCAATGTGTGCTACTGGTGATGCTAACCTGCATAGTTTCACTAAAGCAGCATCTGCCAGTTTCCTCGAATGTAAAGTTATTATTTTTATCTTTGTGGTTACTAAATATTTTCAGAGAGAAACTTTGAGACTATTAAAATATCTTGTTTTTGCTTACACTTCTGCCTACTGATTTTAGCATTCGTCTGCAATCATGCCTGTGGCCAGATGTTCTATGGTGATTCTCTCTTTCAATCTGTGTTATCTTTATTTTTTGGTTTTTACTACTTTCTCGCTTTCTTGTACACACAATACCGCAGGCTCGTCTTGTATTTTCCCTGTTCCAGTCCTGGGATAGACCACTTCTTCAATGAGCCCTCATTTCTTATTTAAGAGAATGGTACTTAGAACAAAGATTTGGGCACAAGTTGTGCTCATTTCTAGAGTGGCATTGCCCCTATTTCCTCTCAGTGAAGAGAACTATTGAACACATGTATGTAATACTAACTCTCCCTGGATGGTGCAAGTGGTTCGTGCTTGACTACTAAGATAAAAGTTGGTGATTCAAACCCACACAGTGGTGCCAAAAAAGAAAGGTCGGGTGATTTCCTTCCATAAAGATTATAGGCGAGAAAACCCTATGGAGTTCTACTCTGCAACACCTGGGGTCACCATGAGTTGGGATTGACTCGACAGCAATGGATTTTTTATTCTTGTTTTTTTAATAATGACTCATATACTAACTCATCCACCACCTGTCTTTCAATTTGTCATGCTGTGATGGCTTGCATGGTGCTGTGATGCTGGAAGTTATGCCACTGGTATTTCAGATACCTGCATGGTCACCCGTGGTGGCCAGGTTTCAGTGGAGCTTCCAAACTAAGAAGAGCTAGGAAGAAAGACCTAGTAATTTACTTCCGAAAATGAGCCAATGAAAACACTTTGGATCACAACGGAATATTGTCTGATATAGTATTAGAAGATGAGCCTCCTAGATTGGAAGGCACTCAAAATACACAGTGGCCGCAACAATGGACTCGAGCATATCAACGATCTTAAGGATGGTGCAGGACCTGGCACGATTTTGTTCTGTTGTACATGGGATCTCCATGAATTGGAGCTAACTTGAAGGCAACTAACAACAACAATACCAACCGAGGCAGTCACGTGCTGTATTTCTATATCTATTTATTGGCATATATATTTTAAAATATGAGTCCACATTGATACCTCTAACTACAAAGCTGCGCCACAGGATCCATTTTGGCTTTCCTCCTTTTTTTAATTTTAACTTCTTTCTACAACAGTGTGAAAACTGGCTCTCATTATTTATCACATGTTTACTAATTTGTTTAACCCTAGTATACAACTAGTTTCAGAATTCTTTACCCAAACCCCTGTGAGAAAGAAACTTACCAACTAGAGTACAGGTTTGTGTACAGTTAGTTCTTTTGCTTTAGCCTTACATTATTAAGTCAAAATACCATTTTCCAAAGTTACTTAAGTCAGTTTCTTTCTTCTCTATCCCTGTAAATGTGATTATGAAATTCATTTGTAATAGAGTTCCCCCACATTCTGATAGATTTTGAAAAATTAACATATAATTAACTTTTTGTGGTGTATGGTTCTATCGGTTTAGATAAATGCACAGAGTTGTATAAATACTACCACACTTCATACAGAAAATTTCTATCGCCCCCAAAATTCCCCTGTGCTATCACATTATTAAAGTTAACCCCTTCCCTCCATCCCTAACCATGGCAGACAGCGATTTCCCTAGGATAGTGCTTTCTTCTTTCAAAATGTCATACAAAATGGAATCATATGATATGTTGCCTCTTTCATTTAGCAAAATGCATTTAAGATTCACCCATGCTATTGTGTGAATCAATAGTTTGTTTATTTTATTATTTAATATGGATGTACTATAATTTGTGTATCCATTCCCTATCTGGAGAACATCTGGGCTATTTCAAATTTTTGTCAATTATAAATGAAAATTCTATAAAAACCCATGTACAGGTCTTCATGTAAAAATAAATTTGAAGCTACATATGAAGTATTGTAGCTAGGTTAGGGATTGCTATTCTATAAATCTTTTGGGGTCTTCTACATAGATAATCATGTTGTCTGCAAAGGATTTTATTTACTTATTTTTGTTAATTTTCTTATCTGTATGGCTTTCATTACTTTTCTTGTCTTATCTCACTGACTAGAGCTTCTAGTATGATGAGACAGGACATCCTTCTCCTGTCCCCAAATTTAATAGGAAAGTATTCAGTCTATCCCTTAAGTATGATGTTACCACTAACTTTTTTGTAAATGGCGTTTATCAGGTGAAGGAATTTTCTTTTTATTCTTAGGTTGCTACAAGTTTTTTTTGGTTTTTGCTTTTTGTTTGTTTGTAATCATTCAAATGGATGCTAAATTTTGTCAAACGATTTTTCTGTATCTACTGAGATTACCATATGGATTTTCTTCATTAGTCTATTAGTCTGGTGGACATTTATGTGTTAGTGTGGTGCTTCGATGTCTGAAAGTTGAACCAGGATAGTTTAATTTACTTTTTATAATTTCTTATCTCTCGTTCACCTCTCAACAGATTTCTTCTATCATCCAGGGCTATCATGTCACATAACAACCTTGCCAAGGTAATGGTCTTCATGTTGTGTAATCTTTTCATTCCTTATTTTATATGATATTTGATAATCGTGACCATCTTCTAGAAATGTTCCTTTGTGGTTTCCTTTTACTTTCTTTCTCTTTTACTCTTCCTTTCTCCCTCCTTCCTTCCCTCCCTTCTTTCCTTCCTTTTTTTCTCACCATTTCCCGATTTCTCTTGCCCATTCTAATCCTAGGTGCTCCCTAGGATTTCATTTCTTACCCTGTATTCTTCTTTTTTATACATCTTCTCTCTAAGTCTATGTTTTCAACAATCCTATACATGCCGGTAAATCCCAAATCTGCATCTCTAATCCAGATCTCACGGTGAGTTCTACTTCCAAGACATTTGAGTATCACTTAGTAATCTTTATACATCACCAAACTAATCATGTTACCCTACCTAAATCTTTCAAATTTCCCCATTTATTTTGGCCTAAAAGTTATTAGCTCAACAACTATGAACCATGCTTACTTTTCCAGCTTTATTTTTGCTTCTTACTCAGCTATACTCTCACCTTCATCATACAGAATATTCTCTTTTCCCAGATCAAATCATATCATGCAGTGTCACATCTATGAGCCTTTCTGAATGTCGATTCCTCTCTTTGTAATGCTCTTTCCTCATTCCTCTCATTCTTTAAAGTCCCTTCTCTCTCACTTCATTTGCAAGGTCTCAGACCTCCACCTCTCTGCAGTGCCCCCTACCAGGCTGATAATGATTTACTTCTCTGCACTCTCATAGTGCCTGCTCATGACTCACAATATTATGCTTTGGTATTGCAATTATACATTGATAATTAACTTACATGTTTGTTGCCCTCTCTACCTCCTGCACACATATCTCAACTATTGTTTTTTAGGGCAGAGACGATATATTGATTTTCCAGAACCTAAAATAGACCTAATACATAGTTGACAATAAATACATGTTTATTGAATGAATAACCCTAGCCATAAATTTGGAGTTTATGCCCAAGGCAATTCTGAACTCTGAAAACTTCAGCATTTTAGTTTGAAGTCAACCTTTCTCAAGGAAAAATTTAGTGGGAAAAGGGCCAGTGAGCTAATGATGGAAGTTCTGGCTGTAAGTTGACAAAGAGAAAACTTGAACTGCAAGGTGGGGTGTTGAAGGTTAAGTAAGACCCGGAGAAACATTACATCAGTCTGGCTTGGATGAGA
>NW_004443957.1:357882-397065 GCF_000243295.1 Trichechus manatus latirostris | reverse complement strand
AAAAAGTTTGCTGACCACTGCCCTAGGAGATTTCTACTTTATGAAATATATGAGGTAGTTATGTTGTGTCCAATGCTTAATATCAGTTATATTTGCTATAGTAGAAATGTTAATTTAGTTATGTATTCAGGAAACAGATGATACATGAGTACAACAAAAAAAAAATTGGTGTAGATTCTATGCACAAAAAGAGTTCAATTAATTAGAAAAGCATAATAAAACCAAGTAGCTAAAATATTGGTAATAAATTAGGTGTGAAAATCATGTAAAAAAATTTTAGGATTCTGCACTATGAGCGCTTTCTAGTTTTCTCCTATTTCTTACTTCACTTCATAGAAACTGAAACTGAAGCAGTGCATTACAGGTGTAATTTATGCATGCAAAAAATGATGTGGAACTCTGATCGTTAGACCCAGAGTCAGTGAACAAGCTTTAGCCTTCCATTAAAGACTGCCAAGGCCAAAACTTTATATCAAAGTATGAACGGCTTAGGCATTAGCAAAAATGGCTATGGCATCCATTTAGTGATCACTAATAAGATGGAAAAACTATCTATGTACCTGTTGATTCAACAGAAGGCTAAAGTTGTTTAATCCTGATTGAAGAAGAAGTTCAACATATGAATAAAATGGTTCTAACTTTTACTACTTCCCAAAATGATAATACAAAAATCAGAGCTAAATAAAAATTAAGACATGGTTATAACCTCCTGCAGCAATGTAGCTGGAACTCACACATTGTAGCTTTTCTTTTCTTTCTGTATTGTTGTGTTATTAGAAAATCACTAAATCTTGTGACTTCAAAAACTTTTTTTATATTTTACTTTATTTTTTGTTGTGGTTGAGAATATACACAGCACCAATTCCACCATTTCTAGATGTACAGTTCAGTGACACTGATTGTATTCACGTTGTGCAACCATTCTCACCCTTCTTTTTTCAAGTCGTTCCTCCGCCATTAACGTAAACTCATGGCCTCCTAAGTTTCCTATCTATTTTTTCCAGTTGCTGTTGTCAATCTGATACCATACAGATAGGTTTTAAAAGAGCACAATGCTCAGGCAGACATTGTTTACTAGTTAAGCTAAACGATTGTTTGTTTTTAAGAAGCCTTCAGGAAATATTTTTGGTTTAAGGTTTAAAGATTAATTCAGGTACAATAGTTTCAAGGGTTCTTCCAGTCTCCATGGCTGGATTCCCTGAAAATTTGAAATTTTCCTCCTTTCGATCAGGACTTTTTATGGAATCTTTGATCAAAATGTTCAGTAATTGTAACCAAGCACCTTTCGGTTCTTCTAGTCTCATGGCGAAGGAGGTAGTTGCTCATGGAAGAAATTAGCCACACGTTATATTTCCTCCTCCTCCTCCTGACTATTCCTGGATGCAGGAGTTAGGGATGTATGGTTGCGGCAATACATCAACAGGGAGCTGCCAAAAATTCAAGCCGGATTCAGAAGACATTGAATGAGGGATATCACTGCTGATGTCAGATGAATCTTGGCTGAAAGCAGAGAAAACCAGAAAGATGTTTACCTGTGTTTTATGGACTATACAAAGGTATTCGAATGTGTGGATCATAACAAATTATGGATAACATTATGAAGAATGGGAATTCCAAAACACTTAATTGTACTCATGCAGAACCTGTACATAGACCAAGAGGCAGCATTCAAACACAACAAGGGGATACTGAGTGGTTTAAAATCAGGAAAGGTGTGAATCAGGGTTGCACCCTTTCACCATACTTATTCAATCTGTATGCGGAGTAACTAATATGACAAACTGGACTATATGAAGAAGAATGTGGCATCAGGATTAGAGAAAGACTCACAAACAACCTGCAATATGCAGATGACACAACCTTTGCTTGCTGAAAATGAAGAGGACTTGAAGTACTTACTGATGAAGATCAAAGATCACAGTCTTCAGTATGGATTATACTTCAACATAAAGAAAACAAAAATCCCCACAACTGGACCAATAAGCAACATCATGATAAACGGAGAAAATATTGAAATTGTCAAGGATTTCATTTTACTTGAATCTACAGTCAATGCCCATGGAAGCAGCAGACAAGAAATCAAATGACATATCACACTGGGCAGATCTGCTGCAAAAGATCTCTTAAAAGTGTTGGATAGCAAAGATGTCACTAAGATGTGACTAAGGTGCACCTGACTCAAACCATGGTATTTTCAATCTTCTCATATGCATATTAAAGCTGGACAATGAATAAGGAAGGCTGAAGAATTAATACATTTGAGTTATGGTGTTGGTGAGTAATACTGGATATAACAGGGACTGCCAGAAGAAGGAACAAATCTGTCTTGGAAAAAGTACAGTTAGAATGCTCCTTAGACTCAAGGATGGCGAGACTTCATCTTAGGTACTTTGGACACATTATCAGGAGGGACCAGTCCCGTAGAGAAAGACATCATGCCTTTAAAGCAGAGGGTCAGGAAAAAAGAGGAATACCTTCAATGAGATTGATTGACACAGTGGCTGTAACAATGGGCTCAAACATAGTAAGGATTGTTGTACATAGGGTTGCTTTGAGTCGAAACTGACTAGATGGCATCTAACAAAAAAAAAAAAAGGTAGTTCTATTTTGAGTTTTTTGAGGAACTGCCACACTGTTTTCTACAATGGCTGTGCCATTTTGCATTCCCACCAGCAATAGATAAGGGTTCCAATTTCCCCACGTTTGCATCAACATTTGTTATTTTCTATTTTTTTATTTGTTTGTTTGTTTTGTTTTTTTATCTTAGCCATCCTAGTGGGAGTAAAATGGTATCTCATTGTGGTTTTGATTTGCATCTCTCTGATTGCTATTGACGTTGAGTATCTTTTCATGTGTTTGGTGGCTATCTGAATGTCCTCTTTGGTGAAATGTTTATTCGAGTTTTTGCCCCTTTTATGATTGAGTTATTTGTCTTTTCATTGTTAAGTTGTAGAAGTTTTATATATATCTTGGTTATTAGATTCTTGTTGGAGATATGGTTTCCTAAGATAGTCTCCTAGTTGGTAGCTGGACTTTTCACTTCTTTGGGGTAAAGTCTTTTGACGAACAAAAGTTTTCAATTTTTATGAGGTCCATTTATTTATTTTGTATTTTTCTGTTTGTGCTTTTATTATTATATTAGAGAATCCATTTTTAAAAGCTAGATATGACAGCATTGCCCCTGCATTTTCTTCTAAGTATTTTATGGTTCTAGTTTGCACTTTTTGGTCCTTCATCCATTTTGAATTTGTTTTTGTGTATGGTCTGAGTCATGGTTCCTGTTTAATTTTACTGCATGTGGAGATCCAATTTTCCCCACACCATTTATTGAACAGACTCTTCTTTCCCCATTAAATGGACTCATCACTCTTGTCAAAAATCAGTTGACCATAGATGTGTGGCTTTATCTCTGGACTCTCAATTCTATTCCATTGGTCTATGAAGCTATAGTTATACCAGCATAGGGCTGTTTTGATTACTAAAGCTATATAATGTGTTTTCAAACCAGGAAGAGTGAGTCCTCCAACTTTGTTCTTTTCTTTCAACATTGCTTTAGTTATTCAAGGCCTCTTGCCATTCCATAGAAAGTTGAGACTGGATTTTCTATTTCTGTAAAGAAGTATGTTGGAATTTTCATCTGGATTGTGTTGACTCTACAGATCACTTTGGGTAGTATTGACATCTTAACAATATTTAGTCTTCCAATGCATGAACATGGAGCATCTTTTCATTTATTTAAGTGTTCTTTAACCTCTTCGAGCGCGTTTTATAATTTTTATTGTATAAGTCC
This sequence comes from Trichechus manatus latirostris, assembly GCF_000243295.1. NCBI lineage: Eukaryota > Metazoa > Chordata > Mammalia > Sirenia > Trichechidae > Trichechus > Trichechus manatus. The sequence continues at coordinate 393,275 of NW_004443957.1, read as the reverse complement.
TTTGCATCCTTGGTTAAGTTTATTCCTAGATATTTTATTCTCATAGATGCTATGGTAGAACATTTCATTAATTTCCCTTTCAGATTTCTCATTGCTGGTGTATAGAAACCTAATGATTCAGGGCATACATGAAAAGCCAACAGATGACATTATACTTAATGGGGAAAGATTGAGAGTTTTCCCCTTGAAATTAGGAACAGGACAAGGGGCTTGTTCTCACCACTTGTATTCAATATTGTATTAGAAGTCTCCGCCAGAACAATAAGACAAGAAAAAGAAATACAAGGTACCCAGATTGGAAAAGAAGAAGTAAAATTTTCTCTATTTATGGGTGACATGATTCCATATATAAAAAAATCTCAAAGAGTGTCCAAGAAAAGTTTTAGAATTAATAGAGATATTTAGCAAAATTGTAGGGTACAAGGTCAACAAACAAAAATTGGGTTTCTATATACCAGCAATGAGAAATCCGAAAGAGATTTAAAAATTTTATGGTTTATCTTTACCATTTGATATTCTTGTAAAAATCAGTATGGATTGATTCTATATTATTCAGATTTTCATAAATTTACACACTGTTTAAAATACTTTAAAAACAAAATCTTCAGAAGAATTTCTAGATAGCACTTCTTTTCTTTCCTGTTGTGAAGAGCTTAAAGAAAGTCATTCGTTTGCCACCAAATGCAATACCCATGAAACAACTGGATAAAGAATCTCTGGGAATGCTTAAAGAAATGATACAAGAGAAATTTCTGATTTACACTTTTGGAAAGAAGAAAAGAAAATTCTTATATAATTTTTAAAAGTCATCCAAATGGAATGTTTTGTATTTGTTACTTTAGTGGCAATTGAAATTCCCAATCAAATATACTAAATCTTAGTTGACAACTCTAAAGATAATCCTGTATTACAAAGAGATAACGAAGATTGTATAATATTTGTTAGTGTGAGGCGTATTGAAAGTTCCAGTGATTTATGGGAAGAAGACATACAATAATGGATTAATGGCAATGATTTTTTCTAAAATTACATTAGCAGTAAGTTTCGAACCATGTACTGTGTGACAAATACTAAAAAATGTAAGTATGAAAAAGAAGAATGAGTAGGAGAAAGTCAAGGAAGAGGAAGAGGAGGAGAGATCAAATTAGGTAAAAAATATTCTCAGGCAAGAGCTGAAAATGTCCTAGACATCATTTTATATTACATTGAATAATACAGAAATCAAGTCAATGATGGTCATTTTAAAAATGGAAGCACTATGTTGGAAAAAATGAATTTATTTTATAAACAACTTTACTGAAATTTTCATTTGTTAAAAATAATAATCAAAATCACTATTTTAAGGTATGTAAAGTGTAACTTTTTCAATTAATCATTAAACAATTTGGGATCTATGTTGGTTAAAATGTAGGAAATGTTAACTACAAAAGAGCTGGGCTGGAAACCAAAAGGTCAGTGGTTCAAATCCACCAGCCGCTCCTTGGAAACCCTATAGGGTCTACTCTGTTCTATAGAGTAACTATGAGTCGGAATCAACTTGATGGCAATGAGTTGGGTGGTTTCTTTTTTTTTTTTTTTTTGGTTTAGATGAATTAGGAGCTTCGTAGGTTATCTAAATCAATCTACCATACAGTATCATCAATGCAGTCCCATTTATTAGTCTCATCATATATTTCTAAGGAGTTCCCAGAGCGGGAAGAACCAGTGTGACTATCTCCAAGGAAAAGAAACAAGAAGTCAAATATATCAGTGTCAAGTACAATAGACAGGAGTAATTTTTCAATGATAAGCAGAGCCAAGAATGAGAAATGAGGCATATTTGGAACAAAGAAGGGAGACCCTGTTTCATTACCTCAAATTACCCTGCATCTATGGCTCACATCTGTTACTCCATACAGTTGTCTCGGGATGTTTTGGTCTGACTTAAAGAAACTGGACTACAAGACCATGGTGGTTCAGTGGTAGAATTCTTGCCTTCCATGTGGGACACCTAGGTTTGATTCCTGGTGACAGTGCACCTCATGTGCAAACACCACCTCTCTGTCTGTGAAGGCTTGTGGTGTATTGAGATGATGCTGAACAGATTTCAGCGGAGTTTCCAGACTAAGGTGGGTTAGGAGGAAAGGCCTGTCTATTGACTTGTGAAAAATCAGCCAATGAAAACTCTATAGATCACAACGGTCCAGTTCACAACCAATCATGGGGATGGCACAGGACCTGGCAATGTTTTGTTCCGTTGCGCATGGGGTTGTCAAGAGTTTGGGGCAGACTCAATGCCAGCTAACAGCAATAGCAAAAGGAAACTGGGGTCAAAGAAAACAAATACAGTAGCTCACTTCATTACATCTCTGAAAATCACACAGTCTCTGCTTTGACACTCTCAGTAACAAAATGGAAAATTATTTTTACTACACTGTTAGGAAGCTGTTTTTTTGAATTGACCCCAAATTCTAATGCTGATACATTAATATACTTCTATCTGAAAGAGCTACCTAAAATAAGCTTGATTCTTCTTCTGCAAGAAAACTTTTAAATGTTTAATATTAACATTTAATGTTCTCAGATTTTTCATGTATCAAGTTAAATATCATAATTTTTTCAGTAATCCCTAAAATTAAATCTGTACTCATCTTCTCCCATGTGCAAAAACTTTCTTTGCACATGATTTAGAGTCTCTATGTGATATCTAGAATAAACATTATAAAATATTCATTATCAGACGAAGTGAGATTATCACTTCCAAATGGGAGTCTATGCTCTATACCCCTACCGTTGCCCAAGGTTCTAAAGACTTTTTCAGGAGTCAGGAAACAGATTGTCCCAGATTTAGCTGACAGTTAATAATCAGTTACTACTATTAGGCCTTATTCACACACTGCGACTGCTCAGCAAGCTAAGTTTCTTGTATCCGGTACAAACTTAGAACATTTGAGCTTACTGACTTTGATTGTGAGTCAACATGTAAAAAGTACTTGTCAGTTTGTCAAAAACCTAATAAAATTCACAATTTTGATTTAGCCATCGAAAAAGTTAAGGTAATGAGAGTAATGAGAATATTTTATCTACAGAAGTCAAGAGGGAGATTTCTTTTCAAATATTTAAAGATTTGTTGTATGAACAGGAACGAGAGGTCAGATTTCCTTTAACATCTGAGGATGAACTTGATATGTGGGTTTAAGTACTTGTTTTGCTAACTTACCTTCCTTGTAAATTTAAGCAACTTACCTCCTCTCTAGCCTAATTTTCCTAGTTTGTAAAATCAGAATTAAAAAAAAAATTCTTATCTTAAACGGCTGATGAAGTAATATATTTGACATTGTTTAACATAATGTAGATGTGTATTTTGGTGAGTCACTTAACTTCTCTAAGGTTTTATCTCTCATCTACCAAATATGTGTTTGTCCATTCATGCATTTACCTAGTCATCTTGAGCTCCTGCAACTCTGATCCTTATCTCTTCAATTCAGAGACACCCAGTTCTCTTATGGTTTCTTCCTTTGCACTAAGGCACAGAAACTTCCTCCAGGCAGTAACACAGGACTATGGCAGAGACAACATGCTTTGCTTACTTTTAAATAGTTGTTACATAATCTTTTTTTGTGATTTTCTAGTTGCTTACAGTGGATGGGTAATCCCCATAGTTTTAATCTTGGGCAGAAATGGAAGTCTCCAGTATGTTTAATGATTTATTCACTAAACATATATTTAACCTTTCATCAAACATGGCTGTGTTCTAGCATATGATGATGAACATAGATAAAGCATATTCTCTCTTTTTTTAAGGATCTTAAAATCCCAGGTCAAAGCAGACATGTACAGTAATAAGTATAACATATAATATGATGCATTTTATACCAAATGGCATGTTACTTGTGAAGACATTGGGAAAGTGGATGCCACAATGATACAGATTAATTCTGACTGAGAAATTGGAGAAGCTTTTATGGGGAAGTGATATATTTGATCCAGATCTTGCAGTATGAAAATCGTTGTAACAGATGGAGGTGAGATGGAAAGTCTTCCGGTAAGCCTTTCCAATCCACTCAGTCAAAATTTGTTGCCTGCTATTTTGTATTTTGCTTTCAGATTTATTATGTCAATTATCCCTGATTATAGTATAACTATGTAGGTGGATAACTGTATCACCTCTGTTACAGTGAGTGCCATGAAGGCAGGAAATAGATCTAAGATGATTCATCTTTGCATTACTCTCCTTCAAATTTAAGTTTAAAGTCCTCTTAATCTAGTAATGACCCTTCTGCTTTCTTGCCAAATGCAGCAAATCTGAGAAAATAATGCCTATGAAATGAGATACAACTGGGTGTTAAATCAAAAGGGGACAAAGGGGCAGGCAAGGATTAATAAGTATCAAATGTGATTTAATTACAGGTGAAATTTCATTATGATAAGCTTGAAGGGGTTTGCCAAATTTTTTGCATTGTATCATATTTTGTCATATTACAAACTACTTGAAAATCAGCTGCATAGTAATAGATTTTTGGTAACTTTTCATTAATAGCTAATGCTTAATATTGTAGTATTTAGTTTTACAAGGTTTGGTCTGTATTAAACTTGAACATTTATGTGAGATGTTTTCTACAAAAACAAACATACTTATCATGATGTCAGAAGGTTTGAAAATGAGGTAGGAGTGTTCTATAGCATGTGTGAAGGAGTTTGGTGGAGGAGAAATGAGGAAACATATGGAAACCATTGTAGCCTTCTTATTTTTCTAAACTTCAGAGTCTAGGGAAGTGTAACAGAAATAAGTTAAAAACAGACAATTACAGACTAGATTCCAAATAGAGTTTGAAATTTATGTATTATGCTAAAAACTTAACTATAAAACCATTTAATTAGTCAAAATTTAGAAATCAGTGCATCTTATTTAATAAAATTTTTGAACAATAATGTAATTAATATAAAGATATTTTTGTGATAGGAAATTTTTGATTTTTATGGGTTCAAGTTTGAACAATTATAATTAAAAATAAAAGCGAAAATTTGAAGAACTGCTATATAATATAATAAAACCCCAAAATCAAATCTATTGCCTACGAGTCGAATTCAGACTCATAGCGACCCTATAAGACATATTAGAACTGCCTCTTATGGTTTCCAAGGCTGTAAATCCTTACGGAAGCAGACTTCAGCATCTTTCTCCTGCAGCATGGCTGATGAGTTCAAATCGCCAACCTTTCTGTTAGTAGCCGAGCTCTTAACCATTGGGCCACCAGGGTTCCTTAACATAATAAAAATCTGTAATATCATAAACATTAAGCCTTCAAAATAAGGAGTATCAATATGAAGATGGAGGAACCTAAGTTTGCATTAAAAAAAAAAAAAAATGCCATCACAGCAACCATATAGGACAGAGTAGAACTGCTTCATAGGGTTTCCTAGGAGTTGCTGGTGGATTCGAACTGCTGACCTTTTGGTTGGCAGCCAAATGCTTAACCACTGTACTACCATGGCTCCAACATTTGCATGGAGGAATCTAAATGGCTTATAGAAGTGAGATGAAACTCTAGGATGAGATCTAGCTCAAGTTTCAAAGGGCATATTCTTAAAATGTTATGTGTCTTAAATATTATAGATCAAATCATATTCCAATTTTCCTGTGGTTAATTCTGGGTTAAAATGTCAAATACATTGGCTATTGAATTTTCTTTAAGTGTACTCTATTGCCATTTGAAATTTATTTTACAATTTTTAGCTGAATAAGGAACATAGATATTTGTGTTGCTTTGATCTAAGCTTATAAGAATGTTAATCTATCAAAATGACACAATTCTAATTAGTTCAGTGAACACCATAAATTATGAAATGAATGTCACTGATTTTTTTTTTTTATGAAATAGCTTATTAAAAATAACTTTCTCCCATAGTTGAGGATTATTTCAAGATGTCTATTGAACATAGACAAAGAGTTCAAATAGGATCTGAAATTCTAGAGCTGATATTTCACAGGTCAATCTTCACAGACAGGAGAGGGGAAACAACACGAATACAATGCTTCTACTGTGAAAACATTGTGCACTTTATGTGGAATGGCTTTTTATTTTAACATTTTCACTGATATAAGTATTTAATTTTTAAAGTCACTAATTAAAATTCAATTACTATATGTTAACTTTAGTATGCTATCATATTTACATAATTACATTTGTATAGGGAATGTTTATATTTGTGTGTTATAAGAATACAAACATTCACTATACAAATGTAATTATCCAGTAAAAAGGATACTGGTTATCTATGGTTCTCTTTACTGTATAAAGTAAAAACACTAAAAAGGGATTAAAATGTGGTATATTTTTTTTTCCCTGACCCTTATTTTTACAGATTATGGAAACGTCCAATTCCAAAATGGCAATGGCATTCTTTGGAGGTGTGTTCTATAAGGAATATTTAAATCTTTATTCGTTACAAGATAAGAACCGTATTTCTTTAAAATGGTAGCAGAGAAGAGAGTTCAGATCAGTTATCTTCTGAAATCAGTCTACTCCATGATCAGTGGGAGTTTCAGTCGTGCTCGTACTAGGCTGGATGATATGAACAATGGTGCCATTTAACATCTGTTGTGTTTTTCAAGTATAGTATCAGTTTTAAAAAGAACAAGTTTTGACAACATTTCCTAAGCTATGTTCTATCAGGTATTAACAGATGCTAAGTAAATATGGCTTCTGTTACTAAATACATTTGGAATTTCAGGGTTAAACAGAGCTAACATGTTTCTATGCTGAAGCATTTCTTAGAGACTTTAGTTTTCTAATGGGACGTAGTATTTGGGAATATAACATGAAACTTTTCTGAAACTTATTTGACCATAGAAAAACTTTTGGAAGAAACATCTCATAACACACATTGAAAAACATTAAGAAAGGAGAGTCCTTCTATTACTACATATTATTTTTCCCTCTTTTAAAATGTTATGGGAATTCACCTTTAATTTATTTCACTAATTATAAGATCAATTTACTATTAGTATGTATATCCAATTCTTACCATGTACCCACTAGCTTAGAATTATAATGCAGGATTTTGGGTTGTCATCTATTTAGAAGAACTCTTAAACCCATGGGCATAAATGACATTTCTAGGAAAAAAAAAAAAAAAAGAGGAGCAGAAAGTCCAGAACTCAAGACAGGGATGGAGAGGGATATCTTTAGCAGGATAGGCAGAGGACATGAAGCCATTTAACTACACAGAGGACTGATCCAAGAGACTGGCAAAGAGTCAGAATAGTGCTGCTTTTCAAAAATCTCATCAGTTCTAAGAGACTTACAATACATATAATTCATAGTCACATGAGTTTCAAAAGATTTTGAAATTGACCCCAATGACAGCTACTAAAACATACAAGCAGAATTGGAGCCCAAACTTCTCCTACTTCAAAGTCCACATGCTTTCAGTCTACTATCAATTTAAAATTTCAGATCTACTTATAGAATTATACAGTGCTTGCTGTACTTAATGAGTATTCCTCTCTCATCTTTAGAAAAGGAAACAATTTTCCCAGGGTCATTGGCTAGGTTAACACATACCGTTTTCCTATCAAAAGCACACTTCCATGTGTGGAAGAAAGATAATCTAATTATAAAGTGTTATATCTGCTAGACAGCTTTGCAGTTCAGATTTGTTGTTTATGGGCTATGGATCTTTATAAGTTTTAAGCTAGAAAGGATTTTCAGACTAAGCATAGTGAGTGTCGATGATTCATCAAAGATAAATTATATAAAACATAAAAAATATAAAGATACAAAGTAGAAATATTTTTAATAGATGGAGTTTTCTGATTCAAGGAGTTTTCTGATTTATATGTTTTGGAATTTGTCTTCATGGTAATAGGCATAAGCAATTTAGCAGAGATAGGCATATGTGCTTAGGTCCTTCTGTATTTGTGAACAGAAAAAATAGATAAATTTTGTAGTTGTCAGTGCCACTGATGACTAAATATTACTATTTCCATGGGATAAACATTGATTACTAGTTAAAAGAGCCTTTAGAATTCATTAATCAATTTTCAACTTTAATTATATTATTTCATAATTATAACCGTGCTGGGATTCCAGCTATAATGATTAGAAAACAATCTTAACTGTGTATTATAACATTTTTATTTCCAGCAATTTATGAGGTTAGAGTAGACTGCATAAAGACTGTTAATAGCAGTATTTTCAAAAACACAGGAGAATGTCTCATCTGAGAATTAATTAAGGCAATCCATGAAGTAATTAATATAAACTCCCAATTTTGAAAAAGAGAGAAAGGAAAATCTTTTCGGTTTGACACCTCAAGGCTGAAGCAATTTTCAATCCTTTCCATCAAAACAGCTTCTTTTGCTTAATGAAGACTACATTAAAAAACATGAGTTCTCGCCTTTATTCCCTTCTGTCTCCTAAGGTCTTCATCATTATGCATTATGACTTCAATCTCCAGAATCTGCAGGATCATTACAGTAAGAATGAAATAACTGGAACATCATTTTAGACACACATTGTAATTTGCAAGCTCAGTCAAAACAGTTTTTGTAATAGGTAGTTACTTGAAATTCAGATTTAAATTGTACTCACCCACACATTGAAATGAAACCTTTTAAATCCATAAAATTATAGTTAAACAATATCATTTCAATGCCATCCATCATAAATTATTGCATACTTAAAAGAACTCTAGTAAAAAATCAATACAACAAATATTTCTACATCATACTTCATACACCTCTAAATGGATATTAGGGGGTATCATTATATGCATAACTATATCTAAAAAATGAAACCTGAACACAAAGAAAGTCTTTACTAAAAAGCAAACAAACAAACAAAAAAAAACTAAACCCATTGCCGTCGAGTCAATTCCAACTCATAGTGACCCTATGGGACAGAATAGAACTGCTCCATGAGGTTGCATAGACTGGAGTTGCAATATTGAAGGATTCTGTGGAGAAAATATTAAATGACACAGGAAACATCAAAAGAAGATGCAAGGAGTACACAGAGATACTGCACCAAAAAGAACTGATCAACCTTCAGCCATTTCAGAAGGCAGCATAAGATCAAGAACTGACTGTACTACAGGAAGAGGTCCAAGCTGCACCAAAAGCATTGGCAAAAAACAAGGCTCAGAAATTGACAGAATACCAGTTGAGATGTTTCAACAAAGGGATGCAACGCGGGAAACACTCACTCATCTATGCCAAGAGATTTGAAGACAGCTACCTGGCTAACCAGCTGGAAGACATCTATATTTGTACACATTCCAAAGAAAGGTGATCCAAAAGAATGTGGAAATTATTGAACAATACCATTATCAAATACAATTAAAATTTTGCTGAAGATCATGCAAAAGAGGTTGTAGCAGTACATCAACAGGGAACCACCACAAATTCAAGCTGGACTCAGAAGAGAACGTGGAATGAGGGATATCATTGCTGATGTCAGATGGATCTTGGCTGAAAGCAGAGAATACCAGAAAAAATGTTTACCTGTGTTTTACTGACTATGAAAGACATTTGACTGTGTGGATCAAAACAAACTGTGGATAACACTGCAAAGAATGGGAATTCCAGAACACTTAATTTTACTCATGCAGACCCATACATAGACCAAGAGGCAGCTGTTGAGACAGAACAAGGGGATACCGCCCGGTTTAAAGTCAAGAAAGTTGTGCATCAGGATTGTATCCTTTCACCATACTTATTCTACCTGTATGTTGAGCAAATAATTCGAGAAGCTGGACTCTGTGAAGAAGAACACAGCATCAGGATTGGAGGAAGACTCATTAACAGCCTGCGTTATGCAGATGACACAACCTTGCTTGCTGAAAGTGAAGAAGACTTGAAGCGTTTACTTTGAAGATCAAAGACCACAGCCTTCAGTATGGATTACACCTCAGTATAAATAAAATAAAAATCCTCACAACTGGACCAATAAGCAACATCATGATTAACAGAAAAAATACTAAAGTTGTCAATGATTTCATTTCATTTGGATCCACGGTCAACACCCGTAGAAGCAGCAGTCAAGAAATACAAGGACATATTGCACTGGGCAAATCTGCTGCAAATGACCTCTTTAAAGTGTTAAAAAGTAAAGATGTCACTTTTAGGACTAAGGTGTGCCTGGCCCAAGCCATGGTATTTTCAATTGCTGCATATACATGCGAAAGTTGGACAATGAATAAGGAAGACCGAAGAGGAATTGATGCCTTTGAATTATGGTGCTAGCAAAGAATATTGACTATACCATGGACTGCTAGAAGAATGAACATATCTGGCTTGGAAATAGTATAGCCAGAATGCTCATTGGAAGCAAGAATGGCGAGACTTCGTTTCACATACTTTGGACATGTTATCAAGAGGGACTAGTCCCTGGAGAAGGACATCATGCTTGGTAAAGTAGAGGGTCAGCAAAAAAGAGGAAGACCCTCGATGAGATGGATTGAACAGTGGGTGCAACAATGCGCTCAAGCATAACAATGATTTTGAGGGTGGCACAGGACTGTGCAATGTTTTGTTGTTTTGTACATCGGGTTGCTATGAGTTGGAACCAACTCAACATCACCTAACAGCATAGGGTTTCCAAGGCTGTAATCTTTATGGAAGCAGACTGCCATATCTTTCTCCCACCGAGTAGCTGGTGGGTTCGAACCACCGACTTTTTGGTTAGCAGTCCAGGGCTTAACCACTGCACCTCCAGGGCTCCTTCATTGTATGGATGTACCACATTATACGTATTCATTCATCAGTTGATGGACTTTTGGAATGCTTCAACTTTTTGACTATTATATGAATGATGCTACTATGAACATTCATGTCTGAATTTTTGTATACGCATATGCTTTCATTTCTCATGGATATATAACTATTAGTGGAATTATGGAGTCATATGGTAACTCTGTGTTTAGCCTTTTGGGCAACTGTCAGACTTTTTTGCCAAAGCAGCTGCATCATTTTACATTCCTATCAGCAACATATAACGAGTCCATTTTCTTCACATCCTTGCCGACACTTGTCATTATCTATCTTTTTGATTACAGCCAACCTAGTGGGTATGAGGTGGTATCTCACTATGGCTTTGATTTGCATTTCCCTGGTGGTTAATAATGTTGAGCATCTTTCCGTGAGTTTTTTGGTCATTTGTATATATTCTTGAAGAATTGTCTATTCATTGCCCACTTTCAAATTTTGTTGTCTTTTCATTGTTCACTTGTAAGAGTTCATTTTACATTCTAGATACAAATACCTTATCGAATATGTGATCAACAAAAATTTTTCTACATTTCTGTGGGTTATATTTTCACTCTTTCTTGATGGTGTCCTTTAATCTCAAATTGTGTTTTATTATATCTCAGTTTTCTGTTTGTAAACATGAAAAATTTAACAAAAGTATCATCTCATCTTTTTTAAAAAATTTATAATTTATTTATTTATTTATTGTTGTTGTTGAGAATATGCACAGAAGAACACATACCCCAATTCAAGAGTTTCTACATGTACAGTTCTGTGACATTGACAACCTTCTTCAAGTTGTACAACTATTCTTGACCTCCTTTTTGAAATTGTTGTTCCTCCACTTACATAAACTCACTATCCCCTAAATTTCCTATCTAATCTTACAAGTTGCTGTTGTCAATTTGATCAGGTATAGATAGTTCTTAAAAAAGCACAATGCTCAAGGCAGACATTCTATACTAGTTAAGGTAAACTATTGTTTGGTTTTAAGAAGACTTCAGGGGATATTTTTGGTTTAAGGTTTAAAGATTAGATTATCTCAGAGCAATAGTTTCAGGGCTTCCTCCAGCCTCCACAAAAGTTTTTCATTTATGTTAAAGTCCAGTTTGTCTATTTTTCCTTCTGTGGCTTGTACTTTTGGTGTCTTATCTAAGAAACCATTACCTGATCCATGGCTCAGTTCAGTTTTTAATTCTCATTCCAACATAAACTTAGAATCAAAAACTCACAACAGTGAATATGTGTGTGTGTCAGACTTCAGGAATGCATTTACAATTTACAGGATGTCACAACAATCTCATGTTTGATACATTTTCAGTCTTCAAGTAGCATAATATGGTAGTGATTCATGAAGATATAGATGTCTTATATGTATGTGGTTGGTGATACTTGAACCATCAGCTTTTTTTACTTTGTAAAAACTTCTTTAAATTTTAGAATAGTTCATACTTATGGAAAAGTTGCAAAGGTGGTACAGAGTTCCCAATACCCCAGACCCAATTACCTCTATTATTAACATCTTATATTATTTAATGTGCTGAATTTGTCACAATTAACCAATATTGATACATTACTGTTAACTTAAGTCCGTATTTTATTTAGATTTCCCTAGTTTTTACCTCAGTTTTCCTTTCTCTGTTCCAGGATCTTATCCAGGATACCACACTACATTTATTTGCCGTGACTCCTTAAGCTCCTCTTGGCTGTGGCAGTTTCTCACACTGTCATTGTTTTTGATAGCCATGACAATTTTGAGGAGTACCAGTCAGGTATTTTGTAAAAGGTCCCTCAGTTGGGATTTGTCTGATGTCTTTTCATGATTAGATTTATGATGATGGTTTTTGAGAGGAAGACCACACAAGTAAAATGCAATTTTCATCACACGATATCAAGAGTACATTGTATCAACATCACCTCTTTGTCGTGACTTAATTGTTGATGTTAACTTTGATCAATTGGCTGAGATAGTGTTTGTCAAGTTTCTCCACTGTGAAGTTATTCTTCTTGCCCGTCCATCCCATCCATACTGCATTCTTTGGAAAGAGGTCATTATATGCAGTCTACACTTAGTGAGTGGGGAGTTATGCTCTACCTCCTTGAGGGTGAAGTATCTACATGACTTATTTGGAATTCTTCTGCACAAGAGATGTGTCTCTTCACATCATTTTTAAATGTATTCATTCATTTGTATTTATAGGTATAGGTATGGATTAATGGATTTTATTTTATCCTTTGGATTATAATCCAATAGTCATTTACGTATTTAGTTGCTCAAACTGTTCCAGATTTGGAGTTTGAGAGCTTTTTCAGTTGGTTCCTATGTCCCTTTGACTTAAGCCCATCCTTCTGCTTTTGTTTTTGTTGTTGGTTTGTGTGGTTATTTTTAGCACTTCCTTACTTTCTGATACTACAAAATTCTCCAGGTTCATCTTGAACATTCCTGCTCCAGTCCTAGAATCAGCCATTTCTCCCAGTAGCCATGGTTTCTTTATTGAAGAATAGTATTAGAAACCAAGATCTGGGCGCTAGGTGTATTCATTGCTAAAGAGATGTTTTTGATTGTAGACCCTCACTTCTCAGGCTGACAGAGCAAGGAAATATGTGCATATACTCAGTCATGTGATATTCATATCTGTAATATTTCTCTATATATATATATCAGTATCTGTGTTAAGCTAAATATGATTTTACATTGATGTCTCCAACTCTAATCCACTACCACATGGATTATTCTAGCCTCCTCCCCTTACTTGTATGTTAACTCCCATACTAACACAGAGAAACACAGATCTCACACACCACTATTTATTTATTCCATTCCAGTATACACCTATAGTGATTTCAGAATTGCTAACCTGCACCCCCGTGGGATATAACTTTATCAATGACAATACAGTGATTATGTATAGTTACTGTTGCTTTTAATCTCACAGACTCTACTCATTTCCAAAGTTACTTAGGTGAAAATCTTTTCCCCTACTCCTTTCAGTGAGGTTGTTTCTTACATTTGTGACATGGTTAGATTCTTTTGTCACAATCTGCATTCCATCCAGGAAACCCTCAATCTTCCAAATGATTTCTTTTTTAATACGCATACATTGAGGTTCATTCTGTGCTGTAAAGTTTTATCAGTTTTGATAAATGCATAATGTCATGTATTCACTATTACAGTAACATACCCTTGTGCTTCACCTAGGCAACCCTGCCCTCACCCTGAGGCTCTGGCAATCAACGACTTGTTTACTATCGCTATAGTTTTGCCTCATCATATAAATAGAATCATGCAGTATGTAACATTTTCAGACTGGCTTCTATCAATTAGCAATATGCCTTCAAGTTTCATCCATGTCTACATGACTTGTTAGCTTGTTCCTTTTTATCACTGAATAATATTCCACTGTATGGATGTTCCATTATCTGTTTGTCGATTTACCTATTGAATGATATTTTGATTGCTTCTAATTTTTACTGATTATGAATAAAGCTGTTATAAACATTTACGTGCAGGTTTTGTGTGAATAGAAGTTTTCAAATCAATTGTGAAAATGTAAAGGAGCGTGATTGCTGGATCGCATGGTAAAGCTATATTTATCTTTGTAAGTAAGTGACAAACTGTCTTCCAAAGTGGCTATACCATTTTACATTCCCATGAGCAATGAATGAGACTTCCTTTTCTCTACATCCTCACCAGCAATTGGTGTTATCAGTTTTTATTATTATTATTATTTCAGATGTTTTACAAAGCTGTGCGGAGGTAGTTTTGATTTGCTTTTCCCTGTTGACATATGATATTGAACATCAGATGTTTTCTATTCATTGCATTTGTTTTGTTTCTGCTTTCTCTGGATTTGATTGTGTACTTTATGTTATTTCTTTTTATCTTCTCTTAGTGTATAAACTATACTTGCCTTAAAAAAATACTGTTGGAATAATCTCAGGTGGACTAACTAACTTAAATCTTCCTTCAATTGACATTTTATCACTTTATGGGTAGTGCAGGAACATTCTAACAGGGTATTCTCAACTCCTTCTTCCCATCTTTTGTGATGTAGCTGTTGCTCATTTTGCTTGTCCATATGCTATAATCACTCAATACATTGCTACTTTTATTCCTTTAAAGAAACAGTTATCTTTTAGATTAATTAAGAATAATAAAGTAAAATATTTTATCTTCATTTATTCCATTTTTGATGCTCTTCTTTTTTAAAATAGATCCAAGTTTCTTACTTACACTATTTCACTTTTGTTTGAAGAACTTTTAACATTTCTTGCCGGGAAGTTATGCTGGTGATGAATTCTTTCAGTTTTTGTTTGTCTGAGATAGTGCTATTTCTCCTTCACATTGAAGGAGCCCTGGTGGCACAGTGGTTAAGAGCTCGGCTGTTAACCAAAAGGTCAACAGTCCAAATCCACCAGCCAGTCCTTGGAAACACTATGGGGCAGTTCTACTCTGTCCTATAGGGTCACTGTGAATCAGAAATGACCATAACTGGTTTTTTGGTGAGGTTTTGAATATAGAATTTTGTGTTTTTTTCTACAGGTAAGATGTTTTCCCCCTATCTATCTTCTTTCAAGATTTTCTCTTTTGTCTTTGGTTTTCTGCGCTTTAACTACGATATACCTACGTGTGTGTGTGTGTGTGTGTGTGTGTGTGTGTGTGTGTGTGTGTGTTTTGGTATTTATCCTGTTTGGTATTCTCTAAACTTCCTGGATCTATGTTCTCTAAACTTTCTGGATGTATGTCTTTTGATCTGTTCTCTCTTTCTTTTCCTGGTATTTCAATTACCCCTATATTATATGTTTTGAAGTTGTCCCACAGTTCATGGAAAGTCTGCTCTGTTTTTTATTGTTTTGTTTTGTTTTATTTTTTTCTCTTTGCATCTTAGTTGCTGAAGTTCCTACCGATCTATGTACCAGTTCACTGATTTTTTTCTTGGCCGTGTCATGTTTCCTGATAAGCTTGTCAAAGACATTCTTCCTTTCTGTTACTGTGTGTTTTTGGTTTTTTAGCATTTCTTTTTTATTCTTTCTTAGAGTTTTGTTTTTCTGTTTACATTGTCCATCTATTCTTGCATGTTGTCTACTTCTTCCTTTAGAGCTCTTATCATATTAATCATAGTTATTTTAATTTTCATATGATAATTTCAACATCTGCGTCATATCTGAATCGTGTTGGTATGATTGCCTTTTCTCCTCAGACGGTGTTTTTCCTTGCCTTTTGACATACTTTGTAATTTTCCTTGAAATTCCAATATATTTGGTTAATAGGAACAAAGGTAAACAGGACTTACGTGTGAGGGTTTATATCAGTTTGGCTAGGATTAAGCCAAAATGACTGTGTTTAATGTTTGCTGTACCTATAGGTGTCAAAGGGTTCAAATTTCTCTAGTGTCCTTGTTTGTGTGTCCACTCTGGTCTTTGGGCTTCCCTTAGTGCTCCTCCTCAGAGAGGGATTGTGTCCTACACTCTTTCATCTATAATCTGTGTTATTACACTGGAGCTCTGTCAGTGTGGTAGAAGGAGAGCACTCTATAATCTTATGATTAACTTTCAGTCTTTTAGTGAGTCTGTGCCTCTGGTCTGTGACCTGCACAAGTGTTCACCAGTGTTCCCTCCTGTTTGTCCTCTATTCCCTTCCCATACTGTATTCTTGATCTATTTCCTTGAAGCCATGACTCTCATTGACTATGCTATTTTCCTCCCTTATTTGAGATAGGAAGGCTAA
This sequence comes from Trichechus manatus latirostris, assembly GCF_000243295.1. NCBI lineage: Eukaryota > Metazoa > Chordata > Mammalia > Sirenia > Trichechidae > Trichechus > Trichechus manatus. Next base: position 376,815 of record NW_004443957.1, on the reverse strand, counting down.
AGTGGGCTGAAGCGGGATAAGGCTTCTGGAAAAGTCCTTTCCCACTTCCCCTGAAGAGTAACCCTTTCTTACAGAGAAGACTCCTTATTGTAGCTACTCTGCCCCTTCCTCTTCCAGAGCCATGAGTGGAGTTTTCTCAGTCTGTATCATGAGAAGCTGGTGGTGTTCCTGGAGGTAAAACCTGGAGTGTGTCCTGCCCCCGTTGCAAGCTTGTGACACCTACGAATTTCTCAGTCTTATGCTAGTCCATCCTCAGGTTCAGCAATTTGTCAAAATTGCCATCTAACTGTTCCTATGAGTCTATGGCTCCAATGTCTTCTGCTGCATGGAAGCAGATGTCAACTATGTCTTTCTGGATGCTCCTGTCCCTCCATACTTTGGACTGAGGTTTTCTCTGCAATCTCAGTTCTTTAATGATTCAAGAAAAGTCTTTTTCCAACTTTTTCTTGCCATAAGGATGGAAGTGACGACTTCCAATCACTTTCATGTTGAAGTTGAAACCAGAATTACCACCAATGATTTTAATTAAAAAAAAAAAAAAGAAATATCAGAGGTAAAGTAATAGGTGTCCTGGATCCACAGAGAGAGAGAAACACATTAAAGTATAAGACATATTGGGCTTATTCATGATTATTATGGATATTAAAAGGGTAATAAGTGATTAACTTATAAGGAGTTGATTTATAGAATCATTAAGGGTATAGCAACAAAGATATAAAAAAACACAACTCAAAGACCTAGAAATATCTGATGTAAGCAAATAAAAAATAATTTTTTTCAATATATTACCTTTTCATTGATTTCACGAAAACTCCATAAGGCAACCCCTGATAAGTGCTATCTCCTGGTATCCAAACATTATTTTAATCTCCTCCTTTTGAACATGAGTAGAATCTGTGACTTGCCTCTAACCAATAAAATATGGTGCAGGTAATAGAATATCACTCCTGTGATTCTGTTGCATTGTATATGAATCTGTCTTAGCCAAATAGTGAGAGGCTTTCCTGCTGGCCTTCAAGAAGCAAACAGCCATGTTGTGAACTGCCTATGTCGAGGTCCACGTGGAAGGGAATTTCAGACATCTTCTTGAAGGCTTGTCAAGGTAAAGAGCGTGGTTCATTTCTGTGTTGGAGCATTTAAATGATATTAATGATGTTTCAAGATTTCAGACTTGAGGACTGCCTGCAGCCAACAGTCAGCAAAAAGCCAGGGCTCTGTAATACAGCCACAAACTAATTAATTCTGCCAATAATCTGATGGAGCATGGAAGTGAATTCTTCTCCACTCAAGCTTCCAGATAAGAACACACCCAAGATGACACCTTGATTGCAGCCTTGGGAAATACTGAGCAGAGGACCTAGCAAAGCCATGCCCAGACTCCTGACCGTGGGAATTGAGATATTAAATGTATATTATTTTAAACCATTAAGTTTGTGGCAAAATGTTGCACAGTAATAAGAACCTAATACAGTAGATAAGGTGAAGTTTATTGAATGGTTTTTCTGAAAAACTGAAAAAGTAAAATTTAAAGGAGAAAAAGAAAAGAGAAGAAAATAAGGGATGCAATTAGATTTTTATGTTGAGAGATTATTGTTTATATTCAAAGGAGACCAAAAATTGTTGTACCAAAACCAAACCCGTTGCTATCGAGTCAATTCGCACTTATAGCCACCCTATAGGACAGAGTAGAACTGCCTTATAGGGTTCCCTAGCCTGTGATCTTGATGGAAGCAGACAGTTACATCTTTCTCTTGCAGAGTGGATAGTGGGTTTAAACCTCCAACCGTTTTGGTTAGCAGCCAAGTGCTTAACTACTGCACCACCAGGGTTCCTGAAAATTGTTGTAGTATAGTTTAAAGTACAAAGAATACAATTGGAATTTTTTTTTAATTGATGTAAATATTGTGAAATGATCTAGTTTTTTAATCTCTCTAAGCCTTAGTTTTAAAATGTGGGTAACACAGTGCATTCAACATGGTTTTTTCAAGAAATAAGTGATATTCTAAAATGTAAAGTGATTAGTACAATGCAGAAACATAATAAGTACTTAATATATGTTAGGTATATCTCTTATTTTATTATTGGTTATGCTTACTTCGTATCTGATCCCCTTGCTTCCAGTTTTGTGCTTCTTTAGTGTTTTAAACTGTTCTTGACCTTGTTCTCATAATGATACATCTAAGGCACAAATTGTAGCGGGTCATTTTCATGCTTAAAACCCTTCAATGACTCCCCAATTCTCCAGGATAAATTTAAAGGCCCTGAGTAGGGCCCTCAAGTCCTCCATGATCCTCCATTCCTGTGTTTCCAGCTTCATCCACAGCCCCTTCGGATAGGAGGTTGTGCTTTATCTTAAAGCAAGAACAAAATCATTTGTATTTCCACTGCACTCACTCTGCTGCTTGTCTGGTGTACTCAGCAGTTGCCTCCTCACAGAACACTCCCCTACATCCTACTGCTTTTCTTTTTACCTACCTCCTTTAAGCCTCAGCTCAGTCACCACCTTCTCTGAAGCCTTCAGTGAAGGTCAATAAGCTTCTCCTATTTCTCCAAGAACATATACAAACTTATCTCTCAGCACTTACCGCATCCTACTGCAATCCTATCTTCATGTGTCTCTCTCCCTTTGCAGGCAATGGGCTCCCTAAAGGCAAGAACTGTCTTATGTAGCCTCTCCTCCGTGCTCAGCACAATTCCTGGCATGTTTCATATACTGAACTGGGTAAGTGTGGGGGAGTAGGACCAGCATTTTCTGACTTCTATTGCAGACTTCTCTTCAATAAGCCATGTCTTACAAAAATGTGACATTAAAAATGAATGCTAGAAAATAATTCAAGTGGTGAAGTGAAACCAAATGCGATTAAAGCACTTTCAATCAGTCCTTTGTGACGTTTCAGAAAATGTCTCTATTCTGAGGTTAAGTATTTCTTGAACAGTCCACAATCTGCCACTGAAAGGCAAGGGAAACACAGTAATTTGCTTTACAATCAAAACGGGATAAAGGGTCTCTTTTTGAGACATTTATTTGTGTTTGGAATATAAATATCTGCCATTTTTATGATTAAGTTTCCATAATGACATACTGGACGAAGAGCTGAACTAAGGCAAGGAGAAAAGCAAATCTCAAAGATAGAATCAGTAACAAAGCCCCCTAAATGTGATGGCATAACTTTGAAGTCATTTCTGTCTGTAAAGGAGTTTCTGGGTGGTGGAGTTCCTGGACTCAGCTGCTAACCGAAAGGTTGGAGTCCACCCAGAGTTGCCTTGAAAGAAAGGACTGGCGATCTACTTCTGAAAAAGCAGCTGTTGAAGATGTTATGGAACACAGTTCTACTCTGACACACATGAGGTGGCAATGAGCTGAAATCGACTCAGTGGCAACTGTTTTTCGTTTTTATCCCCCCTGTAGAGGCCAAAGCCTGCAGGGAATGTGAGGATTTTTCTTGAAAGGTGGGAGCTGATTTACTGGACATTTGTCTTTCAAAGAAGGCTACTGCTTGATCTCTCTGGGCTTTCCCTTAGGCCAGTGCCCTCTCCCATGTGAGCAGTTACAGTTGCCCTCTAAACAGGCTTTCCATCTTTTATCCTGCCCTTCCCACCCAGCCCTACATGTCCTAATGCCTCCTTCTGATCATGTCATTCACCTGCTCAAAATTTCACAGTTGCTCATGGCCCAATCTGTAGGCTTGTGTCCAAGACCATCCGCCATGTGCCTACAGCTCTAGCTCACCGTACAGTCTAGGATTGATACTCCAACTAAATTAATCTATACGCTTTTCATAATATACCTTGTATTGCCTCATTTCCATGAAATTCCTTGACTTGAAATTTTCTGCATGTTCTATGAAGATTGATTTGATTCTTTCATCTTAGGGTTTCCCAGACTGATCTGAAGAAGATGAGGAGGAGATCATTAAAAACACAGATTCCTTGTCCTGGTGGCAACTGCAGCATTTCTATAAAGACGGTTTACAGGAGACCACCTCTTAAAAGGGGGGGGTGGTGCCTTCAGGATCTGTTGTAAAGTGGCATTGACATATACTGAACACTCTTTATTCTTGGATTGTATGATACTGATTAATACAAATAGCAGAGTTTTCTAGTGCCGTTTTATTCATGCATTATAAAAAAAGTAGAAAAATCAGTGTTCCATTTAAAATACTATTATTATTTTTACTTGAATTTGGTGGGATTTGATGACAGCATCCAAAGCTACAAGACTAGAAATTTGGGTGTGTCTAGAAGCTGCATTTTTAAGAGGCATCCAAAGTGATTATTCTTTATATTAAATTTTAAGTCATTGTCAGAAAGAATCTAAACGTTTCTGAATATTCATAGCCTTCTTATAGCTGGTAGAACTTTGTCCCTTGGTAATCATTGCCCTCACTGGATTCTCAGTGCCGAAATGATAGAAGCCAGGTCTTATTCACCTTGAATCCCCCACAGATCCTAGCAGATTGCCTTTAAACAGTAAATTTAGGTCAGAAGAAAGCCACTAAATGGTATATATTTAGGTAATAGTAATTTGGGTGAACATACTTTGTTTGATATTACTACAGAGGACAAAAGCAAACTATAACAGTAATTGGGGGCAATAGGGTATTTTGATGTGATTTTATTTAATCTGGAAGATCTATTCCTGACAAAGCCAACTCTGCCCATCATTTGTAGCCATATTAGGAAAAGAGAAATAAAGTTAGTGTTAGCAGGAATGGTGAGTAGGCACTCTAGAGAACACATATTGAAAGAGCTTGACTTGAAAGACTCCTCATTTAGTTTCTGAATTTTCAGCAGATGAGCGTAATTGAAAATTGTCTGCAGTTGGCTTATTGGTAGAGGCACAAAAATATGCTTAGTCCAAGATAAAAAGCATGGATCATCCTGGTACAAAAAAGAGGATCCACAAAAACAAAGCAGTGAGTGATAAAGAAATAAAAGAAGGCATAGATAGGTTCAAAGTAACAAATGCTCCTGCATCATGGATTTACTGATTTAGAGTTAAAACCAGTCTGAATTGTTTTAGTTCCCCAGGGCTGCTGTAACAAAAAATTTCCCAAGTGGGTGGCTTTAAAGAGCAAGAATTTGTTTTCTCACAGTCCAGGAAGCTAGAAGTCTCATCCTTCTTTGTCTTTTCAGCTTCTAGTCAAACCAAAAACCAAACCCATTGCTGTCAAATTGATTCTGAGTCATAGCAACGTTTCTAGCAGCTGCCAGCAATCCTTGATGTTCCTGAGCTTGTAAATGCATCTTTCATGTTCGTCTGTCTTCATATGGTGTCTTCCCCTTGTGTGCTGTGTGTCTATATGCTCTTTTTATAACTCAGAAGTGATTAGGTTTAGGACTCACCCTACTCTGATATGACCCCAATAACATAACAAAAGAAAACCCTATTTCAAGACAGTGTCATATTTGTAGGTGTTGTATGTTAGGTGTTGTCAGGTCAGTTCCAACTCATAGCGACCCTATATACCACAGAAGGAAACACTGCCTGGTCCCATGCCATCCTCACAGTCTTTGCTGTGTTTGAGCCCCTTGTTGCAGCCACTGTGTCAGTCCATCTTGTTGAGAGTCTTCCTATTTTTCATTGACCCTCTACTTTACCAGGCATGATGTTCTTTTCCAGGGATTGGTCTCTCCTAATAACATGTCCAAAAGGTCAAACTTACAAGTAAAAAAAAAAAACAAACAAACACCCAAACCAAGATAGTTGTTGTGGAGTTGACTCCGACTCATGGTGAGTCCATGTGTTTCAGAGTAGAATTATTCTCCATAGATTTTTCATGGCTGATACCATTCTGAGGTTAGGGTTTCAACAAGTATTTTTGAGGGATAAAATTCCATCTATAATAGGGATGTATGTTAATTGTCATGCAAAGCTCTTACTCTACTGATGGTGGGTCTTTTTTTCCCTTAAATGTAGGCAATATTATTTAAATAATTTATAGATGACCTTAATGAATTCACTGATCTTCTAGAGGAAGACCTTGTTGAATTTTAGAAAACAAAGGCAGATCTGCAAAGTCTTGGTCAGAGAATGAATTCAAACTATAGTGTGTGTTCCATAACAGCAAACACCCAATGAGCTGTATGAGTTTGCTTCTTGTTAGGTGTTTTTCATTTGAAGCCTCATTACTTCTTCTATACCATTAAGTAGCAAATGTACTTCATCCAAACTGAATTAATCAGTTATCTAATTAATACTTCTTTGATATTTTAAACAGTTGAGGGAAACTGGAGGAGGGGGAATGAATGGCAGATGTTGATGTGTATAATTTGTAATATAATAATTAATCCAATCAAATTTGACAAATTGAATAAAAAGCTAACAGATCTAGGAGTATGTTTTAGTTATTTATTTATCTGCAGCTGTAATGCAAAGTGAAGACAAATTTAGTGTCTGGAAACAAATCCTGCAATTAGTCATGACTATTTCACGCTGTTGCATACAGTTGAGCAGCCTCATTATGATGTAAAACTTTATGAATTTGGAGCAAAAGAATAGGTCACTTGTTTTACCATGGCACCATCTTATGTATTATTTTATATGGCTACAACATGATGCTCCAGTACTACATATCATCATGCACTGACAATATGGTTTATTAGAAATGCTCAGGACTCTAAATTTGGTTAATTCTTACCTAAATGGTGACCTAAACTGGAGAAAAATGAGAATAAATGAAGTCCATATTTGGTATAATTTAACCTTATCTTCCAGGAGACAGCATCAATCTTAAATATTTTGTTTATTTCACCACACTGAAGGGCAAGAATTGAAAAAACGTGATTCTAGTGTTTCCACTTGCCCCTCTCTCACACATGACAAGCATTACTACTTGACAGCAACACCCTTTTCCACCAAGAACAGACATCATTTTTACAATTCTCCACCCCATTCTTCAGGGGGCCACTGCCCATCAAATAGGCAAAACCTATTTTCCATTTTTAGTCTAGTGTCAGTTCTACATTACACTAGATTGATCTACCAAAAATATTCGACTACTATGTTTCTGTGTGTCTTATAATTTTTTGTCTTCATTGATACATTTGATATTGAATACAATGATTTAATAAGCATAGAATTGATGAACAAATAAGAAAAAACCTTATAGAATTTAGGATTATGATGTGTGTGTGTGGGGGGGGGGCAAATGTAAAGGGCTGAGAGATGTCATCTCTTGAAGATAATCCTAACTTCCACACACTTTCCTCCAAATCCCACACATCAGACTTTGAGGGGAGGGTGGAAGTGTATTCAGGAGGGTGGATAATAAAGACATTATATTAGAGCATTTTTCACACACTCAGAATGACAGCAATTGAGTAATTATTTGTTAGATTAGAAAGCAGCAGTCAAGAAGTCAAACAACATATTGCACTGGGCAAATCTGCTGTAAAAGACCTCTAAAGTTCTAAACAATCAAAGATGATGCTTTGATGACTAGGGTACACCCGACATAAACTGTGGTCTTTACAATCATCTCATGTGTATGTGAAAGCTGGACAATGAAAAGAAACATTGAAGAATTGATGTATTTGAATTGTGCTGTTGTATATTGTGTATACCATGGACTGATAGAAGAATGATCAAGTTAGTCTTAGAAGAAATACAACCTGAATACTCCTTAGAAGTGAGGATGATGGGACTTTGACTCACTTACTTTGGACATGTCATCAGAAAGACAACTCACTGAAAAAGGACATCATGCTTGGTAAAGTAGAGGGTCAGTGAAAACAAGGGAAACTCTCAGTGAAATGGATTGACACAACAGCCATGACAATGTTCTCAAACAGATCAAAGATCATGGAGATGGTGAAGGACCAGGTGATGTTTCATTGTGTTACACATAATGTCGTCATGAGTCAGAGCTGACTTGACAGCGACTAACAACAACAACAGAATGCAAAAATGGCTCTCATGTTTCCCCCCTAACCTCTCTTTTGTGCCACTAGCCAGCATGGGACTAAATCATAAAAAAGTGTGTGATATCCATAATTCACAATCTGGTGCCATAATACCTCCTGCCACTCTCCATTCCCACCTTGTGACTTTAAGTCTCCCAGTATGAACCCTGGCTGCCCAGCTGGAAGAATCCAAAAAGCAATTAGCTCTCAAGAGTCCTGCTGTATCCATGGCTTACATTCTGAGCCCCTCTGCCTCGTCAAGCTTCTTACTATTTCTTCTGCCCTGGTCGCCCTGTCTCCTGATCTCTTTTCATTTCTCTTGTCTCCTGTGCCTGGGATACTGATCCTCTGGCATTGACCACAGCTCCTTTCTGGGGTCACAATTCTCCCTTTCCCTTCAATCTCTCCTTATGTTTGATTTTTGGAGTTAATAATGGAACTGGAGGCCACTGACATTCTTTTACCTGGCTGACATTTGTTGTAGATTTGCCTCAGCTCACAGCAGAATATAATAGTCTTTTATGTCCTTTTTTTTTTAACTCCCTTTGTTAAAAAAGAAAAAAATATGTTTCTCAGGTCCTAACTCCTTCCTCTGTGGTGCCCTCATTTGTCAATGTGACAACTGGTCGTTGGGAGGTGGCAGTCTGCACTAGTGAATGAATAATACGAAGGGTTAACTTGAGAGGTAAATCCCATTGTTCTGTGTAGAACTCACCTAAGTGACACCTGCTCTTGAAAGTGCTTTCTGTGGAAAATCCATGGCTTTTTTTTTTTTTTTTTTAACTGAAGTTCCTATTTTATTCAGATTTCCTTAACTTTTACCTTATGATCTTTTTCTGTTCCAGGATCCTATCCAGGATGTCACTTTACATGTAATCGTCATGTTTCCTTAAGACTTCTCTTGGCTATGACAGTTTCTCAGATCTTTCCTGCTTTCGGTGACCTTGATAGTTTTGAGGAGTACTCGTCAGGTATTTTGTAGACTGTCCCTTAAATGGGATTGTTTCTGATGTTGTTTTCATGATTAGACTGAGGTTCTGAGTTTGGGGGAGGAAGAGTACAGAGGCAAAGTGCTATTCTTGTCACTGAATATCACAGGTACATGCTATCAACACGACTTACCACATGATTGATGTGATTGTGACGTTAACATGATTGATGTTAATGAATCACCTGACCAAAGTAGCATTTGTCAGTTTCTCCACTGTAAAATTATTGTTTTTCCCTGCTTTCTAGACCAGACTCTTTGGAAGGAAGTCACAGTGTGCAACCCAAACTTAAGGAGTGGGGAGTTATGATCCACCTCCATAAAGGCAGAGCCTCTACATAAAAAATTTGAAATTCTTCTGCACAAGAGAATTGTCTATTCTCCTCCATTTATTTATTTATATCAGTATGGACACATGGATATTATTTTAGACTTTATATTATAATCCAATACTAGTTTATTTTGTTGCTCAAAGTGTTCCAGCTTTGGCAGATTTTGCTTTAAAAACAAAAGTAACTCCTCTTATGGTAAATTCAGATTTCTCCAAAGATTGGAAGGAGGGTGACGCAGTCCACCAGTAGAGATGTTTGCAGGTTTGGTATAAGCCATAGATGATGGCCTACTTTATATAGTATTCCATGGTCTCTGTATTGATTAGTAAGAATGTTATGCTTAAACTTTTCTGTTGTTTAAATCTTAGTGTTCTGATATTCTTGATTGTTTGGAGAAAAAAAAATAATTCTTTGGGCTTTTAATAAACTTTAGTATTCCATGAAGTCGCTAAAATTTGCACTATTTCTACCATTGCAAGACTGTAATATAGTTATATATTAGTACTGGATGACACAGTGAGCTGAGAATCTTCTGGTGGAACCCATGGAAAATAGTAATTTCTTTGCAAGAACAATAAAAGAGTTAGGTTCTCCATATCTCTCCCTGCTTCAGAAATTTTCTGCTCCAGAAATTTGAAAAATGGACTGAGATAGGCAACAGATGCAAACATGGCAGTGGTTTTGAGAAAGTGGAAAGTGATCATCCTGTAAAGTAACCAGGACTATGATAGCAACCTCCAATCTGTGAAAATTCTGGCAATTGTCCTCACCAAACCTATAGAATTCTATGGAAGTATGTGCTGTGGCATTCTGCGGATTGTGGCATCAGCACAAAGTCAGTGCAATTCTAGGTGCTTTGAGGTTTCATCGTCAGTCTGGAACAATGGGAAAACATGACTGACTGCAGTTGGTAACAAGGTTTACAATCAGGAGTCACCTAGAAAGTCTCAATGTCTATGTATGCAGTCTGGAATTTTAGATATTTCCAGGAGTGCAGAGGTCAGGGAATATGACCTCAAGCCACACTATCAGCACAGTAATTACCTGAAGGCAGTGAAAAAGTTTGCACACGTCATGGTATTGTCGTTATCTTATCTCTTGCACAACATTATACCTTTGAGAGAAGGAAACGTTTCTTAATAATCTTTGTTTCTCTCAAAGTGGGAGCCAACAGTTTTACACATAGTAAGTTCACAATAATTCTGTATTTGTTGATGTAATGGAGCAAAAGATTGAATTAGCCTTAGAAAAATAATTTGAGTAAGTGGATATGACTATGACATAATTTCACAAACTACTTTTGATGGCTCCTCATTTTTCTAGCAGTTTTTTCTGGGCCTGCTGCTGAGTAAGCTACTGCATCTGAACTTCCTAGGGACTGGGGCGCTTTGACGCAGAGTGAAATGAACGTCAGAGTTCTGCCTGCTCTGTGAATGGGTTAGAGTTACCTTGCGATTTCTCCATTATCAATATCCCTCTAACCTCCGTTAAGTTTTGCTACAACGTCTTCTTAACACATCAGTACTTCCTGACTGATGTCCGACTGCCCTCATTCAATTCACCAAGGCGGCTGTTTCTGTGTTAAGGCTTTGTCTGCTTTTTTCATGTGTTTAGTCCCGTAGAGCTGGAGACCAATAAGCATGCCCTTTATTCTTAGGAGCTGATGGAAATTCAGAACTTCATTTAAGTGAGGGCTTTGTGCTGCCACTTTCCGTCAAGTGGAACTAGTGGAAACGCAGGTGAAAGTCGCTCAGACTCTGGCATTGCTGTTTCAGAGCTCACTCACAGTTGGTGGGAACAATCATTAGATGGGTCAGGCAAGCTCAAGATTTCAATTTGGAGAATTTCACTGAATTTGAATTAGTCCTGTGGTTGGGAGAAAAAAGGTATGAAGTGCAATTCCGGACCAGCAGTGTGAGAGAAGAGAATGGCAGGCTATTGGCAAGGAATTCTAATGGGAGCCTATGGACGAAGGAAATCTTTCAATTCTGAGATATGTTATATAGACAGCTTCCTTTTTTCCTAATTCATTAAAGGGTGATATCAAAATCCAGATAGTAAAAATGCTTGTAAATTATAAGTAACATAGTGCCTACTTAGCACAAAGATGATGCTAACTTTTAAGGAACATTTTTTTAATGAATTCTTGGTGCAGTCCAGCCTGTTTTTACGTGAATTTAATGTGACTGAACACCTAGAGCTTGATGAAGTGGACAACATGGGTTACTAATAATCAAGAAATCTTGACATATCATCTCACTTTTTGAGCCTAAATTTTATTACGGATAAAATGAATTACTAATACTTATTCAGTCTAGTTGGTAATTGGTACTTTTCCTGTTGTCTTGAAATTCCAGCAATTGTCCTCTGAAAGCGAAAGACCGTAAGTGGTAGATAAATGCTATTAAAAGCGGTCAATCCTGGGACAAGGAGATTACAGCAGTAAGAGGAAAGTTGGGGTATAGCTCTGGTGGCAGGAGCTGAGGGCAGGGAAGCTTCAAAGATCTGCTTCTGTCTGTGTGTGTGTGTGTGTGTGTGTGTGTGTGTGTGTGTGGAGGCAGGAGGTGACTCCTGAAGAAACTCACCTGTTTTCTGAAAAGCAGCTTTTGTACAAAGTTTACTGACAGCTGAATACATCAGTTTCAAAAACTTTAGCTGCTCTTCTCTTCTTATCAACTTTCCCTGCATCCCCCTTCCCCCAGCCAAGTTCAGGCCATTTAATGCACTGGTTAGTACCTCAGAGGGTAGCATCAGGATTATGTGAGACAGCAGCATATACCAGACACCTAGGGCATAGTGAGCACTTAGAAGGGAAAGCCCTTATGAATATGATCACAACAACTCAGTGAAAGAGGATTATTTATTTTATGTGTAATAGTCACAAGAGGTTTTTTGTTTTTTGTTTTAAATTGTGGTAAAAATATACACAACAAAACATTAGCCAGTTCAACAATTTCTACATGTATAAATCAGTGACACCGATTGCATTCTTCATGTTGTGTAACCACTATTGGTATCCTTTTCCAAATTATTCCACCACTATCAACATAAACTGAATGCCCTCTAAGCAAAAACTCTTCCTATTTCTCCCCCTTGTGGTAACCACAAATAATCTTTGGTTTTTATGTATGTGCTTATTTCATATAAGAGATCAGACAGCATCTGCCTTTTTGTGACAGTTTGCTCAACGTTAATGTTTTCAGGATTCAGGCAGGTGTGCATGCATTGGGTCTTCATTCCTCCTTATGGCTAAGTAATATTCCATTGTGTGTATGTACCCCATTTTGTTTATCCATTCTTCCGTTGATGGACATTTTTGTCTTTTCCACCTTTTTCGCTATTGTGAAAAGTACTGCAATGTATTTTGGTATACGGGCCACAAGAGTTTTAATGCTATTATAAAAGACACGTTTCTGAAAAATTCCTCATGAAGTTTGTGATGGTTAAGATCGTGTGTCAACTTGTCTGGGCCGTGATTTTCAGTGGTTTGGCAGTCATATGATGTTGTGATCACCCCCATGGTGGGATCTGCTGTGAGTCGCCAATCATTTGCAAGGGAGTTTCCTTGGGCATGTGGCCTACATCGACTCTAAACTGACATTCTGGCAAAGCTCGTTGCTTTTGCTCACTCGGGATCCTGCAGCCGGCTCCTGTTCGTCAGATCTCTGGTTCTTGGGACTTGAACTAGCAGCTTACCTGCAATCTTGCCTGCTGCTCTTGGGATTCCTCAATCTTTCCAGCCTGTGAGCAACAGCCCTGCTCTCTGCCTTGCCGATCTTGGGTTCACCAGCCCCTGTGGCTATGTGAATCAGGAGAAGCCTTGACAGTCCAGTGTTTATACAACTACATGAGCCATCTCCTTGATATAAATCTCTCTGTATATATATTTATATGCTTTACTGCTTTTGCTTCTCTAGAGAACCTAGCCTAAGACAAAGTGGATTTCTGAACAGAGAATGCACACTTTGCTGATGACTTGAATATTCAAACTAGAATTCTGTTACTCCGGAAAATTTTTCTTTTAAGTGTTAATAAATCAAATAAGTTATTAAAATCATAGAAACAAGGAAAAACGGAGATGAACAAGTCACAAATATGACTTTATATCATTTAAGTTTATTTTCAGGTTTGGTTTATTGACATTAAAATATAAAGGAAAAAAAAAAGTTGGTCTAGGAAATATTGAACAGAAAAATCACTTATCTGCCATCAAAGATTTTTCAGACCCTCCTTCCAGTATTTCGAGTTATATCTTCTTGGGATTTTATTCATTTATTCGAATACTAATTGGTTTTCTGTACTGTAAGGGGTATTGTACTTAGTGCAATACTGGAAGAGAGTGGAGAGAGAAAAAAACAGGGACATCAAAAGAGCAATTTAAATTGCAGCTAGAAATTGTGAAAGAAAGGAATACTTGCCAGAATGTGCAGAACTGTATGAAACAATGGGAGGCACTTTTAACTAAATTTGTGGTAGCACTGATGATAAAATTGGTAAAGTGACTTTTGTTATGTTCTATTAAATGTATTTTAATAACAAAAAAATCAAATATCCGTATCATTTTATATCCTGACTTATACTTGTCCAGTTTCAAGTCCAGGGCATTGTTGTTTCTGAGGCATCTGCCTCAGAAAATACCAAGATCATATGTTTTTAACCTTCGTAGTAATCCCCACAATAATATATTTGATCCCTTACTTAAGGCTTGAACTTAAAGGGCCCTGTAGGTCCTTTCTTCAGACATCTAATCACTTTTTCCTGATGGTATAAAAAGATAAGGGTAGAAATCATTCCTTTTCCTGACACTGGGTCAAGAGAATGCAGCTTCTTTCTTTAAGCTGGTAGAGATCTGTTTTGGAAAGTATTGAATGGTGTGCAGCATGTTTCAAAATGAAATGGCCCATTTTATTAAAAAATCTATTATTTATCATTTTAATCAGAGATTCTCATTTCCAGTGAGGGCAATGGCTATTCAGTGGTAGAATTCTCATCTTCCATGCAGGAGACTCAGGTTTGATTCCTGGCCAATGCAACCCATGTACAACCACCACCTGTCTGTCAGCAGAGGCTTGCATGTTATTGCAATACTGAACAGGTTTCAGTGGTGCCCCCAGACTAAGACAGACTAGGAAGAAAGGCCTGGAAATCTACTTCTGAAAATCATCCATGAAAATTCTGTGAATTACAAAGGTCTGATCTGTAACTGATCATGGGGATGGCACAGGACCATGCAGTGTTTCTCTCTGTTGTGTATGGGGTCACCTTCAGACAGGGCTGACTGGAAGACAGCTAACAACAATTTATTTCCAGTTATACTAAGTTTGGATATTCAGATCAAGTCTTCAGTGAGAAGGTCTAAAAATCTTTTTAAAATTATCAAAGAGCTGATAAGAAAGTAAACTCCGTGGCCAACATCCAAGATGGAATGGAGAGAGTGATAACCAGAGCACCAGACTACCACTGCCACGTTAGGCCTGAGGGTGTTATTAGTGGATCCCGGCAACCTTGGGCCCATGGCTTGTTCAAAGAGAGGTACCAAATAGAGACACCCTACATTGATCTGAGACCTTAAAGGACAACACTCTCAGAGTAAAGATGAGTAGTCAGTTGGTACGAAATTTAGGACAAGACTCTTTGTCTTCTCATTCCTAGGGCTTTTGCTTCTGGAATTTACTGCTGTCCAGATTTATGTGTACAACTAAAACCAAAAAATACCCATGCCGTCAAGTCGATTCTGACCCATAGCGACCCTAGAGGACAGAGTAGAAGCGCCCTATAGGGTTTCCAAGGAGTGGAAGGTGGATGTGAACTGCCGACCTTTTGGTTAGTAGTCGTATTACTTAACCACTGTGCCGCCAGTGCTCCATATTATTAGGTAGGAAAGAGTAAATGTTTTTAAATATCCACTATTACAACTTGTGTTAGTATTATTTCTAATACAGCATAGGGAAATAAATGATGTACGTTTCTTTAAATCTTTAACAATGTTGCACATAAAGTAAGCCTTCTAAATCAATAGTTAGTGGAGAGATAATATGTATGAAAGATATCTCTTTGATGGCTAAGGTGCGCCTGACCCAAGCCATGCTATTTTCAACTGCCTCATATGCATGCAAAACCTAGACAATGAGTAAGGAAGACTGAAAATGAATAGATGCATTTGAATTGTGTTGTTGGCCAAGAATATTGCATATACCTGGTGGTATAGTGGTTACAAGCTATGACTGCTAACCAAAAGGTCAGCAGTTCAAATTTACCTGGCACTCCTTGGAAACCCTATGGGGCAGTTCTACTCTGTCCTACAGGGTCACTATGAGTCAGAATCAATTCAGTGGCAACGGGTTTGGATTTTTTTTTGCCAGAAGAATGAGCAATCTGTTTTGGAAGAAGTATAGCCAGAATGCTCCTTAGAAGCGAGGATGGCAAGATGTGCTTTGGACATGTTATCAGGAGGGACCAGTCCCTGGAGAAGGACATCATGCTTGGTAAGGTAGAGGGTCAGTGAAAAAGAGGAAGACATTCTACTGTATGGATTGACACAGTGGCTGCAACAATGGGCTCAAACATAGCATCAATTGTGAGAATGGCACAGGACTTGGTAGTATTTCCTTCTGTTGTACACAGAGTTGCTGGGAGTCAACATGAATGGATTGATATTAAGGGATGAGTTTTGAATTGAGATGACTAAAAACAAATTCTAGACGGCATTCTTGCCAAATGTTAGATAGTTCCATAACTCTGCAAATAATTCAGTAAATTAGCTTTCAATTATAATAAGAGGGTTTAAATATAAACTCAATGAACTCTCTAGTTCAGTTCCAGATAAACCATAGAGGTTAAAGAAGAATTTGTTTTGTTTTCTTTTGTTTTTTTTTGCTTTACTCATCTCTATTCTATTTTTCACTAGCATAATACAAATATTCTTTTCCCAACATCACTTTACAAGTTGTCAAATGTTAATTAACTTTTTTCTGTTATCATTATATACAAATTTGGCTCCTGACTGCATACTTCTAGATATTAAATAATCCAGTAGCACTGCACTGCTTCCAAACCCAAATATGAGTACAATAACTGTGTACGCTTCTTAGTGAGGCTTGAAAACTCAACCAGAGTGGGAATAAGCCGGCCCTGAGCAAGAGCTGCTCTTATTTGAGATGGAGAAGGCAAAATGCTGCTTGTCTGAGAGAGAGTGTTTTTACAAAGAGCTGTACTATGCCAATTCTGTTATCCTTGTGGTAACAAATCTTTTTTCCTATCTAGGGCCAATCATTGAGCTTTTAAACTTAGATCTACCCCCTACTCAAGATCATCACTTGAGCAATTCATCCTCTCCCTTGCATCATCAAATTTTGCCACCCTACTGGAGAATTGCTATCAACATAAAAACATATTGTAATACCTCATATCTAAAAAAACCCACACAAACAAAAATCACAATCCCCTCTAGCCACCATCCCATTTCTGTACCCCCATTGTGATAAAATTCCATGAAAGTGTTGTAATGTTACTATGTTTTGTTTCTCCTACCTTTCTCCTTTCTTGACTGCATTCCAGTTAGGCTGCTGCTTCTCTCTCTCTACAGAACTTCTCTATTTGTGGTCACTATAACACCTGTGTTGCTAAAACCAAGAGTCAATTTTCCTCCTTCATCTTAGTTGATTTATCATATAATGCATCTGAAAGGACAAGAATTAACACAAAGCTAGTTCCCATTAGCTTTATTGGGTTCCATAATTTATTGCAATTGTCATTTGCACCTTATGTGCAACAGCTTTAATAACAGACAAGGATATAAGCAAAGGTATAAACAGATAAATGCATGTGGCAAGGTCCGGAGGGGTTCCCAGAGCCTTAACATCTCAAGGGGATCTGCTAACCCTCCCAGTGTCACATGTTTACTCTAAAAACCTTTCAACCAGGAACTGTTCAGTAATATCACTCGGTGGATTTCAATATTGGCCGTTCACCTCGGCTGGCTCCTGGTTCCTCCTGGCCAGCTCCAGGACTGTTCTCCGATGGCACCCTCTCTGCAAATGGCCCCTTTCTCAGGATGTCCCAGCTTGCAGGGAGACAGGTTTTGGTTGGAGTTTGGTCTTTACACTCTAGTACCACCGATCAGGTCTACTTGTTGTCTCTATCTCTTCTGGTACCATCACAGACACTGCTTCTTTGCTATCACAGGTTTACTCAGGTCAGGGCCCCTGACACATTCCCCTTCTAGCTCTCATCAGTCTGGAGGTTCCATCTGAGCCTCATGTGTTCTAGGTTTTTATCAGTCACCAGACAGGTCCCCCAGTAAATTTGTGCAACGGTGAAGTACAGGATGGGACCCACCATCCATCCCGGTAAAGGTCAACTACCGGGTGGGGCCCCCCAGTCAATCCAAGTAAAGGTCAGACTAGGCGGGGCTCAGGAGCCAGGACCAAAAGGTGAAACTGCTTTTTAGGTAAAGTGACTCCACACTGCGCATATCTTACCAGTACCCATCAACCCTCTTGAAAGACTATTTTCACTTGGCTTCCAGGATATCACACTTCCCCCACTCTTCTCCTACTCCTCTGGCTTTGCAAGTTTTTCTTCACCTCTTCCAAATACTAAAGTGCCACAGGGTTCAGTCCTTGAATTTCTTATTGTTTTCCACTATCCACATTCAATCCCACAGTCATCTCATCCCATCTCACGGCTTTACAATACCTCCGATAATGATGTCTCCCAAATATACAGCTCTAAGCTGGCTCTTTCCGGGAAACTCCACAGACATGTTTCCCATGCTGAACCCAATATCTCCTTTTGGATATCATATAGCCCATTCACATTTAGCAGCCCTGGTGGTGCAGTGGTTATGAGCTCAGTTTTGGCAGTTTGAATTCTACAGCTACTCCTTGGAAACCCTAGGGGGCATTTCTACTCTGTCCTATAGGGTGGCTGTGAGTCAGAATTGACTTGACAGCAATGGATTTTGTTCACATTTATATATCCAGATCCAAACTCCTAAACCTAATCCTTGCATAGCATAGTTTTACCCCTTTCAGTGAAGGACAATTTCATCCTTCCTATTGATCCAAAAATCTTGATGTTATCTGGGACCCTTAGCTTTTCTTCAAAGATCACATTCAATCTATCAGGAAATACTCTTGGTTCTATTCTTCAAATGAATCTAGAACTTAACCACTTCTTACTGCTTTGAATAGAGCTACCCTGATTCAAGCCATCATCATCTTTTGTCCGGGTTTTTGTATTAGATCCTAAGTGATCTCCCTACTTCCACACTTATCTCATTTTAGTTTATCAGTGCAACAAAGAGATTTTTCAAAATATAAATTAGATCACATCTTTCCTCTGCCTTGTATCCTCTGCTGGCTTCCATCTTAGTGGGAGAAAATGCAAAATCCTTGTAGGTACTTCCAAAGACACATAAAGTCTGGCTCCCAGGAGCCGGTATGGTTTCTTGCTCACTCTGATGCAGTAACACTGTCTTTTTGCTCTTATTGAACACACCAGACACACTCCTGAATTAGTGCATTTGCATTTCATTTATTTGCCTGGAATGTTCTGCTGGTGGCCTGGTGGTTAAGCGCTTGCCTGCTAAGCGAAAGGTCGGTGGTTCAAACCCACTAGCCACTCCTCAGGAGAAAGATGTGAAAGTCTGCTTCCATAAAGATTTACAGCCTTGGAAACTCTATGGGGCAGTTCTACCCTGTCATA
>NW_004443957.1:355229-357390 GCF_000243295.1 Trichechus manatus latirostris | reverse complement strand
CTGACTTCCAACATATTCTAATTAAGATGAACTACACTTAGAAGCATCATTTTTTTTTGTACATCTTATCTATCATTGGAGCCCTGGTGGCGCAGTGGTTAAGAGCTCAGCTGCTAACCAAAAGGTCGGCAGTTCGAATCCACCAACCATTCCTTGGAAACCCTATGGGGCATTTCTACTCTGTCCTATAGGGTCACTATGAGTCAGAATAGACTTGACTGCAATGGGTTTGGTTTTGTTTTTTTTTTGGTTTATATACTAAAGGGGTTAAGTAATTGCCCAAGGTTAGTCAGGCAGTTCTATGTTCTATCATTCTAAATGTATAACTTGGTAATTTAATCAAAATTGAATAATGATAAAAGTTTCGCTTTATAAATTTGTAGAAAATTCCCCTAAACTGTCTGCCTCCTGGCTATTGAGTAATAAAAAAGTGCTCTACAAATACTCAGAGATGCTTTCATTCCTTTCTCCCCATTTATAATTGATTCAATAAAGATTATTTAGTGCTTATTCTGTAGTATGCATTAGAAACAGAATAATATAAAATTTGTGGGATTTATTCTTACAAATTTTACTGTCTCTAGGCCACATATACTACCATGAATTGAATATTCTGGTAGATGTTGAACATTATTAGTATTCATGATTATGTTCAAAATAACTAGTTAATAAGTTAAGTGTTTGGTTTTAATATCTTCTGGTTTCAAACCAGTTTAATACTATCATTTGAATGATTTTCCTTGAGCTAAAAGATGACTTATTAACTTTTCATAGGAATGCATGGAGCCAAATTCTTCTTTGACTTTGATTATAAGATATTTTCCAGAAATTATATAGTAGACATGGGTACTAATAGGAGGTTCCCACTATTTTTAGGCAATTGCTCACTGCTCCTTCTTTTTGATACAAATCTTTGACCTTCCTTTAATTACATTGATTATTTCTGTCCCTGCCTTCTCTGTAGCCATTGTCTTGCAGGCCAGTGCACTGCAGCTGTCTCACTTATATAATTCAGCAAACGTTCAGACACACGGAATTGCGAACACAATTATTCCTAGCTGTAAATAGAAGCATTGTGTATTTCCGGGTAATTTCATCTGTGGTTCCCATTCGGATACGTTACAAATGTTCTGGTCTCAGAAACTATTTAGTCTCTTCTTCCCCTTTTCCCACTCTACTAAAATATATTTGACCCATAAATTCAGCAAAATCTTTTATTTAAATTTGCTCAGTCTAGATGTTTATTCTATCCACCTCTATTTTATGCATGCCTCCTTTTAATGCACTCTATATAAATAGACTAAAGAATATGAACACTGTCAGGCAGCAAATTACACAAGAACTGTTTACTCCAAAGAGCAGGAGCCATATTTTATTCACTTTGCTGACCCCACAGTTTTAACAGAGGGTGTGCATATTGTGTTAGCAGATATGTGTGAGGAACATTAGAATATTCTGAAGTCCTGTCGCACTTATCAAAGAGTGAACAGAATTCATATGTCAGCCTGCTGCCTCTTTTTTCTTAATTCTAATTTGTTTAACTACCCCTTGAAACCAGCGTTCCGACTCATGGTGACCTGTACTCCATAGGGTTTATTTTCATGTCTGATCTTTTTGGAAGCAGATCAGTGGGTCTTTCCTCCGAGGCACCTTTTTGGGTTCCAACCACTAACCTTTCAGTTAGTAGCTCAGCATTTAACAGTTTATGCCAATCAGGTACTCCTAACTACCCCTTATGTATCACTTTTAAACATTTAGTTTTAAAACCTAACCCTGTGAAAGTTAGCAACAAGCTTTTCTCAATACATTATGAGTTAAGTTAATGCTGTAAAATACATGATGAAAATCACATCATTTACTTTGTAGAATTTATGAGAAATATTTAAAGTGCTAATCAAATGATAATGACTGGTAACTTGCTATAACCAATAACTTCATCTTGTGGTAGAAACACTTTGCATATATCTCCTCAATCCTCAGAACAGCTCATTGTTCGGTGTATTATTATTATCACTGTTTTACAGATGAAGTAGGGCAGTACAGTAGTGGTTCAGTGGTAGAATTCTCAACTTTCGCGCAGGAGAATGGGTGTTGATTCCCGGCCAGTCTACCTCGTGCACTGTCACCACCAGTCTGTCAGTGGAAGCTTGTGTGTTGCTAT
>NW_004443957.1:349099-354344 GCF_000243295.1 Trichechus manatus latirostris | reverse complement strand
ATCTAATCGTTGTTATTATTATTTTTTCACTGTAGCCTGTTGTTGTTAGTTGGCTTCAAGTCGATTCTGACATGTGGTGGCGCCATGTGTGCAGAGTAGGGTTTTCAATGCTGTGATCTTTTGGAAGTAGATTGCAAGGCGTCTAGATATGTTTGAACAGCCAATCTTTCGTCTAGTTTAACCATTTGTGACACCCAGGGGACTCAAATGTAGCCTAGAGGAGAAGAAAAAAGTCAAAACCAAACACAACAGCAGAAGGTCTGTGATAGAGCCCGAGGGTTTTACTAGAAAACTTAGGGTGCTGAGAGGAATATAAAACAACTTAAAAAAAACAATTCTTGCTTTCTTAAGGTACATGATATTGAATATTAAATAGTATTTATTTAAAAACTGGTTTTACTGGCATTTATTAATTTTATCTAATGTGTATTACACTGAAGTTGAGTATAGCCAGTTATCTTAGTGTTAATAACAACCATACTAACAACAGAACTATTTTGCAGACTGATTTAAGGGTTTAGAACAGTAAAACTCCTTGAGGGAAGGCAACAGGTTGCATCTTTCTTTTTTCCCTCCCATTCCACTTACCTGCCGCAGCCACTCAGTAACTGTCCAAGGTGGC
Organism: Trichechus manatus latirostris; assembly: GCF_000243295.1. Classification (NCBI taxonomy): domain Eukaryota; kingdom Metazoa; phylum Chordata; class Mammalia; order Sirenia; family Trichechidae; genus Trichechus; species Trichechus manatus. The sequence goes on along the minus strand of NW_004443957.1, from coordinate 353,722 downwards.
TGACTCATGTCAGCGTCTGAGGTGGCCCTTTTATTGGCAGTTAAAGAAGCATTGTTGCTCTGCCCTTTCTGTGAGTCCACTACACGCACATCTGTTTGGAATATTAATTTCATTGGAGCTTGACTGGAAGCCGGGGTCATAGCACGAGCTAAAGGAAGCATGCCAGTGTTCTGAGAACGTTTGAAAGTGAATTCGTAACTCTGCAAAAACTCTGAAGCACCTTTCAAGCTCAGAAGTGTCTTGGTTTTGTTGTTGTTGTTGGGTAGGTTAAAGCATGCTGTGTTAAAACTTTTCTCCCAAAGAACTAGGAATTGCTGTGATGAATTTTGTTTCGTGTCTACTTGGTGCAACATACTCATATGAGAGCTTTACAAATATTATTCTAATTAGAAAACCTTTAATATCTATTGCTATAAAAGACTCAAAATACTTTATTAATTCATGATATGATTTCAGGTAGCTGTGAGGTTATGGGAATATGAAGGTTCATAAATACCATTGACCCCAGATCTCTTATGTAAGACCATGCTGAAGAAACAGACCTTCCTGTAGTCAGGTCACATAATCAGTCAGGTTGATTTAATCCCCGTTAAGCAAGCTGCAGTGGGGAAGAGGAAGAAAAAGATGCAAATCCTATCCCCTGAAAGCTCATAAACTAGCACAACAGAACAATGATCTTTTATGTTTAAAATATTACCAACCACTTTCTCCAAGTGTAAGGTCAATTCTAGGGCTTTGGTAGGCACTGATTTTCCTTCTGTTTTGGATTGCTGAGAGCCCAATGTGATCAGCACAACTTTTAAAGTGTTCTAACCAGATGCATTTACCTAATGAGAAAAAATAATTTGTTACTTGTTCATTTTTTGAGTAGAAAACAATTAAACCATAATAAGATTTTTTTTCCACCCTCAGAGTAATGAATTTTTTTCTCTCTAATTCTCAATCCAAAATAAGCTAGGAAATGTTAATTAGTTCATTATTATTAGTTAATTAATTAGTTAATTATCTTCCTCTTTACAAGTACAATGTTTGATCTACCATAACATTATGATTCCAGGTTGAAATTGCACACACAAACATATTTAACAACAGCAACAACAAAACAAAATTACTGGCTCCCTAATGAACAATCACATCCAGTGGGTGTGTAGACTACTTATGACGCCCAGTTTTCTAGTCAGTTCTGTATTATCAATTCTAATACTGCTGTTAAAAAACAAAACAAAACAAAACTCATTCTTTCCAACTACAGTAAAGAAAGTAAGAAAGAAATGAAAAATTTTAGTTTGACCCTTTGAAACAGTATTGGCCTATTCTCAATTATGACTGATCCGAAGAGCTAATTGGTACTGACGCATCTTGTGACAGCCAACCTAAGATACAGAGTAATGTTGACAGGTTTCTTCGTGTAAATTCACAGCAGGCATCCTTACCATGGTGGGAACTATTTTTCAGATTTTTAGCGTCAGGGATTCTGTTCTACAAGCTAGTCCATAATTAATAGACTTAGAGGACTAATACACATTAATAAAACTCATAAGAGAACAATGTATACAATTTATGAATTTACCATAAGAAGTGACGCTTTCATGCAGCTGGTTAATCATTTGTCTTTCCAGTTTTGGTAGGTTTGCAAATATGCCTTTTCAGGATGCCAAATGACCATGAATTGCTTGGTGACTCTGAATGTTTCTAGTGGATAGACTTATTATGCATAGCCAGCTTGTGACAGAGTTATGCTAAAGTCCTTTATCTGCCCATCAAAACCATCTTCTCTCTGGAGGACACACTGACGCCTTGCTGACAGATAGACAATATCAATCCCAATTAAGATTTGTTCCATGCATACCACTATAATATTACTTCAGACCAACACATCATAATGATTTTGTCTAGAGAGGCATTATAGCAGTGTGGTTGGGAGCACAGCTCACTAGTTACCAATCGTGTGACCTCAAGTAGGTAACATAATTACTCTAAGACCTTAGTTTCCTCATCTGTAAAATGAAGACGATACAGTATGTTTCTAATTAGTTTTTGAGTGGATTAAAAGGTAGCATCCATGTAAATATATTGCTTGGAAGAGTGTCTGGCACATAATAAGTTTTTTATTAGGTGGAAGTTTTCATAAGTTACATTTACATCATTCATTCACTTGCTTAATAAGTGTTTACTGAGTGAACTATGTTCCAGGTATTCTCTGAGGTACTTGGTAGAGTGGTGAGAGTGGGAGGATTCAGAGAGGCTCCCGCTTCTGTAGAGTACACATTCTAGTGGAGGAATGAGTGACAAGTAAAAACATATGCTATCGTAGAAAGAGGTAAAAAGTGTTATGATAGCTTAAGTCAGTACCAGTTGCCATTGCGTTCCGACTCATAGCGACCCCATGTGTGTCAGAGTAGAACTGTGCTCCATAGTGTTATCAATGGCTGATTTTTTAGAAGTAGATTGCCAACCATTTCTTCCATGGTACCTCTGGGTGGACACAAACCTCCAACCTTTGGGTTAGTGGCTGAGTGTGTTAACCATTTGAACCACCCAGGGACTCTTATGATAGCTTAGATAGAGTTAGATAGCTGTCGTTTAGTTGACTGACTCATAGTGACCTCATGTACAGCAGAACAAAACATCCTCTGGTTTTGCATTATCCTCATGATTGCCCCCATGTTAAAGACCCTCACTGCAGCTACTGTGCCAATCCATCACACCAAGGGTCTCTTTCACCCTTGTTGGCCCTCTACTTCATCAAATGCAATGTTCTCCTCCAGTAATTGATCCCTCCTGATGCAATGTTGAAAGCAAGTTGGTCAGAAAATATTCTGTTTTATTCCATAAGGTTTTCATTGGCTAATTTTTGGAAATAGATTGCCAAGTCTTTCTAAGTCTGTAAGTTCCACTGAAACCTGTCCACTTTGAATGACCATGCTGGTATTTAAAATACTGGTGGTATAGCTTCCAGCATCATAGCAACACACAAGTCAACACAGTACTACAAACTGACAGACTGGTGGTACATGATAGATTACCTGTTACCATCAAGTCGATTGGGACTTGTAGCAACCCTATAGATTAGAGGAGGCAAATTCTTAAAAATGTATTTCCATAGTCCTGCTTGACTTGTACTACAGCACTTCCCAAATATAAGTAAAGACATTTACAAAATATCTTCTCAATTGTGTACCTCTCTATAGTAAATACCCTGCATTATATATTCTCAGTGTATCATATCCATAGACATATTGTGTTCATTTGTCCCTTAAGGTTAATATTGATTTTGATCCCTATATTAAGGTCCAGTTTCTCCACTGAATAGTTTCAATTTCTTTATCAGGAAATGATCTTTATTCAATATTCTTAAATACTGGCTAAATATTCTTTACACTATCAGTTATCTATCACCACAATATGTGGCAGTTGTATAAGAGCAAGAAAGACCTCTCATGCAAGCTATCTTCAAGCCCCTCCTTGAATCATGTGTGTTAATATCCCACTGACTAAATCAAGTCATATTCCAGGGGTAGAGCTGAATTGAGAAGCCTCTGCAAAGATATGTGGCAGAGGGAAGGGATGGGGGAGAGCTAAGCAACTGGAGTCACTGGCGCAATCAATGTACTACAGGTCATAATAAATTAAGTCTAAACTTATGTAGGCACTAAGGGAAATCTTGGTATAAATATTCTAAGAAAGTGAACCAATGTGTTCACATTCTACAGCTGTTGTCTATGTATCAAATGTAAAATGTGAGTACAGTGTTTAATCCTAACTCTTTCAGGCTTATGGATCATTTTTCTTGTTTGTTAAGCTTTTAAAGCTCTAGAAGCCAAATTTCTGGTGTGATATTGACTGCCTTGATGGTGCATATACAAATTATACATTTTCTTTCAAAACAAGCTTGCTTTCAGTAGACCAGTTGTCTACTACTAGGCTTCTATATGATACAAAAGTAAAAATATAATAAATCATGGTAGATCAGCGTCTATAAAACATGATTGTTACAATGTCCACATGATTCTACAAGGTTCATGATTCCATAATGTCCCTCTTAGTAGCTGTTACCTTTTTGGTGCCTTGCAGTAAATGATAAGAAGCCAAAGTTTAGATTATAACAACTTCACATACATTATTATCATTTTGTAAAGTGTCACATATGAGACTTGCAATCCATTTCCTTAAAATGTTCTATAAATCAGTCATTTGGGACCAAGACTTACACAGCTCATAATTATCTCCTTTCTTTCAATGTAACTTTTTTTTTTTTTAATTATTATTATTGCCTCACCCTTTACTGAATAAATCCATAGGAATGGTCTAGGTCACTGGTGCTGGAGTCATCAGTGTAATATCAAAGCTTCACAAATGTCTTAATATGAATATTTGATGAGAATAGATGGAAACCGAACAGCTGCCCTTGTGCATTAATTTCCCAACTTCCTCTAGAAGGGAATAAACACGCAAACCAGACTGGTGCATTAAAATTTAGGGAGACTGTCTCCAGCCATTGTTCCTTTAGCTTGAGAGGTGACAGGCATAACCATGACCGGAGTAGTTGCCTAAAGGAGTGGTAGCAATTGAAGTTTAACAGAAGTGCTTCTGAGGTATCTGAAGCTCTCTCCACTGGGATTC
>NW_004443957.1:346637-347655 GCF_000243295.1 Trichechus manatus latirostris | reverse complement strand
TGCAAGCTACGTACAGATTTAACCACATGAACTTTTCCTCATCAAGCTGAGCTGACCACCTTCATTACAGAGTCCCAATCTGCAAAGAGGAGAGGAAAAACTGAGGCCCTGATAAAACCTGACACTTAAGGGCAATTGGCCACTCACCTGATGGCAATTTACTAATATTGGATGAAGGGAGAACAGTTTTCTTTTACAAAGGGGAATTTTTCGTCACTGAAACAGACACTTATCCTAGATATGGAACTGCTTACCTCGCCTACAATGAATCAGCCAGCATCTCCTTCCACAGTATAATTGGATACCTTTTTCACCATCAGTGTCTTATACAACGATTCTAAGGAACTTATTTTATGACAAAATCAGTGAGGAAATCGGCTCACAATCATGGTATTCACTGATCTTATCAAGTTGCTATTAACCAGAAGCAGTTGATCTGATAGTATGATGAACTGGTATATTAAATAGTCAGTTTTGCAAGGTTAAGGTACTTTCCTACATGACACAACAAATACATAATCAGAACCAGCAACCAGTATTCAGGATTGATTGTCTCAAGGCCTGAGTTCACGGGTCCAGAAACAAAAGGTTAGAAGTGGGAGTGGCATTTCTCCCTGTTATGTCTAATGACTAGCTCACAGAATTTTTGTTTTTTACCCTGTAAATTTCAGCTCTTCTTGTTTAAAGAACTCAGTCCCAAGAGAAGAAGGCTTCCACTAGAGGACACACAATCATTTCACTGAATTGTAGATTGAGCTTACCACCTGGTCGTTTTGACTCCTCAAGCCACTGACTGGACAGGTTGAGAAAGTTATTAGTGTGTTGGTTGGGATTATTACCTCTGATTATCATGGGGAAATTGGGTTGCCACTATATAATTGGCACTCTGAAAAGTATTTCTGGAATACAGGATATTGTCTGGGGGGTTGTCTAATGGCTCAGACTCTTCCAGAATGAAAGATGGAGTGGCTTGACAAATTAAAGATCTCTGATTAACTGAGGTGCTGGCTAAAAAAAG
>NW_004443957.1:325075-339709 GCF_000243295.1 Trichechus manatus latirostris | reverse complement strand
AAATGTTGTGGGGTTGTTAACCACTGTCATAAAACAGCATGTGTGTTACTGTTACATGAGAAACTATCTGTTCTGTAAGCCTTCACCTGAAGTACAATGAAATATTAAAAAAAAAAAAAGAGAGACATAATAGATATTTTAAAAGATAAAAAAGAATGCTATGATAACATTTCTACCAATAAATCTGATATCTTAGATAAAATATGAAATTTTCAGGGTAAAAATTACAACTTCAAAAATTAACAAAGTATTAAAAGTTCAATAGCCTTTAAATAAATTTATAGTTATAAAATCCTTCTCATTCCACAATGAAATTTATCAAGTCTAGGTCACTTTGTAAGGAGGCCTGGTGGTGCAAGTGTTAAGCACTCTGATGCTAACGAAAAGGTCAGTGGTTGGAACCCACCAGCAGTTCTGTGAGAGAAAAGACCTAGCTATCTGCTCCCGTAAAGATTACAGCCCAGGAAAGCCTATGGTGAAGTTTAGCTTTGTCCTGTAGGGTGACTATGAGTTGAGAGCAACTCAATGGCACACAGTAACAACAACAATGCAGGATTTTATGAGAAAATGTCACCATTTTTTCCAGGTATCGATATTCCAATATTATATAAACTATTCTAGAGAAGAGACAAAGTGTATATTCATTTCAATTCATTTTGAAAAGCTAATATGTCTTTATACAAAAACCAAGCAAGAACACTTTGAGAAGGAAAATGAGAAAGCATCTTACTCAGGAAATAAAATGCCAAAACTTGAACAAATTATCTATAAACTGAATCTAGCAATGTATATACAGTGTAATGCATCAAGACATAGTGACTTATGTTCAAGGAACGCAAAGCTAGTTAAGAATATAAAATCTGTTAACGTGTGTCTTAGGCTAGGTTCTCTAGAGAAGTAAATCCAGGAAAGCATATAAATGTATACATATATATGTTGCTGTTGCTGTTAGATGCCTTCCAGTTGATTCCCACTCACAACTACCCTACGTACAACAGAAGGAAACAGTGTTCAGTCCTGTACCATCCTCATAATTGTTGTTATGCTTGAGCCCAGTATTGCAGCCACTGTGTCCATCTCATTGAGGGTCTTCCTCTTTTTCACTGACCCTCCACTTTACTAAACATGATGTCCTTCTCCAGGAACTGGTCCCTCCTGATCACATGGCCAAAGTATGTGAGACAAAGTCTTGCTATCCTCACTTCTAAGGAGTGTTCTGGTTGTACTTCTTCCAAGACAGATTTGTTCATTCTTCTGGAAGTCCATGGTATATTCAGTCTTCTTTGCCAACACCATAGTTCAAAGGCATCAGTTCTTCTTCGGTCTTATTCATTTACCGTCCACCTTTTACATGCATATGAGGCAATTGAAAATATCATGGCTTAGGTCAGGCGCACCTTAGTCCTTAAAGTGACATCATTGCTATTTAACACTTTAAAGAGGTCTTTTGCAGCAGATTTGCCCAATGCAATGTGTCTTTTGATTTCTTGACTGCTGCTTCCATGGACATTGAATGTGGATACAAGTAAAATGAAAACCTTGACAGCTTCAATATTTTCTCCATTTACCATGACGTTTCTCATTGGTCCAGTTGTTAGAGTTTTTGTTTTCTTTACGTTAAGGTGTAACCTATACTGATCTTCATCAGTAAGTGCTCAAGTCCTTTTGCTTTCAGGGAGCAAAGTTGTGTCATATGCATATTGCAGGTTGTTAACGAGCCTTCCTTCCGTCCTGATGCCATGTTCTTCTGCATATAGTCCAGCTTCTCGGAACGGCTGAAGTCTCAAGGGCAGGCGGGAGGCTTTTCCTGACTCACGTAGCTGCAGGGGCTGGTGGACTCAATACCACAGGTAAGTCAGCAGGGCTCTGGCTCACAGACTGCAAGAGCAATGAATCCAAAGATCAACAGGCAAGATGACAGGTAAGCTGCTAGCTAATGTCCCAAGAACACAGCTCAGACAAACTGGAGCCAGCTGCAGGATTCAGAATGAACAAAAGCCCAAGAGCCTGGCCAGAAAGTCCACCTATATTGGATGCAGGCAACACCACCAAGGCAACTCCCTTTCAACTGATTGGCTACTCACAGCAGATCCCATCATGGAGGCTATCACATTATATCAGATCTAATCATTGAAGTGATTACATCATTGTATGACTGCCAGACTACATCATAACTGCCATACCACTGAGAATCATGGCCCATCCTAGCTGACACACAACCTCAATGATCACAGTGTGGTTCTACATGTTAACATATTAAAAAGCAAAATGATCAGCTTTTCAGATGTGAAAAAAAAAACACTCAATAAAAGCCAATTCCAATTTGTGATTTAAAAAAAAAATTCCATTAGTCATGAAAGGGAGATTTTTTTTGCCATGTAATGTTTACTATCCAAAACCTACAACAAAATGCTAGATTCAGTACAATAATATTTTGTTCACTGAATCGTCACTGTCATTTCATCTTCATATTCCCTTTATTTTTTTGCTAATTAGTCAAATAATTTTCTTTTTAGCAAAATAACCTACTTCAGAATCACGTGTTGCAGGTCATTGTCATATATCTTTAGCCTACTTCAATCTCGTCAGTCTTTCCTGACATTTTTGAAAATTACAGGCAGTGGCCAATTAATTTATAGAATGCCCCTCAATTTGAACTCATCAAATGTTTCCTAATGATTATATTCAGGATGTACCTTCAGCAGGAATTTTGATGAAGTGATGCTGTATTCTTCTCTTTGTATCCTTCAGAGGGCACACTATTTCAATTTTTTCCAATTTACCTATGGGAAACTGTTTGCCAGTCTTCTCCACTGTAAAATTATTCTTTTCCCCTTTTGTAAATAATAAATATTTTATGAAGAGGTAAATTGAAACTGTGCAAATTTCCCATTTCTCATTAAATTTTCTATTTATTCATTTTCTTATTAATGTATGTATGTACACATGTGTGTATGCAAGCATGTATGTCAGTATGGGATTAGTGTTTATATTTTATCCAGTGGGTTATAATTGATTACTATTATATATTTTGATGCTTAAATTCTCCTAAATTTGGCTAGTATGAGTTTCTCAAGATGGTATCTGTGTGTTTTTGGCATGTTCACATTATTCTTGGTGCACTTATTTGTATCTCAGCACAGGAAGATGTTCTGTGCTCATCTTGTGCTCTCCCAGGTATATCACAGGCTCAGACATTTCTCCAGAGAGCCCTGGTTCTTTAACTAGAGAATGATATGTAGAAACCAAATCTTCCATGAGCTGTGCTCATTACTTGTGGTGTGGGTGTGTGTACATATATGCATGTATTCACATATGCACAATATACACACAGCCATATATAAACACATGCAGATACACATCTCTCTCTGCCAATTTCTCGCCAGCATTACAGAGATCATTCTAGCTTACTCTCTTTCCACACTTCTAATTCCCTTCTAAACAGTGAGAAACCTACCTTTTGCTTTCCTTAATATACTGATTTGACCAACTCCCTTGTATACAACCAACCTCCGATTGCTTCTACCATTGCCACACCCTCACATGGATAAATAATTCACTCCATCTTTCCTCTAACATCCCTTGCTGCATTGTCCCACCTGTTTTACTCAGTCCAGGAACAGAATATAGAGTGAAGAAGTAGATGCAAACATACACTGAAACTTTGACATAGGACAAAAAGGGCATTGCAGATCAGAGGGAAAAGATGGAATAATTCATGATAATGGGACAAATATGGATTCCTATTTCACATAATAAAACCAAAAAACCAAACCTGTTGCTGTTGAGTTGATTGCTACTCATAGTGACCGTATAGGACAGAGAAGAACTGTCCCATAGGGTTTCCAAGGAGGGGCTGGTGGGTATGAACTGCTGACCTTTTGGTTGGCAGCCAAGCTCTTAACCACTGAGCTACCAGGGCTCTGCATTTCACATCATACACCCAGATAAACTTTATGAGATTAAAGGCTTATATGTAAAAAATAAAACCTTAAGATTTTTGGAAACACTATAAAAGAGTATCTATACAGCTACAGAGTAGAAAATCATTGTAAAAGTTTCTGAGGCCATTAAGTTGATTCCAACTCATAGCAACCCTGTAAGACGGGGTAGTACTGCTGCATATGATTTCCAAAGCTGTAATCTTTATGGAAGCAGACTACCACATCTTTCTCCTGCGGAGCTGCTGGTGAGTTCTAACCATCGACCATTTGGTTAGCATTTGAATGCTTAGCCCCTGTGCCATCAGGGCCCTTTGAGAATTATTATACAAGACCCCAAAAGCCCATTAAAGAGGGACTGAAAATTTAACCACATTAACATAAAAAAGAAAAGGGATGGACACACACCATAAATACTGTGGAAATATAAACCATATCATATGATATTCAAAGACATTTTTGATTTCTATAACTGAGAATTTTAATTTAGAATGTAATTTGCACTTAAATTGGAAAAAAGAAAAGCCAACTAATAGAAAAATAGACAAAGACATGAGCAGATTTAGCAGAAGAGCAAACACAAATTAGAAATGAACATGTAAAAAAAAAAAAAAGCCCAACCTCACTGTTAATTAGGAAAAGGCAAATTGAGTCCACAGGAGATATTGCTCTAAATGCAATAGGCAGACAAATCCAAGTACAGGAGATAATGCACTTATTAAGTAATCAATTAATTATTAATTATCATTGGTAAGCCATGATGAAAACAATGTTTTTGCATAATTGAATATATTTTCTAATCCAGATATAATCCATAGATAAACTCTTGTACATTTGCTCCAAAAGATAAGTTCAGGCGTGTTTACATCAATATAGTACATTATATGAAAACAAAAATAGCTTAAATGTACATCGAAAGAAGATTTTAAAAATAAATTAGGCCATTCTCATACAATGGAAATATTCTTAGTAATTAAACTGAATAACAGCTATATACACAGCATGTCTTAATCACAGGACATAATTCTGAGTGAAAAAGCATTGCAGAGATACACATAGTATAATACTAACTCTATAGAATTCAAAATACTAAATACATTGTTAATATATGGCTATATACTCACATATTCCCTGAGATACATAAAACTGAAATGAAAAGTAATGGAATAAAGTAAAATTCAGGATAGTAATTTCCCCTTGAGGAAGGGCAGAGGCATGAAATTAAGGAGACACGGAATGGTGGTATCAACTGTAATGGTAATAATCTATTTCTTCACATAGCTATTTATTTTATTATTATTTATTATGAGTGTATATGTGTATATATCTATCCATCTGTTCTTGGGTTTGTATGCCTATTTCATATTTTCCTAAACAAATTTTTTTTTTGTATTAAATGGGTTCATCAGCCATAATTCACTTTGAGAAAACAAACATTTGTCTAAATGCTGATGATTTGGGAATAAAAATAAATATTGCTTCTAGGTTTTAAGATTAGAAGAAAATGCATAGGAAGAAAATGTTTTATTTATATTGCAAAGAATCAAGGTTATCAAAACTTAACTCTATCTTTAGTAAAATCACTTTTCCAAGTTTATTTTTTAGGATCGGTTTTCATCTACCAATTATTCTGAATATTGTGATTTGCTTGCTATTCACTATACGACCTGTAATTCCCTAAACCCAATTAATTCCATTTTATTCCAAGATGCAGCTGTTTCACATTTTAACATTTTCAACATTGGAATGAGTTTTACAATTGATTTGTACATTCATTTTTTTAGTGTTTGCGTCCTTTTGATAATCGTTTTTATATCAATGGTATACTTTATGTAAGACAGATTCCTGGAATAAATGAAATATTTATCAAGTGCCAGTTATGTAACAATTACTGGGTGCTAGATGTTGAAATATAGATGTAAACAAAATAAAATCCCTCCTGGATCTCACTGAAGTCACAGTCTGGTAGTGGGTGAGACAGTTGTTAAATACATAATTGCACAAATATAATTATTGATTTTGTTATATGTTCTGACAGAAAACTACAGAACATTTTGAGAGCTAAGATCTGGGTCTGAACTTGAAATGATTCTTCAAGAAAGAACTCTCTGAAGAAGTGGCAATTTATGACCTGAAATATGAGAGGTAAATTGTTTGGGAGCATATGTGTATACAAAGGAACAGGTAGAAAAGAGAGAAGTAGGTGCAATTATCGCCAAAGACCATTACGTTTGCAATGACTTTTCTAACATGTATACTTACAAGGATGCTTAAGGAGCATGCAATGGAATGGGATTAATTAATAATAAAATTTTTAAATTATAAAATTAGGAAAAGGAAAAAAAAATCTTGAAGAGGGCAATACAATCTTCCACACTAGAGAGTATGAATTAGACTTTGCTGAGGAGATTTAATATGTAAAGCCTTTATATACTGTTTTTTCAATAAGGAGAATACTTTGATTTGTTGTTGTAGTTAGTTGCCATGGAGTTGGCTCTGATTCACGGCAACCTGATGTATAATGGAACAAATAACATTGCCTGGTCATGCACCATCTTCAAAATTGTTGGTATACTTGAGCTCATTGTTGCAGATATTCCGTTAACCCATCTCATTGAATGTAAATGGACTAAGTGTACCAATAAAGAGACAGACAGTGGCATAATGAATTAAAAAACACGATCCTTCTATATGCTGCCTACAAGAGACCACATTAGACTTAAAGACACAAACAAACTAAAACTCAAAGGATGGAAAAAATATATACCAAGCACGCAACAATCAAAAAAGAACAGGAGTGACAATATCAATGTCTCACAAAATAGACTTTATAGTTAAATCCACCACAAAGGATAAGGAATGACACTACATAATGATTAAAGGGTCAATACACCAAGAGGAGATAACCATAATAAATATTTACACACCCAATGACAGGTCTCCAAAATACATAAAAAACTCTAACAGCATTGAAAAGAGAGACAGAAGCTCAACAACAATACTAGGAGACTTCAACACACTCCACTTTCAGTGAAGGACAGAACATTCAGAAAGAAGCTCAATAAAGACACAGAAGATCTGAGTGGCGTCTAGGGTCTTAAAAGCTAGTGAGCTGCCATCTAAGACACATAAATTTGTCCCAACCTACCTGGAACAAAGGAGAATGAAGAACACCAAAGACCTAAGGGAAATATTAGCCCAAGAGACAAAAAGGGCCACATAAACCAGAGACTCCATCAACCTGAGACCATCAGAACTAGATGGTGCCCTGCTACCACTAATAACTGCCCTGACAGGGAACAAAACAGAGAGTCCTTGATAGAGCAGGAGAAAAGTGGGGTGCAGAACTCAAATTCTAGTAAAAAGACCAGACCTAATGGTCTGACTGAAACTGGAGGGACCCTGGAAGACATGGCCCCCGGATTCTCTGTTAGTTCAAAACTAAAACCATTCCCAAAGCCAACTCTTCAGACAAAGATTAGACTGGACTATATGACATAGACTGATACTTGTGAAGAGTGTGCTTCTTAGCTCAAGTAGATACATGAGTCTGAATGGGAAGCTTCTGTCTGGAGGCAAAATGAGAAGGAAGAAAGGGACCAGAGCTGGTTAAATCGACATGGGAGATCAGGGGTGGAAAAGAGAAGTGTGCTGTCACAGTATGGGGAGAGCAACTAGGGTCACATAGCAGTGTGTGTATAAATTTTTGTATGAGAAACTAGCTTGAACAGTAAAGTTTCATTTAAAGCACAATAAAAATAATAAAAAAAGAAGCAAGGACCTTGATTTAGGCTATAGGTTTATTTGATATTTAGTCAAGTACTTACCAGAATTATCAAACTTCTTTCTCTTTGAACCTTAGAATTTTTTTTTTTAAGGCGACATCTGCAAATAAGCAATCTTTTCCAATATATATTTGTTAGGTCATTCAACTCTTAGAATATTTTTTTCCTTATCCTTAATTGGGAGGGGGACTGGATTAGTTTATAGCTGTTTATTCTTTTTGCAGGCAGAATATATGTTTCATTGTTTGTTATATTGATTTTAGTGCCTTGAGAAAGCCAGATAAGCCATATGTACTATATAAACATCCATTACAAGAAGAAAGAAAGGATGAAGGAAAAAACGAAGTTGGCAAGGTGGGGAAGATAATACATACAACAAAAATGTTATTGTTGACAAGGGTCATCACTGTACCTGTTGTATACTAATTGTTACCATTTTTTTACTATTAATTCCAGGCACTGTGTAAGGAATTTTAGTTACACCATTTAAAAACATTGCTAGGTAGATATTACTACCCCCATTTTAAAAATTAAAAAAAAAACACCTGATGTTCACATGAGTATATCATTGAAATGAAAAATTAATGTCCACTGAATATTGGAAAGGTTGAAATCAACATAATTTGACCTCAGGTATTTAGTGTAAAAAGATTTATTTAGTATTAAGGATTTAGATTAAAAAAGGAAAATGTTTAAGCTTTATTCACTTGTTATTTTTATTTAATAAAATTAAAAATAACTATTTTGTTTTAGTTGATATTATGATAATTTGGATGGAAATAATTAATTATTTTAAGACATGTGTGTTCATCTAACTCCTCTGTTATTCATGTTTAGATTTCAGGATGCATTCTGTTGCTGTTCCTTTCAAAATTATTTTCAATTTTAAAATCCATTCAATTCAAATTGCAAACTATACTCCCCTAGATTGAAGCAGATATATGCATTTGCTTTCACAGTTCCTTAGTGTACATAGATATAATTCTGAATACATATTTACTTGCTACATCGCATTCTTGGTGAAATGCAAGTAATTAGCGGAAAATCATAGAGTAGCAAAAACAGGAAGAATTAAATGTTCTTGAAAAAGCATCACTATGAAAATAAATAACATATGTTGATTGTAAACAGTTCTGAGACACATTTCAATTAAGAAAACAAAAGAAAATTTGTCTAGGAAGTGGAAAAATATATTCTGAACTCTTAATTCTGCCCAAATCTTATTTAATCTCCTGAAGAGTTAAAGTGTTTTCAATGGGTAAAATACTATTATGTTAAATAAATCAGATGGATTGTCCATTTGTATCTTTGTTTATCAGCTATTTTTTATTGAATTAAAACAGATTAAATATGCTCAGAGAACTGTACAATTTTTAAATAAAAAACGGCTTGTGTTAGGTTGAATTAATTCACTTACGGCAATGTCACTGTTTTGTAATCTGTAACAATGCATAATTTTTTTATAAATAAAATAATTTTCTCTAACTTGATAAATTTAATCTTAGGAATATATAAATTACATGCAAATCATATATATCATATCTATATGTGCATATGTATATATAAATCATAGGGGTATGTGTATATATATGTATATGTACATATGTATGTGTGTATTGATTTAGTCATCTAAAGAGATGAGATCAAACATTTCCAGAGGATATATCAAAACCATTCTAAAATTCATAAAGCAGTTCTAGGGAACCTTTACATTGTTGTTATTGTTTTTGTTAGGTGCTGTCAAGTCTGTTCCAACCCATAAAGACTATGTACAGCAGAATGGAACACTGCCCAGTCCAGCGGCATCCTCACAATCATTGTTATGCTTGAGCCCATTATTGCAGTCACTGTGTCAATCAGTCTTATCAAGGGTCTTCCTCTTTTTCACTGACTATCTAGGAAGCATGATGTCCTTCTCCAGGGACTGGTCCCTCGTGATAACATGTCCAAAGTATGTGAGACAAAGTCTCTCCATCCTTGCTTCTAAGGAGCATTCTGGCAGTACTTCTTCCAAGACAGATTTTTTCATTCATCTGGCAGCCCATGGTATAGTCAATACTCTTTGCCAACACCATAATTCAAAGGCATTGATTCTTCTTTGGTCTTCCTTATTCATTGTCCAGCTTTAGCCTGCATATGAGGTGATTGAAAATACCATGGCTTGGATCAGGTGCACCTTAGTCTTCAAAGTGACATCTTTGCTTTTCAACACTTTAAAGAAGTCTTTTGCAGCAGATCTGTCCAATGCAATGAGTACTTTGATTTCTTGACTGCTGCTTCCATAGGCATTGATTGTGGATCCAAGTAAAATGAAATCCTTGACAACTTCAATGTTTTCTGTTTACCATGATGTTTCTAATTGGTCCATGTGATAGTTAAGGTTGTGTGTCAACTTGGCTGGATCATGATTCTTAACGGTTTGGCACTTATAATGTAGTTTGGCAAGCATATAATGATGTGATGATCTCCAGGATGAGAAGTAATATAATGTGACCACCTCCATGATGGGATCTTCTGTGAGTAGCAAATCAGTTGAAAGGGAGTTTCCTTGAGGGTGAAGCCTGCATCCAATATAGGTAGACTTTCTGGCAAGGCTCACGGGCTTTTTGTCATTCTGGATCCTTCAGCTGGCTCCTGTTCGTCTGACCTCCTATTCTTGGGACTTGAGCTAGCAGCTTACCTGCTGTCTTGCATGCTAGTCTTGGGATTAGTTGGTATCTGCAGACTGTGAGCCAGGAGAAGCCTCCAGTCAGACCCTCAGACTTGGGACTTTCCAGTCTCTGCAACCATGAGAGCAATTTCCTTGATATAAGTCTCTCTCTCTATATATATATTTGTATGCTTTACTCATTTTGCTTCACTAGAGAACCCAGCTTAAGACATTAGTTACCAAGAGTAGTTCAAGAGAAACAAAGTGGTAAATATGAGTGTTCTAAGTTGATTTTCAATCTTGTTAGTTATGAAGATGTTGATAACTCTGCTTCCAGTAGTAAAGAGAGCACTGCTAATCCATGGCATGAGGTGGCAATAGAAATACACAAAGTGTCACCACCAATAGATCAGATATTGATGAGAGATGAGGTTCTGGGTGATTGCATGTTTGATACCTTTTTACAATTTTGTCATAATGAGAAATATAAGGAAGATGGTTGGTTGGTCCTACTTTCGCTAGACAAACTGGTGAAGGAAAGAGATGAACTCAGGGCTTCAGAATGAAAGCTTAAGCATCACATAAACGACCTCAGTTTTCACTTTTGCCTTGAAAGAAAGCCTTATTTCTTGTAGTAATAGAACTGATATTGCCAAAAATCGAATCCAGAGTCTTATCGTAAGAGTGGCTGAATTATAACGCCAACCCTATTCCCAACCTCAAGTGGCATTTGAAGTTAAGGTGAGGGCATTTATTGGGAAGAAATGGTATTCTGAAACTTGGGATAGGGATATATGCGCAGATGATCAGGACACTGGGGACACTGAGCCCCTAAACTCCATTGAATTACTCCTGCTAATAGAACCAGCCATCTCACTCCCATCTGAAGAGATTACTGTATCTTTGTCTGCTAAACCACCCTCCACAGTAAAAAGTTGCCTCTCCACTCCCATCTGATGAGATTAACACAGCTGTATCTGAAGAGCCTTTGTCTGATTCATTGCTCGGGCATTGCCTGAGGCAAATGCCTTACAAGACAATACTGCATGTTCTCAAAACATATCCCCACCACTCATTTTGGCTTCTAGACATATAACTAGACTTAAGTCCCAGTGAATCTCAAAAGATGAAGTATAAAGTATGACCCAAGAGGAGGTATACTACACTCAAAAAGAACTGCTTGAGTTTTCTAATATGTACAAAAAGAAACTTGGTAAATGTGTGTGGGAATGGCTATGAAGGGTGTGGGATAATGGTGCAAGGAACATAAGGATGGATCAGTTTGTGTTTACTGATATGTGTCCACTAAGCACAGATGCTTCATTCAATGTTTCAGCTCGTGAGTTTAGGAAAATATTGAATAGTTTATTTGTTTGGGTCATGGTGGCCTACGCTAGATCAAGATGAAGTAGCAGACCTGCCTTAGTATACTGTAGAAGAAGATATCCAAGAACTTAGGGAAATTGGCATGTTAGAGTGGATTTATGAGATTAGACCCACAGACACACACATGGAGTGCCCAGAGGACACACCTTTTACCACAAGGGTGAGGAACAAATTTATGAAGGGAGCCTCAGCATCCTTGAAGACTGCTGTGATTGCTATTTTATGTAAGTCAGATCTGACAGTGGGAACTGCCCTAACTGAATTAAGACACCTAACTAAAATGAGGTTGATTGGACCCCATAGTGGTAGGAGCCAAGTGGCCGTACTCAATCAACAAGGACAAGGTGGGCATGGTAACCATAATGAACAGTGGAGTCAAAACAGTAATCAGAATGGTCTGACTCGTATGGATTGATTGATATTGGCTACTTAGTCATGGTGTCCCTAGGAGTGAAATAGATAGGAAATTTACTAAATATTTACTTGATCTGTACAAGCAGAAGAATTCTAGGTCAAGTGAACAGCAGTCTAACTCAAATGGCCAAAATAGAGAGTCACAGCCCCTCAATCAATTCCCAGACTAGAGTGAGTTTACCCTTGAATGAAGGAGAGGCTGTGCCCCCTTCAGGAAGAACATCATTACATTACCAAAAATTTATACTGTTAATCTTTCTCTTAGCCTTCCCCAAAGGTATCTGTGGTCTTTTATGAGAGTGACTGTTCCTTGGGGAAAAGGAAATAATCAGACTTTTCAAAGATTACTGGTAGTAGCTATGAACAGACACTAATTCCAGGAGACCCAAAATGTCACTGTGGTTCACCAGTCAGAGTGGGGGCATATGCAGATCAGGTCTTAGCTCAGGTTCATCTCAGTGGGTCCAGTGGGCCCCCAAACCCATCCTCTACTGATTTCCCCAATTCCAGAATGCATAATTGGAATATATATACTCAGAAATTAGCAGAACCCCCACACTGGATCCATTACAAGTGGAGTAAGAGCAATTATGGTAGGAAAAGCCAAGTGGAAGCCATTAGAACTGCCCCTACCTAGGAAAGTAGTAATCCAAAGCAATACCGCATTCCTGGAGGGATTGCGGAGATTACTGCCAACATCAAGGATTTAAAGAATGCAGGGATGGTGATTCCTGCCACTTCCCCATTCAACTCACCTATTTGGTCTGTGCAAAAAACAGGTGGATCCTAGAGAATGACAGTGGATTATCAAAAACTTAACCAGGTGGTGACTCCATTTGCAGCTGCTGTTCCAGATGTAGTTTCATTGCTTAAGAAAATTGATACGTCTCCTGGTATCTGGTATGCAGCTATTGACCTAGTTAATGCCTTTTTCTCCATACCTGTTTTGAAGGACCACCAGAAGCAGTTTTGCTTCAGCTAGGAAGGCCAGCGACATACTTTCATTTTCCCTATGTCATAATTTAGTCCACAGGGAGCTTGATCACTTTTCCCCACCACAAGATGTCACACTGGTCCATTATATTGATTCCATTATTCTGATTGGATATAGTAAGGAAGAAGTGTCAATTTCTCTGGACTTATTGATAAAACATTTGCATGCTAGACTGTGGGAAATTAATCCCACAAAAATTCAGATGCCTTCACCTCCGTGAAATTTCTAGGAGTCCAGTGGTGTGGGGCATGTCAAGATATTCCTTCTAGAGTGAAGGATAAGTTATTGCATTGGGCCTGCCCACATCTAAAAAAGAGGCACAATGCCTAGTGGGCCTCTTTGGATTTTGGAGGCAACATATCCTTCATTTGGGTGTGCTACTCTGGCTTATTTATCAAGTGACTTGAAATCTGCTAGTTTTGAGTGGGGGCCAGAACAAGAGAAGGCTTTGTAACAGGCTCAGGCTGTCGTCCAAGCTGCTGTACCCCTTGGGCCATATGCTTTGGCTGAGCCAATGGTATTTGAAGTATCACTTGCAGATAGAGATGCTGTTTGGAGTCTTTGGCAGGCCCTTATTGGTGAATCACAGTGCAGACCCTTGGGATTTTAGAGCAAAACCCTGCCATCCTCTGCAAATAACTACTCTCCTTTTGAGAAACAGCTTTTGGCTTGTTACTGGGCCTTAGTAGAGACTGAACATTAACCATAGGACACCAAGTCACCATGTGGCTTGAGCTGCTCATCATGAACTGGGTGTTGTCTGACCCACAGAGCCATAAAGTTGGATGTGCACAGCAGCACTCCATCATTAAATGGGAGTGGTATATATGAGATTGGGCCCAAGCTGGACCTGAAGGCACAAGTAAGATGCATCAGGAAGTGGCCTAAATGCCCATGGTCTCCACTCCTATCACATTACCTTCCATCTCCCAGTCTGCACCTATGGTCTCCTGAGGCACTCCTTATGAGCAGTTGACTGAGGAAGAGAAAACTTGTGCCTGGTTTACAGATGGTTCTCCATGATATGCAGGCACCACTCGACAGTGAACAGCAGCAGCACTACAGTCCCTTTCTGGGACCTCCTGAAGGACAATGGTGAAGAGATATTCTCCCAATGGGCAGAAGTTTGAGCAGTGCACTGGATAGTTCTCTTTGTTTGGGAAAAAAAAAAAATATAGCCAGACGTGTGATTGTATATTGATTCATGGGCTGTGGCCAATGACTAGGGTGGATGGTCAGGGACTTGGAAGGAACACGATTGGTAAATTGGAGATAAGGAGGTATAGGGAAAAGGTATGTGGATAAACTTCTCTGAATGGTCCAAAGAAGTGAAAATATTTGTGTCTCATGTGAATACTTCACATAGTGTGACCTCAGCAGAGGAGAGTTTGAACAATCAAGCAGATAGGATGCACTCTGGAAACCAGTCATCTTCTTTCCCCAGCCACTCCCATCATTGTCCAA
>NW_004443957.1:294523-323505 GCF_000243295.1 Trichechus manatus latirostris | reverse complement strand
TTGCATGCCAATCTTGGGATTAGTTGTTCTCTGCAGACTGTGAGCCAGGAGAAGCCTCTAGTCTGACCCACAGACTTGGGTCTTTCCAGCCTCTACAACCGTGTGGCAATTTCCTTGGTACACATCTCTATAAATATTTATATTCTTTACTGGTTTTGCTTCACTAGAAAACCTAGCCTAAGGCAGTCCAGTTGTGAGGATTTTTGTTTTCTTTGTTTTGAGGTGTAATCCATATTGAAGGCTGTAGTCTTTGATCTTCATCACTAAGTGCTTCAAGTCTTCTTTGCTTTCAGCAAGCCAAGGTTGTTTTATCTGCATATTGCAGGTTGTTAGTGAGTTATCTTCCAATCCTGATGCCTCATTCTTCTTCATATAGTCCAGCTTCTCGAATTATTTGCTCAGAATACAGATTGAGTAAATATGGTGAAAGGATACAACCCTGATGCACACCTTTCCTGACTTTAAACCAAGCAGTATCGCCTTGTTCTGTTCGAATGACTGTCTCTTGGTCTATGTACAGGTTCCTCATGAGCACAATTAAGTGTTCTGGAATTCTCATTCTTTGTAATGTTATCCATAATTTGTTATTGTCCACACAGTCAAATGCCTTTGCATAGTCAATGAAACACAAGTAAACATGTTTCTGGTATTCTTTGCTTTGGGCAGCAACCTTTACATTAAACCTAAATCCAAATCCCTTGATGTTGAGTTGATTTTGACTCATAACAATCGCGTATTAATAATTTTATGTTACAGGCGACATTCTTTGATGGAGTGCTGAAACATGAGGTAAAAATATTGTGACCGAAAGTTGAAAGAGAGATCTGATCTTATTTTGTCCCCTGATTTAGAACTCCCTGCAGAATAACAAACAAAATTTATGTTTTAGGTCAACGTAGAACATATACAAATACAAATTCCTGATAAATGTGATGGCAATATTTCATGCTGTTTTCATTCTTTATGTTACAATACTATATAGAGATTATGAGTGCAGAAAATTATATATTCATGAATGAACTTATTTATCAATCAAAAATTCAATTAATTAACGAAATATAACTACTTTTCCCACAGCATAAACTTTCTTTAATGCAGAAAGAAGGACAAATTTTCCCAATGTACTGAAAGAAACTAAGTAACATAAGGAGTGATATGTCTTGACAGAACTGTTAGCCACACTGGTAATTTCAAGGATTCCCTATGGAATAGTAGAAAGTAGGATGCATGATTTCATACATAGTTGGGACATAGCAAGAATATTGTTTAATGTTGATGTGCCATCCCCCTTTCTTCTCCAACCTAAAAAGCTATAAAATGAGGGGCACTAGTGATTTAGGTACTGCTGATGTGGCATAGTCCTAACTCAGGGAAGACTGCTTGAGACTAATAGATCAAAATTACCTCTGTGAGAAATAAAGTAGGTATTGAGTTGCTATATCTGACTTGCTGTCTCTATTCAAATACACTTTTATCCTCTGGTGAATTCTTCACATTGTTTATCTTTCCTGAAAGTAGTATACCAAGGAAAAAGAGTTTATCTTGCAGGTAAAATCCATATTTAATCTCCAAAGTTTAATTAAATTAACAGGCTATGAGAAAGAGCAGGCACAAAGGAACCAATCCATAGTATTAATTAAAGGGAGAACAGAAAGAAAAAAGAAAGGAGAAAAGGAAGGAAGGGAAAAGACAGGCATGAGGGAGAAATGAGGAATCATTAGATCATACGAACAAAATTTAATTGTTGCTTGATGATTAAACGTCTTATTTTCATAAAGATCATCACTATTAATCATGCAACAAAAGTTTCCTATTATTACTAGTTTATTATATACAGTGAAGCTTTCAACAACACTGCAAATTAGATATTATTACCATTTTTGAAATGCAATTGCTCAAGTGAAAATTCCATTTTCCACTTATTATAATGGCTAAAATCTAAAACACTGACAACATGAAATGTTGGTGAAGATATAGAATAACAGGAACTCTCATTAATTGCTGATGGGAATTCAAAATTGTACAGTCACTCAGGAAGACAGTCTGGCAGTTTTTTACAAAGCTAAATATAGGCTTACCAAATGATCCAGTAATTGTGCTCCTAAGTACTTATCCAAATGAGTTGAATATTTATGTGCATGTACAAACCTGCACGCAAATGTTTATAGCAGCTTTACTCATAATTGCCCAAAACTGGAAGCAACCAAGATGTATTTCAGTAGGTGAATGGATAAACTAATTGTGATACCTCCACATTCAATTATTTAAAAAAGAAAAAAAGAGCTATCAAGCTAAGAAAAGACATGGAAGAATTTTAAATGCATATTGCTAAATGAAAGAAGCTAGTCTGAAAAAACTACATAATCTATGATTCCAACTGTATGACATTCTGGAAAAGGCAAAAATATAGATACAGTAGAAAGACCAGTGGTTGCCAAGGCTTTGGGCGGGGGACGGGGGGACGGGAGAAAAGTAGATAGAACACAGGGCATTTTTTTCTTCCTTTTTTTTAAAAAAAAAATACTGTGTTTTTGGTGAAAGTTTGCACAGCAAATTAGGCTCCTGTTTGACAGTTTCCACAGAAATTGATCAATGACATTAGTTAAATTTTCCAGATTGTGTCAACATTCTCTTTAACTGTGTTCTTGTTGTTCCATTTCCAGTACCCTAGTTTCCCTGCCCTTTATTGTCTCAACTTTGCTTTGGACTGAATGTTGATCTTTTGGACTCATACCGATTTTTTTTTTTTTTTTAGTAGAACACCCATCTAATGGGTATTATTCTTTATTTTGTGTGCTACTCTGATTTTCTGCTAAACGGTGATCTCAGGAGATAATTTTGGTTCAAGGTTTGAAGAGCATCTCAGGGCAATAGTGTCAGGGATTCCTCTGATCTCAGGTGGTCCAGTTAGTCCGGTCTTTTTAAGAATTTGAATTTTCTTCTTCAATTTTCTCCCATTCTAACCAGGTTCATCTATTGTGCCCCCAGTCAGATTAGTCAATGATTGTAGCTGAGCACCGTCTAGTTCTTCTGGTTTCAGGGTAGTTGAGATTGTGGCTCGTGTAGGCTACCAGCCTTGTAGACTTGTTTCTTCTCTGTGATTTTTGTTACCTCCTTACTCTTTTTCTCCTGATGAGTACAGACAAATAGTTGTATCTTAGATGGCTGCTCACAAGATTTTAAGACCTGTCTTAGGCTGGGTTCTCTGGAGAAACAAAATGAGCAAAGTGTATAAATATATATAGAGAGAGATCTATATCAAGGAAATGGCTCAGGCAATTGTAGAGGCCGGAATGTCCCAAGTCCCTGGTCAGGATAGAGACTTCTCCTGATTCATGTAACCACAGGGGCTAGTGAACACAAGAGTGGCAGATCAGAGAGCAAAGATCTTGCTCACAGGCTACTAAGATCAAGGAATCCCAAGATTAGCAGGTAAGCTGCTAGCTCAAGTCTGTCCCAAGAACTGGAGGTCAGATGAACAGGAGCCAGCTGCAGGATCCAGAGCGAGCAAAAAGCCCACAAGCCTTGCCAGAATGTCCAGTTATGTCTGATGCCGGCCACATGCCCAAGATAACTCCCTTTCAACTGATTGGCTACTTACTGCAGATCTCATCATGGAGGTGATCACATTATATCAAATCTCAACATGGAAGTGATCACAACATCAGTCAACTGCCAAACAACTGAGAATCATGGCCCAGCCAAGTTGACACACAATCTTAACCATCACCAGACCTCAGATGATGCACACTTCATTAGGATGCAGAAGATGAACTTCATGGGCTATATTATGCCAATTGACTGAGATGTCCCATGAGACTGTGGTCCTAAGCTTTCAAACATAGAAAACCGATCTCTGGAAGGTGTTTGTTTAAGTCTAAGGAGTATCTGTAGTTGTATCTTCAATGAATATATGTGCCTGCCCACACATATCTGTATTTACATGTACGTATAGATACTTCTTTCTGTTGTCACATATGACTATACCTGTACTTAAATACGTATGTGCCTATACCCATCTGTATGTGAATTTAGACTCGTTTTTTATTCCTTTGTTGGAGCTGTTCACTCTTATATATGTCAGATTCTTTGGTACAACCATCCTTTTCTCATGAGTAGTCCTCAGAGGCATCATTTACTTTGGTCATGCTGAACACAGTGCATTTTTTAGGGCAGTGAACCTATTCTATATAATACTGTAATGGTGATCACATGATATTTTGCATTTCTCAAAACCAATAGGACTGTACAACACAAAGGGTGAACCTTAATATATGCCACACAAACTCAAGATATTAATAATAGAAAGAACAGTGTGCAGGGTGTGAGGGAGTTTATAGGAACTCTATATTTTCTGCATGATTTTTCTGTGAAGCTAAAAGTACTCTAAAAAAAAAGTATATTAAAAAAAAACTGCATTGTTGCTGAGAACATTAGATAGCCCTACAACTTCTTCCATCAAATCTGGCATTAAATTTCAGAAATTCTGGCACCACTACACCCAAAATTGAGAAGATTCTGCTAAACCTTAGCCAGAAAACGAGTTTCACTGAACGTGGATTTTCTCACGTTGATTTTTTTTCAAATAAAGCAAAATACATATGCAGCTGATTGATAGAGTGTAAGTCCCATGCCTAAAGATTAATCAAAACTCAAAGAAATTGAAACGTAAGGTTTATTCCAAGCAATCATTTTATATGCATGAAGGGAAAACATTTCGTTTCTAAAAACAAGTGACTCAAAGTACAATTACAATTTTAAAAAAATAAATCTTTGACTTAGCTCAAAATAGTAATATAGTATTTGATTGTTTCACAATTTAATAAATAATTTGTAAATTGAAGAAGCACATGAAGGAAATGAAAAAAAAAAATGCTCCTGAGAATTGAAGATTCCACAGAAACTTAAATTTTTTTTTAATGAATACAAGTTTCCATGGTGACCAAGTACTTAAATGGTTACTGAGTTAGCATTAGAAATGTAACAGCTAAAAATCTGGCCCTGTACCCATGTGTAGCTAGGAGACCTCTTGAAATTAAAATTAAGAAAACCCAGAGTCTTTTTCATTAAATCACAAGGTAATTGTTTTGTTATTGACCACCATTTTCTAGCCAAAAAAGACAAATTTACAAAGCTGCAGAGCAGCTTTTGGTAAAAAATATGAGAGAATACTTTTGCAGTTTGGGTCAGGCTTTTTTACAGTTAATTTTTGGTTTCATGAGTAAGAAAAATCCCTTAAAACTGCAATAAGATGTTATTGATTTATTTCTTTCACAGAAATGCATAAAGATTGAAAGGATAAAAGTAAAATTCTCATTACTGGCAGACAACATGATTATGTACAAAGAAAATCATAAGTAATCTAGAAAAAGTCTACTAGGAATTAATTAAGTAGACTGGCAAGATCATTATATAAAGTCAATACACAGAAATCAATATTTCTATAAACAGGCAATGAAAATTTGGAAAACAAAATATCATTTATAATATCATACAAAATTAAAACACTTAGGAAAAATGTAACAAAATATGTTTAAGACCCACATAATGAAAATTACAAAATACTTCTGACAACTAAATGAAAAGAAATATATGTTATGTTTTACATTGTAACTTGGCTATTCTCTCCAAATTTATCTATAAACTCAATGTACTTCCAATCAAAATATCAGTCTGGGTCATTTCAATTTATTTACCCCATAGTAAGGGAAAATATTTAACTAGGACAATTATTCCAAATTAAGCAATGTTTTGTCCCTTAATGAGAAAATTCACCGTCTTGATTACACTCACAACTCTGGGAGAACATAGGGCATAACTCAAAGCTCTCCAGATGAAGTCCACAGCAGTTGGACCATGTAGTTTAACTGCTAATGTGAGAGCCTCAGAATAAAGTGATGACAACATGAAGTAGACATTTCCATACTATGGTCATTGGAACACTATTATCCTAGATGCCTAAAAACATTTTCTTTGAATGCTTTTGTTCATTATCATTTTCATGATAATTTTCCTTTACTATTTTACACATTTGACTGTAGCTATCATGTTTCACCTACTAATAATAACTTGCCTAAATCTAGGCTTTACTGGGTACAATTACTACACTAACTCTATAATTCAGCTCCTCCAATGGTATGACTAATACAACCACTATAAAAATAGTATAAAATGTATTAAATTGACATTACTACTAATGACTTTACTTGTAAACAATAAATCAACAAAGAAAAAAATCCACTTCTCTAAATAAAGAAGATGAAGATATTTTGAGGATGTAAATATAAATGTTAATTCTAATATTATAATAACACCCATATTTATGGCTCCATTGAGATTATCTCTTTTATGCAGCATCTGGGTTCTGTGTGTTGTGTGCATGTGTGTGTGTGTGTGTGTATGTGTGTCTGAATCAAACTTTTCAATGTTAAGGACCATTCTTCTTTGAGGTATTATTTATACTATTCCAAGTGGTACATAACTCTTCTATACCCTAGTAGACAACTTTTTCTTACATACAGTGCAAAGGTATAATCCTTTTCCTGAGGATATAAATAATAACTGGCAGAAAATACTCCTAAGTATAACAATTACATCTTTAAGAGGTGGCCACTTGAGGTTGTGCTTAAATACTAGTTCCTTAATTTGTCTGACATAGTAAATAATATAGCTTAGGTCTTGAAGTAGCCATTGCATATTTCAGTTTTGCTGGCCATATGATTTCAGTCTCAACTATTCAATTCTTCCATTATATCATGAAAGGAGCCAAAAACAATTTATAAACAAATGGGTGTGTTTCAAGTTGACTTGCAATGAGCTGGATTTGGACTGGTTGCTATAGTTTGCCAACTTCTCGCCTTAAGAGCATAACAAATCAGTTTAAAATTCTTTAGCAAAATCATCGGTGGATAGCAGAATAACCTTGGATTTTGGGGGGTGTGAGAATACTGTCCTTGAATGGCGCTACTCTTGCTAACTTAAATAAGCAAACCATTTAGCTTTGTGTTTGTTTCAGATATTGAGTGTTTGTCTTATTCTTTGATAAATCCATCCACATTTCTTTTCACCAAAGAAATTTGTCATACTCCTCTAATATTATTTCTTTCAAGTCTCTGATCATTAGCTACTATCCATGAATTAGTATAGATGTTACTTACTTTGCGGAAATTCTCTTTCACAGCAACACAAACCAGTGAGAAGTATAATTAACATTTCTGCCCACTGGGAGAATTTACTGTCTTAGAAGTTTTGAAAATATAATGCTTCAGTAGTTCAATTCCTGCTGATGCCAGCATATTATACAGAACCATCAGTAAATGAGATTCATTGTTTTTCTCCTGTTTCAATTGGATAATGAGAACCTTCTTTATCACTATGGGTGTGGATTGAGGTAGGGGTGACTGTGTCCAGGAGTGTTGTTTCCTCACTAAACTTACTAATATTACAAAACTTACTAATGCTGGCCTCATATATTCTGCTTCATCTTGATGGTGAAATGCTGCTGATAAATTCACATATTACCAAAACCATAATGGACTTCTTATGTCACATGTGAAACTGGTTCCCGTTTGTCAGGTATTCAGTTAAGAGTTCATTCCTAAAATGAGACTAGGTATTTGCTAAGCGGACCATGACATTGCTCCAAAATTCTAGTTGCCCTTATGAGTTTCTTTTATTGAAATATGCCACATGCTCCATAAAATCTCAGGTGTCTATACATTGTATTTTCAACATAAGGCAAAGTGGGAGAGCTGTTTGTATTGCAACCTGGACCAATTAGAGAGAATTTTTCTTATAGCTCCACTTGAAGCTGGCAGCCTTACTGGATACACAGTAATTCGGTCAGGACACCAATCCCATATGTGACATATTAGCTTCAAAAATTACAAGAGGTTCTTAAAAGGTGATTAACATCCATGGATTTATTGACTGGTAAGAATTTTCCATACAGATTATCGATATACTTTCTGTTTCATATTCACTGCTATCCTTTTTTTAGTTTCTGTATTATACCCTGTTGGTATTATTCTTTGTTTTCCATACTATTCTTTTTCCATTTAACCTTTTTAGCTTTTATTTTGTTACTTATCCCATTACTTTACTGGAGTTATATGCCTGTATTTTAAATACTTATTAAAGCCTTAACCATCGTCTCTTTCCTTGTTGCTGCTCTTTTGCTCATTGGATTATTGTTTACCCATAATATCATTCCCTGTTTTGAGACTTTATTTTCAAATGGTAGCAGATGAAAACATTTGTTTTACCATTACCATCATTTTTATTACCTTTCCCTTATTATATTATTTTTGGTTTGTGTTTTTCCAATATGAGGCTCTTGTTAAGTATTCTGTTATTGCCTGTAACCACTCCAACTAACACCTCAGGCTAGCTCAGTCAGTAGCTAGTGCCAGTAACCTGACTGATTGCCGGATTTGTCATCAAATTCCAAAAACTAGAAATGATAATTCAGACCCACTGGCCTTACCAGTACTTAATTATAGCTTTATACTCAGTTCCATCCATGGTAAATGCTATTGCCAGAAAAGCTATCAGTTTTTGACTATGGCATCCATCTAACGTCCCTACTTATCCCTTGGTACCCTGTTCTTTTCCTTTCCTCTGTATGGACAAAGCCTGACATTACTTATAGTGATGGATGCTGTAGTCTCTTTGTTGGCAACAGTTGATATTATACAGACTTAATATATTTTTGTAATTACGAGACTACAGATGTCTGATTTGCCTATGTTTAAAGGAAAAATCAGAATTAGGTAGGTTGTCCATTTGTAGCCACTCTCTAACTGAAAAATGGCTTGAAGAAACAAACCAGACCATCCCTTTCACAATACTCAAACTGGAACAGGAATAATTTGTGTGCCTCTGAGGTAAGTATTTTTATGTAGGGGATCCACTTATTTAAAGGAAAATGACTATATTGAACCTTATACTTGGGCACTACCCTACCTAAACAGATGGAGCATATATGGGCCAATGTACATTAGGGACACTTGGAGTTCCTCTAAACCTCTATTTCTATAATGAAAGCACACATTGGATGAATGATTTAAAATTTCTTACCAAAAACAAAAGAGAAGCTAGTAACAACCCTGTAATAGATAAACCCAGAGATGGATGGCATTCCTCCAAGGCCTTTTTCCATTTGTTGGTATCCCCAAACTTGAAAAATCTACTCAGAATTTATCTACCACAATGTTGCTGATACCTAATAACCTTGCTGGTAGCATAGAGGCTCATCAGAAGTCTTTAAATTCCCTTGTTAAAGTAGTATTAGACCATAAAATTGTTCTTGATTTCCTTTGAGACCAACAAGCAGGTTTATGTGCAGTTGTTAATACTTGTTGTTGCACTTGGATAAATACTTCAGGAGAAATAGAACAAGACCTTAAACAGGTACAGCAAAAGATAGCTGGCTTCCTGTACCCCCTATGTCTTATTCACCCTTCCTTGACATCTTTAACTGGTTACCTAAAGGTGCTGGATCATGGATTTGATGCATCTTATTTACTGTTCTACTAATACTTCTTGCTGTAATAATCATTATTGGACTAATCAATTGTTCTATAAAATGCATAACATTCTATTATACAGAAACCAATTTAATCCCTATGAAAAGAATAATGTATATCAAGTGTTCATGTTCCACATGGATTTGCACTTACCCCCTGAAACAGAGCCCTTAGACACCTGCAATGTGTTCAAGCCCCACCAGACCCTAATGACTGGACCACAAGAAGCAAGAAGCTAAAATTATAGCATGGTGAAGACATCGGATGGTGCCTGGCTACTTTTCACATCCATATTGTCTGGCATCTTAAAGGCTTGTTAACTAAGCAATCATTCAAAACAACCATCTGAAGCCCATGCAGAAGGAGACACTCTTTTTATTAATGGTCGATGAAGTGATCAAAGAATTTCTCTCAAAATCCTTGTTCAGAAGGAGGCAATGTGCAAGAGTTCCAAAACTGAGGTGCCTAGCATGCCTAGGGTGGCTTGTTCAGGTGTAGGCCTGAATCCATTTTTGTGATTTTTGCTTTTGCGTTACTAAGAATATAACCTTGGCTTCTTCCTGTTCGTATGCTCTTGGCTTTGGGTCTCTGGCTGGGTAGAACTAGTATACTGACTTCTTACCATTCATATGTACATGGGTTTGGGCCTCTGGCTGGGTGGAACCAGTAGACTGACTTCTTCCCATTCATATGTATGTGGTCTTGGGACTCTGGGTAGAACCAGCAGATCCTGACCCTTATCAATCATCTTGTGACCAACTTGCCAGCCCCTTGTGAGCAAGTACTTCTGCAATTTATGTGAGCTTACCCAATTCCCTTAGCCCATATATACTCTGTTAACCAATCCCAACCATAGTCCAGCTTTGAGATATCCTGCCTTATACTTTATTGCTTGTTAGCCTACCAATCAGAATATTGTAAGCTAGGTTCCTGATTCAACCTTATAACTATGCCCATGTGACTGCTGCTTTTTGAAGAGCTGATTTTCACTTTGTGAGATCCAATGTGTGCCCAGATCAAGCTGTCTTTGCTCTCAGTAAATCTCTTTACTTTCATTTTAAACAGAATACATGTTGTCACTTGACAACACAGAACACAAAATTGTCAGAGATATAGACAGGAATTATATAATGATAAGGGGGCCAGTTTTCCAAGAAGAAATAACAATTCTTAACAACTATGAATATAAAATTCGCATGCAAAAATATATGGTTAACAATTTATGGAATTACAAGGAGAAATAAACCAATGAACTATTATTTTTGGGGATTTGTGTGGTTTATTTATATGTCAATTATACCTCAATAACCCTGTTTAAAAGCAAATCTAAAAAAAAAGTGGCATGCTTTCCTTAGCTGTATTACCTTCTAAATTTCTTTCACTACACTTAATTTATGTAACTTATCTGCAAAGATATAATTGCAACCTCAGTTGTATTGTGAGAAAACTAACATCAAATCTTATGCAACACACAACTTGTTACTACAGGAGAACAGAAATATCTAGTCCCAGAAAGCCATTAGTGACTATCTTTGAGTGATTTTTCCAGTTTTATGAATTGAACTGTGTCCCCCTAAAAGATACGTTAAAACCCTAACTCTTGTGCCTGGGAATATGACCTTGTTTGGAAAAAGAGAAGCTTCTTTGGTTATGTTAATAAAGTTATACTGAGGAAGGGTGAGTCCTCAACCTAATCACTTCTGAGTGGTCTTATTAAAAGGGAAAATGGACAAAGAGAAAGACATACAAATGTAAGCAGAAGAGACCATGTGAAAAATCATCTAATAGCCAAGGAATTCTCCTAAAGGTGGTAATCTGATTTGGATTTCTACCCTCCAAAACCGTGAGACAATAAATATCTGTTATTTAAAGCCACCCACTTCGTGATATTTTGTTGTTGTTCTTACAGCAGTAATTAAGACATCCAATAATGTATAAGTTACTCATGACTCTTATATTTTACATTTCATTCACTATGAATGGTAATGATTTGAGCAATGAGATAGGCAGTTTTCAAAGATGGCCCTCAGTGATTCTAGCTTCCTGTATTGATGCTTCTGTGTAATTCCCAGTCTTTGACTGTAAGCTGGACTTAGTGACTTGTTTTTAAAAAATCAAAAATGACAAAAGTGATTGGATGTCACTTCCATTACTATGCTGTCAAAGACTATATTGTCCATCTAGCTGTATTTTCTATTGCCTTCTTGGTTTGCACACCTTTGTAAAGCTGCCAGATGGGAGAGGCCCATATGTCAAAGAACTGAGAGTAGTCCAACAATAGTAAGAAACTGCAGCCTTCAGTCCAACAAATCTCCAAGAATTTAATGCTGCTAAGAATCACATGAGTAATCTTGGAAATGGATCCTTCCATAGTAGAGCTTTCAGACAAGATTGCAGACCTTGGACCAACAGCATCTTGATTGTGTACTTGTGAGACAGTGGAACAGAGGACCCAGTTAATGATGTTGGGATCCCTGACCCACAGGGACTGAAAAAATAAATGTTTGTTGTTTTAAGCCACTAAGTTGTGGGGTAATATGTTATTCAGTAATAAATAAATAATACAGTCAATTATTTATTGTTTTGTCTCATTAAAATATGTCCCAACTGGAAAATTCATAGTCTACCATCCTTCCAGGATCCGCATTCCCTATTTTAGCTAATGCCTTCACACACAGACAAGAAACCCCAAGTCATCCTCAAACTCTTTCTTTCTTCCTTCTAAGAAATATCTCACTAAGCTATGCTACACTAATTTACTCATTTGTCTACATTTCTAATAATATTACACTAAATCAGGCACTCATCATCTCCTACACATACTATTTGTGATGACGTCTGTGATGTGTCAAAGAGAAAAATTAATAACAGACATCTTGCTTTCATTTTAAGGTTTTTTCTTACCCATGAAACCAAATATTAATCATAAAAATTCCTGTCCCAAAGTTAATCCTGCCTGTGGCTTCGCTGGCCTGTTTTTTTTACTCAGAGTTGGTAATCAACTTGTCTTTCCTATTAGAAGAACAGTCAAGAGAAAAACTATTACTCAGTGATTAAATGAGAAAGACTCTAGGATTCTTAATTTAAATTTCAAGAAGTCTCATGGCTGCAGGTGGGTGAATGGTCAAATTTTTTAGCAGCCAGGCCAGAGACCACCTAGTAATCTGATATCATTTGATCTCAGTAAGAGAGGGAGGGAAAGGTTCAATCAATCATGTTAAGATTAGCCAATGGTTGATCGGCTATTCTTCTCCCTCATCTTTATAAGCCTCATTGTAACTAGCCTACCTTGAGCCATTTTCTTTTTTTGGATATAAATGGTCTTCCTGTGTGCATACAGAATGTCTGTTCACAATAAACTTTATGTTTCAATTTCTTTGAGTTTTGATTATTTTTAATAGATGGGTATGCTGGATTGGCTAACTCAATTTCAACTTTTGTTTTTTATCTGATTGAAGAATTTAGAAAGCTAAAAACACATTTCTCAGAGTCCTTTGAAGCCAGTACTCTGGAAGCTCATTACGTTCTGCCAACTAGATGAATTCACATGATTTTAGGAAGGCAGTAATTAAGCAGAAGCAATATTCCTGACTTTTAGCACTTGGATAGTGTCATTGGCAAGCAAGGACATTGAAATATGGGATAGCAATTTTTTGCACTCAGCTACAAACCAGTAGGTTGGTGGTTTGAACACACCCGGTGGTGCCATGAAAGAAAGGCCTGGCAATCTGCTTCTCTAAAGATTACAGCCAAGAAAATCCTACGGAGAAGTTTTACTCTGTAACACATAGGGTTGCCATGAGTCAGAATTGATTCAACAGCAATGAGTTTGGGTATTTGTTGTTGTTGTCATTGTTTTTTAGTTACTCTAAAGTTCTGATATTTTGAAAATCAATCCTGATAGCCTAACATAGAACAAGCTCCAGTAGCCTTTTCAACTGTGTTATAAGAAACAATTCTGTCAATTAATTCCATTCTTGATTACAATAGGCAGAATGGTTTCTAGTTCCTACACTGAGTCCTTACTGACATTGTCTCCAAACTTCTGCAAATGTCTACCCTATTTAGTCTATCCTCTCCTTGCTAAACACAAACTTAACCATGTCATACCTCTGCTAATTCATTTCTAACATGCTGAAGTTGAAATTCCTTAGTTTATAAAACCGAATCCGTGCATGTGAGTTTGTGAAGCTAACGGGCAGATCAAATTCATATTGTTCTATCTCCAGAACTTTGCATACTAGTTTTCATGGGGTAAGTACTCAATAAACACCTGTTGGATGAAAATATTGATGACTTCATGATTGCTGGGAAAAATGGGTTGATGGCTGAAAGGGTAGATGAAAGAACAAACCTGAAATGTATAGTGTTGTTCTTGTTAGGTGCTGTCAAGATGGTTTTGACTTTATGCATAACAGAAAAAAATGTTGACCAGTCTGCACCATCCTCACAACTGTTGCTCTGTTTGAGCCCGTTGTAGCAGCCACTGTGTCAACTCATCTTGTTGAGTGTCTTCCTCTTTTTTGCCTAATCTCTACTTTACAAAGCATGATGTCCCTCTCTAGGGATTGGTCCCGCCTGATAACATGTTCAAAGTAAGCTACATGAAGTCTGTCCAACCTCAAAGAGCTATAGTAATATATCTATATTCCTCTGTCTTTATAGTATTTTATGTTATAACATAGTAGAATACCATGAAACAATTGTGATAAGAGATGAATAAAATAAATTCAGAAAGCATTCTTTGAATATTAATCTATGAATTTAGGCTAATAATAACTAATACATTTATATTGTCTTAATTTTATAAGGAATTTTACGTGGTTTAACTCATTTAATGCTGATAGCAACTAGTGTGACTGTTTTTACTTTTTTATCATCAATTTACATTTGAGGAAACACATATGAGGTAGCACACAATTAAGTGGTTGAGCTAGAATTTAAACAAAGTTGTTTTTTTTCTGAAAATCAGAAATTTTTTGGCAATACACCGGTTTCCAATGTTTCTTATAAAAACATTTCTGTAATTTTTCTTATGATATTTAGTGTTATATACACATTGGTAGTATTCCCAATATGAACACTTTTTACATATGTTGATTTTTTTTTCACTGCCTTAGAAAATACTGTAAAAGAAGTTCACTGCTGTTAATTATATGTTAGGTTAATTCGTTATGAAATTGTACCTAGAATTTTCAGGTTTGAGAACCACATTAAGCAATCTCTCTCTCTCTATATATATATAAAATTATCTCCTTTATTTCATTACCAGGAGAGTTTTCACTTACAGCTAGTCTTATCTCCAGAAACACTACTTTAGTTTGGTAGCACTACAGTTGGAAAACCTAATAATTAAATAAAACTATACCAGTAAAATGATAACCAATTCCAAGAAATCTGCCTAAAAGAATCTCTAAAGCAATAATAATTGAGGAATTATTTTGATGCATTTAATTGAAGATGGAAAGGGTGAATGTCACTCGTTATCCACCAAATCAGCCACAAAACAAACAAAAAACTGTCAGATTTTTGGATTGTAGATAAACATTACCAGAAGACATTGTCAGGAGTAGAACAGATTTACTTGAAAGAAGTAATAACAAGTATAAAATAGGATATAAAAAGAGAATTAGAGTAATCAGAGCATCTCGATGATAACAGGTTATGAAGAAGACTAAAGGGAGATCCAGGATCTAATCCACCTTGCAATGGGCAGAAAACAGAGAAATAAGTATTATTAGAGAACCTAAGGGTCACTTGGACATCTGGGTGAGAGTGGATATGGAGGTATATTTTGGCCTCAGATGGAGTTTTTAATACCTTAAGAGGGAAAACAAACCAGTCATGGAATAAAATGGGACAGGAAGGAGACAATACAGAAGTAGTACTATTTGACTTCAGATGCAAATTCATAACGGAGGAGAAAAATCACTAAAAACCAGATTTAATTTTCTTAATTGGAATGAGATTGACTATATGTACATTAATCGTTGCTTATTGGTGGTGGACCAATAAACAACATCATGATAAATAGAGAAAATTTTGAAATTGTCAATGATTTCATTTTACTTGGGTCCATAATCCATGCCCATGGAGGCAGCAGTCAAGAAATCAAAGGATGTATTTCATTGGGCAAATCTGCTGCAAAAGATCTCTTTAAAGCATTAAAAAGCAAAGATGTCACTTTGAGGACTAAGGTGCGCCTGACGCAAGCCATGATAGTTTCAATTTCCTCATATGCATGCAAAAGCTGGACAATGAATAAGTAAGACCAAAAAAAGAATTGATGCCTTTGAATTATGGTGTTGGCAAAAAATATTGAATATACAATGGACTGCCAGAAGAATGAACAACTCTGCCTTGAAAGAAGTACAACCAGAATGCTCCTTAGAAGCCAGTATGGCAAGACTTTGTCTCATATACTTTGGACATGTTATCAGGAGGGACCAATCCCTGGAGAATGACATCATGCTTCAAAAAGTAAAGGGTCAGTGAAAAAGAGAAAGACCTTCAACGAGGATGAATTGACACAGTAGATGCAACAATAGGCTCAAGCATAGTAACAGTTATGAGAATGGCTCAGGACCGGGCAGTGTTTTGTTCTCTCGTACCTAGTGTTGTTACGAGTAGAAGCCGACTCAGTAGCACCTAACAGCAACAACATATTAATATAGACTTGCCAATATGAAGATGAGGATGTGTAAAAAACTGTTAGAAAAAAGTTGAGCAACTATATTTTAATGTTTTTGAAGAATATTTCTGACAGCATATTGAATTGCAACTGTCCCAGAGACAGTGGGAGTGACTTTAGCTTGGACTTATTTTAATAAGCTATTTCATAAAAGATCTAAAGAGAATTTGGCATCCTTAGCTTTTTTAAAAAAATAACTAGTCCATAGTTAAACATGGATCTTTAATGAAGAAGAATAAAGACTCAGGCTGATAAATGGAACAAAATTATTTATGTGCTAATCAACTGTATTAGAGCTATGAATTGAAAGCAATCAGAGTTACACTGATCTTATGGGAAAAAGGAGATTGAGGTGCTGGCATGTAGAGGTACTCAGATGATGTTGTAATTGCAATTCTTGATTGGATCGGGGCTACAAATCCCAATATGTTTACTAATCCCTCTATGATATCAAAGACAATTTTTCATCCTGAAACCCCCCCAAAGGGTTTTAGATTAAAACGGAATTTAATCAATCATTGAACGTGCAAATGAGAAAAGTTTAATTTTTTCAATCAAAAAAGACAACAAGGAATAGCGTTTGTCAAGTATGAAATGAAATAGTTTGATACTTGCACTTAGAAAAAGTAAATGCAAAACAGAACTGTGTCATGTACATAGCTGGCATGTCAATAAATGTTTAAATATTTAAGGAAGTGTTGCAACACATGGCAAAATATGTGAAAGTACAAGGTAGTAAACTCCTAAAACTATATGGCAGTTGGCAGGTAAAACCGTAGGGGGATAAGTTCAAAAGTAGGTAAATAAGTCGTAAGGAACATAAGAATAGTTGTTTTGCGTGCATTTGGTGAAGGAATCAAGTGAAAATTGGTACTGGGTGCTCAAGGAAGCAAAGCAAAGAAAAATGAAAATGAGTATATTGATTGGAGATCAGAGGGTGACCTTTGTTATCAGAACAAACCCACGGTTGGTTATCTGTTGTCGTTTCCTATTCACATTCACTAAAGCAGCGTGTTTATAGTTTTAGATTCTTGTGGATTCTGTTTCCCAGAAGTTAACTTTATCGTTTTATAATCACTCAAATAACGTTCTCTCAATTTCTCTTTGTTTTCCAATCATTCTGCATTGCCGTTAAATGATATGCTATTTAAAATTTGCCATTCATACTCCTTTGAATTATTCAATTATCTTGGTATTTCTTGCCCAAGATTGGGAGTGTTCCTTCTTATAAGGTTCTTTTATCTTTCCACATTTTGTTTATTAAATTATCTGAAAATTTGTGTTTTGAATACTGAACTAGCTTCCTGTTTAATTGTTCCAAATCAGTTTTGAAGAGAAATTAGAAACAGTGTCTTTTAGAGTAAATTCCCAAAACCTATAGGCCCCAGTTTACTTTTTAGTATGTATCTTTTCAATTTAAGGATACACTTTCACCTTTTGCTCCTGATGTGAAGAGTGCATTCCAGCTCTTTTTCTTATTGATTAACCACCCTCTTCCATACCCAATATGTACTTAGAACTTTGGGTTTCCATCTGTATATTAAAAATTAACCATTATACCATTATTTTAGCTTTTCCTCTTGTGTAGTTATTGAAAAAATCAACACACAAACACACACATATACATATATATACACATATATAAAATTTCTGATAATGACTTAATCAATGATCTAGTGACTCTTGTATTGGAATAACGATCATAAACTATACGTAGGGAGATAATTTTGCTGAGACTGTCTTTTTTAATACCTTGTTAAATATAAATGTGACATATCAAATGGGCATTGATTTGCATTAAAGAGGAAATATAAAGCAAAGCATTTTCCATGCAACAGGCAAAAAAGTTATACTGAGTCCCAGGTAGTGTATATGATATTTATATAATAAAAATATTTACTTATAATTACATAGTCATCTAACCTTTACAGTATGGTCATTGACAAATCCCACTTTTTGTCCTGGAGGTAACCTATGGAAACATAGGAAAATGGAGTTTAATGTCTAAAGGTGGGAAATAAAATGGAAGAGAAAGATAAAAACTTAGTTTGCAAGAAACAAACAAAAACAAGGGTTAAAATTTTCAGAACCCAAGTCTTCACGCAGCTGTAACACGTCATTGTTGTTAGTTGCCATTGAGTTTGATTCATTGTGACTCCATGTCAAGTGATGAAAACTTTGCCTGGTTCGGCTTCATCTTCACAATCACTGGTATGCTGTAGTCCATTTTTGTGGCCACGGTATATTGTGAATATCTTCCAACCTAGGGGGCTCATCTCTCAGCACAACATCAGACAATATTTTGTTGCATTTCATAGGGTTTTCATTGGCTAATTTTTGGAAGTAAATCACCAGGCCTTTCTTTCTAATCTGTCTTAGTCTGGAAGCTTAGTTGAAATCTATCCACCATGGATGACCTTGCTGGTATTTGAAATACTGATGACATAGCATCCAGCATCATGGAAACATGCAAGCCACCACAGTACCGCAAACTGACAGTGTCCAATAATTTATTTGGAAGAGAAATTGAAATTATTAATTGAGATTTTCACAAGACTGCACATTTGGTATGAGGTTCATGACATTAAAATAGCCTGTATGGGGCATATCGGTTCACTTGTTTTTGTTTGTTTTGTTTGTTTTCAGCAGCCAGAGTAACTTCGCTAAGAGTACCAGACCACTTCTGAGCAAACAGTAGTATCTGTGAGCAGCCCCAACAGCACTGATGGCACCTTCTGTGGCTCTTCTACTTAAAAAAAATTGACTTAAAAAGAAGTTCTCAATCAAGACTTTGGGATATTCTGATGTATTGTATTTATTTGTAAGATGTATCAGGACTAATTTGTTACTACTAACAAAAGACCAAGGTCCCTTGGTGGCACAGTCTGTGCTTGACTACTAACCTAAAGATGAGTAGTTTGAACCCACCCAGAGGTACCATAAGAGAAATTCCTGGCAGTCTGCTTCCTTAAAGATTATAACCAAGAAAACCATGTGGAGCAGTTCTACTCTGGAACACATGAGATTGCCATGAGTTGGAATTACCTCGATGGCAATGGGTTTTTGTTTCAAAATAAAATGCTCTGATTATAAATGAAATAGTTTCCTTGGTTAAAGTGATCTGAAAGTCGTGTCTTTTAAAAAGATATTCTCAATCACTTAATATGTAATATGTTTTCAAGGGTGGAATAAAAAAAGGACTTACAGCTAGCATGCAAAGACTGGCACCTAACCAATCATTGATTTTGTTTGTGGAAAAAAAAAATCCTATTGTCTAGGTTTACCTACACAAGTATATTGTACATGTGAATCTCGCCTCTTATGTGTATTGCAACAGAAAAGGGGCTAAGAACTGCTAACCTAAGCAGTTTTTTTACTGCAACATGTAAAAAAAAAAAAAATTGGCATAGCAGTGCTTACAAAAATACCTTGCAGGGGGAGGGAGCAGTTGGCAAACAAATGTAGAAGGCGTGTGTTGTTTGCGTAAAAATACGGTAAGTGTATGTGAGTGTGTGCAAGAATAAATACATGTAAGTATGTGCTGCTATCTTTTTGAACTTCCGTACATTTTTACTCTGTTGGTCCCGCCAAAGCAAATTTTCAGTCTGTTTCGTTCATTACTGCTCCTGGAATAGCGCCTAGCACGGTATCGTTGTTGTTGTGCGCTGTTGAGTTGGTTCTGACTCAGCGATGCTTTATGACGTTTTAGAGACTCAATGTATTTGATTTATAAATGAACAAAAGAACAAAAGAAAGCAAGAAAGGAAGGGGGGCGAGGGAGGAAGGAAGGAAGAAGAAAGGAAGGAAGGAAGAGACAAAAGTTAAAGAACTCTTACTATTAATTCCTAGTAATTTGATTGTGGCAGCCTCTAAGAGTGTCTTTTGGCAGCAATAGGAGTAGAAAGCAGTTCCTGCTTTTTGACCTTCCAGAACTATCTTGCTATCTATGCATTTTCCCACTATGGTCTTCCAGACGCCTGCTGCTTCTTTTAGTTCTAAATATCCTTTCAATTATTTTATTTTTTCTAGCTAAAGGAAGCCAGAGTTATTTTTTGTTGCTTGTAACTCTTAAAGGTATGTATCTATGAAAAATTCTGAGATTCCAGATTGCTCAGTAATACTACACCAAAATATTTTAGTCTTTGAAATTGTATATATTTATTGAAGACTGTTTTTATGTAGGCTAAGAGAAATGTTTAAACAAAATAATGTATTCTTTTTAAACTTAACTAGTGTGACTAAATCTTTTTGCTGATTTAATAATAAAATTGTCATTGGGTAGAAAAGTTCACAAGATCTTTAAAAAGCATATTAAATACAATTGCTGTGATACTCAGTGAATAGTCACCTAAGATAAGAAAGACATAAGCAACTGATAACAGAAATCTACTTTGAAAATCAGCTTCTTGGATCTGTATTAAAGTAGTAGAATTGAGAGTGAGAAAATGAAAAGTAATTTAACCTGTATTTCAAAACATAATCTGTAGCTCTTGTCCCAGACACAGGGTATGAAAAATGGAAAAGTTTCATTACAGATATATGTCTATAGAGTATAGCCCTGAAGCGCTGGGACTGGGATCTGTGACATTGTTTATCTTCTTATGTGAAAAAATGATATTAAAACTATGTGCAAAAAAATAACATATATTTTCCTTCAGGTTAAGAATTGTGTTATGTACTGAAAAATAGAGGGTTAAAAAAAAGAATAGTATTTCTTGGAGGAGATTAGTCTGTAACAATTTATAATTTCTAATTGGTGTGCATATTGTGTATTAAGTATACTTATGGGAACTACTAACTTTGATCACCTCTTTCCTTTATTGCACCTGATATACTATCTCTCGATTAATATCCCTTAAGCACCACCAACGGTCTTACAAATTTCTGCTACAACCCATACACATTGTAAAACTGCTTATTGGTGACCAAATAAACTCTAAAACCAGAAGCCTAGGTTACATATTCATTCAAATTCTGGGTTCGAACTATATTTTTTTAGTTTCATATTCCACTTATTCTATTAAAGAAGCCTTTCAAATATCTAATTGGACAATGTGTCGGTCTTCTCATGCCTTGACTCTATTCTATGTTTCAGGAGTAACTGAAATCCCTTGGCTGATATTCTCCCCTTCCTCTCAAGTTAAAAGTAATATCACTCATGTTTGAAGGCTCATTATACCTCATAGGAGTATTTCTCATGGTCCTAGTCATATTCCTCCCTGTTATTGTGGCTTTCATCTAAGTGTTATCTGGCTCCTAAAATCATAACTTAATATACCTTCGCTGGGAATACCATCTGCCTCCGTTAAACTTGTACAACATTTCACCTGCATGTGATTATTTCCATGTGCTTTCTTTCCTCAGTTCTTTTTTTCTGTGGAACGGGGGC
This sequence comes from Trichechus manatus latirostris, assembly GCF_000243295.1. Lineage (NCBI taxonomy): Eukaryota > Metazoa > Chordata > Mammalia > Sirenia > Trichechidae > Trichechus > Trichechus manatus. The sequence goes on along the minus strand of NW_004443957.1, from coordinate 301,898 downwards.
CACACCATCTTCCTTTCATCCGCTGTAGTGCCAGAGTGTTTTATACATGTTAGCTGAATGAAATCATGAGAAAAACGTATTTCTTTGGTTTCTGAGTTAGCACTCTGCTCCGCAAATATCTTATCTGACAGAATTGTAGTTGCTAAAATTTAGTAGGCCCCAGACCTCTGCTTGGCTCCCTGGGCATATGAAAACATGGATCTTAATCATCTGATAATTCGAACTATTGGTTGGCAGTTTAATTTTCTTTACATAGAAGCTGCAAGCTAATGCTTTATATTTTAAATGAAAATTAATACAAATAAATGTTGCTTATATATAATAATTGAGTTCAATTTAGGCTAAGTATGCTTTTTCTCTGATTTTTTTTTATTTCATTTTCTTCAGATGACAGAAATTGAAAGGCATATGAGAGTATACAGTAAGAAGATAAGTATTCCATGAATGCTACAGTCCCACAAAGAAGAGAATGCCAATTTTGTGAAAGCAAGAGGCAGTATTGAAATACAAATTCAGTACCATATGAAAGTAGTAAGTGTGGTAGATACAGGGTTTTGTTTGGTTGAACAGCCATTTCAATGAACAGCAGATGGATATAAAACTAAAAGGAGCAAGTAAACAAACAATCATCAAAATAACAACAACAAAACAAAGATCCAAAAAACCCTCTTTTCATGGATGACCTTGCAACAATGCAGCAATTTAGGATTTTAATTATTTTCAGAGTGAAATGTTTTAATTTTAAATTATATCATAATGCTTGAACAAACACCCTTTTGTACTTCTGCAAGTACGTCTATAGGATGCATTCCTAACTGCGAAATTGCTAGACGAAAAGGTATATGTCATTTTCCCCATTGATATTGACACATTTCCCTCTAATATATTTCACCAATTTGTATTTATATTTGAGAAAATATGTTTAACCACATCCTCCCTAGTATTGTATGTTAACAAGCTTAAACTAAGTTTGCCAGTATTACACATGAAGAATTATACTTCTCTATCTTTCTTTTTTCTCCCCAAATATATCTTGTCCATTTTAATAAGTATATTTTCCCAAACAATCTTAACTATCATTTTGTCAACATTACTGTCATGGATTGAATTGTGTCCCCCCAAAAACGTGCATATCAATTTGTCTAGGCCATGATTCCCAGTGTTGTGTGGTTGTCCTCCATTTTGTGATTGTAATTTTACATGAAAGAGGATTAGGGTGGGACTGTAACACCACCCTAACCCAGGTCATGTCCCTGATCCAATGTAAAGGGAGTTTCCCTGGGGTGTGGTCTGCACCACCTCTTATCTCTTGTATGAGATAAAATGAAAGGGAAGCAAGTGAAGAGGGGGGACCTCACACCACCAAGAAACGAGCACCAGGAGCAGAGCGCATGCTTTGGACCTGAGGTTCCTGCGCAGAGAAGCTCCTAGTTCGGGGGAAGACTGATGCATTACAAGGACCTTTCTCCGGAGCCGACGGAGACAGAAAGCCTTCTCCTGGAGCTGATGCCCTGAATTTGGACTTGTAGCCTACTGGACTGTGAGAGAATAAACTTCTCTTTGTTAAAGCTATCCACTTGTGGTATTTCTTGTGGTATTTCTGTTAGAGCAGCACTAGGTGACTGAGACAACTATCTCTTTCCAAATGCTATCATTGGTATTTTAATTGCAGTTGTATAACATTTGTAGATTAATGTGTGTGAAGAGTTGACCTCCTCCTATGAAAAAGTCATGTTTTCCATTGATCAATTCATCCCATTTTGTTTTCAGCAGAGTTTTTATATTCTCATATGACTAGTAGCTACATTTTCCTTGCCATGAGTAGTCACAGTAATGCTTCTGATGATGAATAATGTTAGTTACATCAATATTAGTCAAGATATCAATATTTTTGTTCCCTATCTTACTCTTTCTAGGCTATCCGGTCCTCATAGAGCCTGTGCTAAAAGATATCCCAGGAAATAATTTCTGTTACGATCTAAGCTTTAGCCCCAAATCCTTATCTGATTCCCTATGCAGTGAGCTAGCCCAGCTTTGGGTAAACACCTGGAACATGTTCTGCTTGTCCGTCATAGTGCCTACAATGAAGAGCACTGAACTCACTCTCTACTTTTCCCCAGACACTGAACCCTACATGATTTTGCAAGTACAGGGTGACTTCCCAGGATAGTTATATCTTACTGAGTAAGCCATATGGGAGAAGAAAGTGGATTTCAATCCCCAAAGCATACATCACATAGAAAATGGTTTAAAAAAAAAAAAAGAAATTTGCCTAGGCCACTATTTTTGTTATCCCTTTATTCATCCAACTAAACGTCCTAACTGCTATTTTGCTGACTTATCTGTATGCTTGTCATATATCAGTATTCCCTCGGGGTGGACTGCAGAAGGTTGGAATCCACTCATGGCAATATATACAGTCACTTCGGCTATAATGATTGTTTGGAAAACTTTTCAACACGTTTGATATACCGCAATTGCAGCATAACATATATTTCAAGTTTGCTTATCCATAATACTGTCAGCAAGAAACTGTAAAGGAACACAGAGAACTGCACGCAGTTGAACCAAGCTGTGTAGGAATGCATAAAACACACACACACACATACACACACACCCCAAATATCGCCAGCTACCTCAGTCCACTTTGTGTGTTATGAGCTATACCCATCGGGTGTTGCAACTTTGTATCTGATTCCAGTTACCCCACCTTCCATCAATTCACAAACTTCGACCCTTTGAACAGCCATGTCCATAAGCAAACTTCAGGTATTTTTCAAGTTAAAGTAGCTATTTATTGTAAAATTTCTGTGTTTCTTAACCGTGTGTAAAATTGTGCTATTGATTTTATTAGATTTTTTTTCCTGTGTCCCTGCTGAACTTTTTGAGTGTTGTCTTTCAATCCTTTTTTCCCCATAAGCCCAATGTCTTTTTATTTCACAGTTTTACAATGCACTGTGATTTTTAGGAATGTATGTTTCATTATAACCAAAAATCCTGTTGCTGTCGAGTCGATCCTGACTCACAGTGACCCTATAGGACACAGTAGAACTCGTTATGGCATACTGTATTTATCCTACTCCTGAGTGAACCTTCCGACTCTAGTCCATAAATTAGGTAAATTAGTCCACTAGAACACAATGCCTTGCACAGATTGGATGTTGCTGTAGCTTTGTTGCAAAAATTAAATATAGCTTGCCCTTTCTTGCTCCTGGAGCCCTGGTGGTGCAGTGGTTAAGAGCTACGGCTGTTAACCAAAAGGTCAGCAGTTCGAATCCACGAGCCCCTCCTTGGAAACCTTAGGGGGCAGTTTTACTCTGTTCTGTGGGGTCTCTATGAGTCAGAATCGACTGGGAAGCAACAGGGTTTTTTTGTTCGTTTTTCTTGCTGCTATGAACTTCTACACTGGAATTTTAGGGAGGTTTGAGCTAATGATAAAGTGTAACTTTGTCTTGCATTGAGAGGCATTATTCTGCATACAGAAAATGTATATGCTTTTATAGGTTCTATGTACCTATGCTCATATTTCCTCCGGACATTAAGGAAGAGGTACTTTGTTCAGGACGAGGCAAATTTTCTTCCGTACTATTATTATATAACGATACTGCCCCATTTTATACATTAGCAACAGTTAGGACCTGCATATATATTTAGGTTTGCATAATTTCCAAATACAACTAAGTTACAATAAGGTTGTTATAACCACTTTCTTAGGACTTAAACTTTATTTTTTTTTACTCTTCTAAAATTCCTCTGCTTTAAACTTTTCTAAGTTTAGTAGTTTAAATCATTATTGTATTTAAGCATTGCATATTCCTATTATAAATCTTAAGTCCTTGTCTTGAATGTCAGGTATGGACCTAGTCTTCAGATTACACCAAATGACCATGACAGGTGGACACTTGAAAAAAGAGGCGAAGAAAACACTTCCTGAATACCGAGCTTGCCAAAGTTTAAATCACGGCAAGTTGAGGTCTCACAGCGTAAGAGGAATTCAGCTATGGTGCTGTTCAGATTTTGTCATCTTGTCTTTGCATCTTCTTATGTCTATTAGAGGCTGTTTAGGATCAGAAAAAATCAATTAATTTTGGCTAAATAATTTTGTATGATGAGGGAGTGGCTTTGGTTATTAATAAGGGGTGAATTATTAATACAAATATAGAAAGTTAATTAATTTAAATTAATGATATTATCTTTATCCCTTCATTCTAATTAATATATTTAAACATTCCCAAGAAACTGATGAAAATCTGAACTCTACTATAGCCATTATCAGTACATTGTAGTAAGTCATTTAAAGATTATTTGTGCATTAAATTTTTAATTTTGTTAGCTTAATTCAGAAAATTTACCTGGGTGGATAGATCTCTAATTACATGAAGTTCACCTAGTGGTCTGAAATGATGATTTGCCTAATATAGTCCCCAAATTTATGAATATTGGTACTATAACAGGAGCCCTGGTGGTGCAGTGGTTAAGGACTGGGCTCTGGTTTGAACCCACCAGCCACTCCGTAAGAGAAGGAAGTGTCAGTCTGCTCCCATAAAGATTACAGCCTTGGAAAATCCATGAGGCAATTCTACTGTGTCCTATAGGGTCCCTATGAGTTGGAATCGACTTGACGGCATTGGGTTTGGGTTTTGTTTGTTTTTTTTAGTTGCCAATATAGCATATAAGTGGTGGATGTTGCAGTCAATTTCTTCTGCTCTCGTAGATTCCGTGCAATCTTGTCTATAAACTGTAAGCTTAATTAGTTAAAATGTGTAGTAGTGTATTTTTTTTCAAGACAAGACATCAGTGCAAGTTGTAAAATATGTTTTCAAACTAATAAAACGTGTAACCCACGTAATGCCTAGTGACATTAATACTTCCACTGCTAGTCATTCTCAAGGGTTTGTAATAACCATGACTCATGATAAAAAATTCGAAAATTATGCTACTTTAATACATGAATTATTCATTCTTATAATAATAGATTTTTTTTATCATCTGAATTAATAAAATAAGGAGAAATCTCTTTTATTATTAGGAATTATTAGGTGGGTGTACTCTTGACAAAGAGGACTAATTCTCAAAATTGGTAATCCATTTATCAATATGATTTGTGATCAAGAAGCTATGACTTTGAGTTTATTTATTTCAAAGAAGAGAAAATTAAGGAATTATCTCAAAATTATTTATTTGAGGACAAATTTACACTACATATGTCAGGAATAATTTTGATGGATTCTGATTAAAAAAATGAATAGTCTAAATATTCTGAGGTTTACCTCATCCAAGCCATAGTCTTTTCAATCACCTCATATGCAAGTGAAAGTTAGAAAATGAAAAATGAAGACAAAAGAATTTATGCATTTGAACTTTAGTGTTGGTGGAGAATATTGAATACACCATGGACTGCCAGAAGAATGAACAAATCAGTCTCAAAAGAAATTCAATCAGAATGCTCCCTAGAAGAAAGGATGGCAAAACTTTGACTTGCTTACTTTGGACATTCATCAGGAAAGACCAATCTCTAGAAAAGGACATCATGTTTGGTAAAGGAAAGATTCAGTGAAAATAAGGGAAACCCTCAATGAGATGAATTTACACAATTGTCACAACAATGGACTTGAATCTAAGAATAATCATGAAGATGGCACAGGACTGGGCAACATTTTGCTCTGTTATAAATAAGGTCACCATGAGTTGGAGCTGACTCCACAGCAGCTGACATTTGATAGCAAAAAGACTGCTGGGCAAACATTGTAAGTGTTGCTTGTTAGTTGCTGTGGAGTGGGCTTCAATGCATGGTGACTTTATGACAAAAAGAAACTTTGCCTGGTCCTGGGCGATCTTCATAATCTTTAACATGTTTGAGTCCATTGTTGCAGCCAGTGTCTCAATCCGCCACACTGAGGGTTTCCCTTGTTGTTGCTGACCCTCTACTTTATTAAACATGATGTCCTTTTCTAGCAATTGGTTTTTGCTGATTACATGTTTCAAGTAAGAAAGCAGAAGTCTCACCATCCTTGTTTATAAGGAACATTCTGCTTATATTTCTTTTAAGACCGATTTTTTCATTCTTTGGGAAGTCCAGTGTATATTCAGTATTTTTTTGCCAACACCACAGTTTAAACACAGCCATTCTTCTGTCTCACTTTTTCATTATACAACATTCATATGCATAGGACGTGATTAAAAAGACCATAGCTTGGGTTTGGTGCACCTTAGTCATCAAAGTGACATCTTCACTTTTTTAAAACTTTAAAGAGGTCTTTTCTAGCACATTTGCCCAAAATGATGTTGGATTTCTTGACTACTATTTCCATGAACCTTGATTGTCGATCCAATTAGAATGAAATCACTGATAACTTCACTTGTCCATTTATTATAATGTTGTTTACTGGTCCAGTTGTGAAGATTTTTGTTTTCTTCATGTTCAAATGTAATCTACACTAATGGCTATAGTTTTTGATCTTCTTCTATAAGTGCTTCATGTTATCTTCATTTTCAACAACTATACATGTGGCCCTCACTGGATAGGCTACACAGAAATAAAATTAACTACATTTCTGGAAACAAAATGGAGAAGCTCAATATCATCAGTCAAGACAAAGCCAGGGGACAACTGTGAACAACTAGACCATCAATTTCTCACATGGAAGTTCAAGCTGAAGCTGAAGAAAATCAAAGCAAGTCCACAAGGGGCAAAGGGCAACCTTGAATACATTCCGCCTAAACTTACACATGATCTCAAGAATAGGTTTGGCACACTGACACTAGTGACCAAAAGTCAGAAGAATTGTGGGAAGACATCAAGGACATCACACTTAAAGAAAGTTGAAAGATCATTAAAGACCAAAAAGAATTAAGAAGAGACTGTGAAATTTGCCTTTAAGCACTGAGTAGCTAAAATGTGCAGAAGAAACGATGAAGTAAAAGAGCTAAACAGAAGATTTCAAATGGCAGCTTGAGAAGACAAGGTAAAGTATTATGATGAAATATGCAAAGATCTGGAGTTGGAAAAACAAAAGGGAAGAACGTGATCAGCATAATTCTCAAGCTGAAAGAACTTAAGAGAAAATTTCAACTCTTGAGTTGCATTACCGAAGGATTCTATGGGTAAAAAAATGAGTTATGAAGGTAACATCAAAAGATGATGTAAGGAGTATACAGAGTCGCTGTATCAAAAAGAATTGGTCAACATTCAACCATTTCAGGAGGTGGAATATGATAAAGAACCATTGGTACTGAAGAAAAATTTTGAGCTGTACTGAAGACACTGGAGAAAAACAAATGGATGCACCACTGGACTCACTTAATTGTCTGTGTCAAGCGGTTTAGAAGACAGCTACCTGGCCAGTTGACTGGAAGAGATTCACATCTGTGCCCA
>NW_004443957.1:253418-292005 GCF_000243295.1 Trichechus manatus latirostris | reverse complement strand
AAGCCTGACCGCAACATTTCAGCTGCACCAAAGTGGACTGTAGGTTTGGCATAATATAATGCTGCATATCTAGCTTTTCAAAAATAGCATTTCCTAGATACCCAGTCTTTTTTTTAGATTGCTTTGTGTACTTAAATAAGAATAGGGTGAAAATTGTTTAGCATCCAAATAGTGTATTTCTCATTAGTTATTAAGTTAACAAAAATAACCTAAGTATATGCGGAAATATCCATTATTCTGTAACAAAGTGAAAGATTATAATAGGCTAATTATTCCTTGCTATCTACTTTTTGTGAGTCTTGCTATTCATCCTGATTCATGTTAATATATTCATTACTGCTAAGAAATATATAATAAATTATAATACATGATTAAAGAACTTATCTGTATCTCTATTTGTAATGCAATTTCTAGCCCAATTTTAATTGCTTATAGAACTTCAACTAAAAAAGATAAACGTTCCAAGAAGTTCTTTTATTTCAAGTTACTGATAACATGAATTATCAGTGTAAATATAATTCATTCACTGACAAGCAAAGCAGAGAAGTGTTCAGTCAGATCACAATCCTGACCCAGTGCCCAAAGCTGCCTCTATAAAAACTTTAAAAAAATGAATATTTATTCATCTGAGATTTTTCCTGGCTGAATTATGAAAAAGAATATTTGGATCTTAGACTCCGTAGATGACTTTTTATGCACTTATTTTTTGTAAACTCATTACTCGTGCATTTTTAGTACTTTAATTTTAAAGCTCTAATTCAGTTTAGAGATGTTTTCAGTGCTTGTAAAGATAAAATTTCTTCTAAATTTAAATAATTATCATACAAACCCTTCAAAGGCTCTACTGAATTTTATATTCATTTCATAACATGATTAAATATTTCTCTAGACTATAGATTTCCAAATTGAACATTTCCATGTCTAAGCTCATGTTTCAACCACATACAGTGCGGCTTTAATCTGTGCAAAATATAAACTGTGGGAAATCTAAGCACGTAACAATACGTTAAAGGTCAAGTATAGTATTTGTGCACTTTAAAATTTTCAAGGGATGAATTTCTTATGAGTAGTAAATTATTTGTAGAAAACCATGTGATATCCGAGGAAACCTGCTATCAAAAACTGGAGTGCAGTACAGCCTTCTGTTTAGGGAAGGATTCTTTCATCAAATTAATAAATTTATTCTGATACATATTCTCCATAAAACCAGTATTTTCTATATGATGAATATTTAAAGATGGAGGCGTGGATCTTAACAAGCAGAACTGAATGACTCAATGATCTGGGTCTGGTTGACAGACATTGCAGTAAAATCATCATCCATCATCTTCTTTGAACCTGATGGAGGCAACTAATTATTTATGAAAAGTTATAGTCAGGACACTGTCACACCATTGCCACTCCCAGTGAATAAAGCAGGCGTCCAAGCTTGTTTCCTGTTTTCTCTTTATATTAGAAAGAAACATTGCTATGTTGGAGGGTGGATACTGAACCCTAGTCCTCTAGTAGGGAACAAAATGAAATTCGTTAATAGAAACAATTAGTTTTTTTTATTGCATGTTGGTCTCACCATTTATTTGAATTTAGACAGTTAATTATGGTCTGATGACTTTAAGGCATATTTGAAAGCTGTTGTCAAACATCATTGTTTGTGCAAATATTAAAATAAGCCCAAATATTAGGTCTAAGTGGGTTTAGTGTTTGCTCACTTTAGCTCATATCACCATTCCTCTCCATCCCTAAGGAAAAAAGACCAAACCCACTGCTGTCAAGTTGATTCCAACTCATGGTGCCCTACATGTTACAGAGTAGAACTGCTCCATAGGGTTTTCATGGCTGTGAGCTTTTGGAAGTAGATCACCAGGACTTTCTTCTGCAATGCCAGTGGGTGTGTTTGAATGGCCAACCTTTTAGTTAGTAGCCGAGAGCAAACCGATTGCACCCCCCAGGGCCCTTTTCCATCTCTATTTTCATTTAATTATGTATATTTTTTCCCCTGAAGGATTTATTTGAAAACAACAGGAGAGTATCCAATTTTAAAAATTAGTCTGAATTCTTGAAAGATTAGCATTATTTACAGCTGGACTACCCTATATATGATGGTATAGGTTGATTTGCGTCCTCCCAAAAAAGATATGTTGAAGTCCTAACCTGTACACCTGGGAATGTGACCTTGTTTGGAAATAGGGTCTTTGGAGATGTTATTATCTAACCTTAGTTCACACTGGAATAGTGTGGTCCCTAATCTAATATGAATGGTGTCCTTATAAGAAGAGGAGCAGAGACACAGGGGGAATATGACCATGTCAAGACAGAGGCAGAGATTGGAGTGATACATATCTACCGGTTGAGGAACATCTAGGATTCCAGGAACCGCTAAAAGCCAGGAAGAGGCAAGAAGAGAGCTTCCCCCAGAGACTTCAGAGAGAGCCCTGCCAACAGCTTGGTTTCAGACTTCTGGCCCAGAATCATGAGGCAATAAATTTCTGTTGTTTTAAATCACCCAGTTTACAGAACTTTGTCACGGCAGCCCTAGAAAACTAATACATATGCTATGTAGAAAGTCAATAAATATTTGTTGAATTAGAAACTAACGTGAGGTTAACTTTGGTTCATTTTTCTGGGAAACATGTACTAAAGACTAGTGAGAAAAAAAAAAAAAAGGTACTGTCAGTTCAAAACTTCCATGACCTTGATTTCAACAGCAGCAAAGTCATCTCTGGAAAATAAGAATGTTGGATGAAGTTACTTCATAATTATAAGTTTGTGACTCATCTCTTCCTCATTCTGGTTATGAAGATTCAATTTGAAAATGCTTAAGAGAATCTTTTAAAATGTAACACATAATTTTTGTAGTCTGTTTAAAAATAATAAATATTTTGTCTCAAGATAAAATAGGTTAAAGGATGTAAAAAATTAGAAATAGAAAGAAAATCATTAAAATCATACCAAATACATTTATACAAATTGAAAATATGCTAAATGTCAACTACCTGGCCCAATAACTACTGTTTTACAATTAATGAGCATTTAGAATCTGTAGTAGGATACATTTAAAAATGTAATCCTAAAGCTGTTTTTACATTTCCTGCATGAGTAGTATTCACTGTAGTCAAGTATGTATTTGCTTAAGAAGCTTAAATAACTCCTTTCCAAGTCTTGAGCTTTGATTTATCCATAATAGTAACCAAGAGAAGGGAAATTAACACCTCATGTATATTAATCTTCAATAAATTGAAATTAACAATGTGCTTCACTGATATGTTGAGAGGTGACTTTCCTGTCTCATCCAAATTCAGGTATTGAAGCTAAACAAACATACCCTATTAGTTAATTCCATAAATTTCACTTTACTTGTTAAGAAACTATAATCCCTTAAGCAAAATAGACCTATTCATATACTATCTATGAATGAAGAAAAAAGAGTATATCCCATAATTGAACATACTGTTTTCAAATACTGTTGACGAATTTACATTCTTACAGTATGAGCTAAAGCTAATATTCATTAGATTCATAATTTTTTATTTTAATTTTAAATTAAGCATACCTGTTGCTGTCAAGTAGATTCCAACTCATAGTGACCCTATAGGACAGAGTAGAAATGCCCCCATAGGAAATGCCCCATAGGGTTTCCAAGGAGCGGCTGGGTGGATTCAAACTGCTGACCTGTTGGTTAGCAGCCAAGCTCTTAACCACTGCTCCACCAAAGCTCCAAATTAAGCATATATATTTCGAATAACCACCAGTGGTAGTAGGCTTTCTTGAAGATATTCTTTGTACAAAAAATATACAAATATTATATACTAAAGCCAAAGGAAAGCCCCATATATTTTTATAAAGTAGATCTGTAAAAGGACATGATTTTAAAAAAACCTGACTAATACAGATTTTTTTTTAAAAAGACATGCTGGTGCCTGCTACTTCTCTCCCTTGTCATATGAGTGTTAACACAAAATGTGTTAGGTCTCCTTTTTTCTTTCAAAATATCTGTACAGATTTCCATCTTAAAGCCACAAAATTAATTACTGTTTAAACTACAAATAGAAACAACAACAAAAAAAGACAGCACAACTAGATTGAATATTTTAAATGATTCTTGATCAAGTTCTGTCACTGAAAATGTTCTCTATACATACAAATTATGTCAAAAATTGTAAGGTTATAATGGGTATATATTGTACCTCCTCCACTAAAAACTGTTCAAAATAGAAAAGAGAGACCCACAACGTGCACAAGTCTTTATCAAACTTCATGTTATAGAAGTGTACTAAGCACGTGTTGCAGAATTTAAGGAATTTCTTCTATAATATTGCCAATTACAACAAATCAAAAAGAAAAAAAAAAAAGAAATACATGAGGAGACAAAATGATAGTTTCTCCTGGGAAAGTGTAACAATATGGCAGGAAATAAGTGATAATAGTTCACTGGTATTTCCAAATTCAGCACAAAGGTGGGAGAGGGAAGGCTAGGAGAACCCTATTTGCAGTGTCTTCCCCAGTTCAAGTCAACAGCAAGTTGTGGGGCTTAGTAAATAAAACATTCCCTATTCTATCTCTTTTTCTCTAAACATTCTTTTAATAGTGGAGTGGCTTTGCTTCACATGATCAGATAGTAGGGTGTATGATTTGGATCTTGACAATTTCAGGGATAAAGGACAGGAGGCAAGGGATGATTATGCGAAAGACGGGGGCCAGTAATTTGAATTTCAGAGTAAGACCCAGAAAACGTTAAAATGTATATGGGTTCCAATAAACAGAAAGTAGTGGGACCTTGAGGCTTTTCTTAGGCACAGAATAGCATTAATATAGATGACTCACCTTGCAGTTAAAAGCAGTCTAGAACTGAAGTAGCATTCATTCTTCCTAGAGAACCAAAATTCAGCAGACGGAAAATATGTGGAGAAAAAAAATGATATACATAAAGAGATGATTAGTTAGAGAAAGTTGCAACTTATGTGGTGGTATCAAAAGAAAAAATCTTCCAGAGAAAAAATGAATGTGAATTCCATAGACCTGGTTTCATTCTTTTTCCTAGGATGAATAAAATGGAATAGATAATACAAATGTGATGGTTTAGGTTGTGTCAGTTTGGCTGAGCCATGATTCTCAGTGGTTTGGCAGTTATGTAACGATGTAGTCATCCTCCATGATGTGATCTGATGTGATCAGAAATATATATATATATATCTGATATAAATATGCGTTCAGGCAAAGCTTGCTTGCTTTAGATCCTGCATCCAATTCATCATCTAATGTCTGGTTCTTGGAACCTGAGCCAGCTGCCTGCTGTATAGCCTGCTGATCTTGGGATTCGTTGGTCTCTGCAGCCTGTGAGCCAGGAGCCTGCCATCTTAACTGCCAATCTTTGGTTCATCAGCTCCTGTAGCTACGTGAGTCAGGAGAAGCCTCCAGGCTGAGGAAGGACCCACAGACATAGGACTTGCTAGCCTCTACAAACACATGAGCCATTTCCTTGAGATAAATCTCTTTTATATATGTGTGTGTGTGTGTGTGTGTGTGTGTGTGTGTGTGTGTGTATGCATATATATACTTCACTTATTTTGCTTCTCTAGAGAATCCAGCCTAAGACATTTGGCACTGAGAGTGGTTCTAGGGAAAAATAAATAAGGATGAGTTTTCTAAATTGGTTCTCAAGTCTAACTACTCTTAAAGGTGCTGATGACCCTGCCTCTAGTAGTAAAGAGGGCACTGCTAATCTATGATGTGAGGTGGCAAAGTTAATATACAAAATATCACTATCAATAGATCAAGTATTGGTGAGAAGCAAGGCTCTGGGTGACCACGTTTGATATTTTTTTACAATTTTGCCAGAATGAAAAGTATAGGGAAGCTGGTTGGTTGGTCCAACTTTTGTTAGACAAAGTGGTGAAAGAAAGACATGAGCTCAGGGCTTCAGAGTCAAAGCTCAAGTTTTTCATGAAAGACCTGAAAGTTGTCACTTGTGCTGCCAAAAAAAGTCTCATTTCTTGTAATAACAGAGCTGATATTGCCAAAAATCAAACCCAGAGTCTTATCATAAGAGTCGCTAAACTATAATGCCAACTGAGTTCCCAACCTCAAATGGTGTCTAAAGGTAAAGTGAGGTCACTGATTGGAAAGAAATGGAATCCTGAAACTTGAGATGGAGACATATGGGCAGATAATCAGAATGCAGGGGACACTGAGCCCCTAAATTCCATTGAATCACTCCTGTCAACAGAACCAGTTCTCTTACTTCCATATGAAGATATCACTCCATCTTTGTCTGCGAAACCACACTCCCCAGTAAAACCATTATCTCTTCACCTTCATCTGATGAGATTAAGACACATGTGCCTGAAGAGTCTTTGTCTGAGATATTGCATGGGGAAGCAACTGGTGTGTTGCCTGGGGCATCACCTGAGGTAGATGCTATACAAGACATTGCTAAATGTTCCCAGGACCCACCACCACCACCCATTTCGGCTTCTTAACCTATAGCTAAACCTTAAGTCTCAGTAAGCCCCAAAAAGTGAAGTCCAAAGTGTGACCCAAGAGAAGGTACACTACACCCCAAAAGAACTACTTGATTTTTCTAATATGTACAAACAGAAGCTTAAGGATTATGTGTGGGAATGGCTGTTAGGGGTGTGGGATAATGGTGCAAAGAACATAAAGTTGGATCAGTCTGAGTTTATTGGTATGGGCCTACTAAGAACAGATTCTTCACTCAAAGTTTCAGCTTGAGAGGTTGGAAAAGATCTAATAGTTTATTTGGTTGATATGCTGAAGCATGGATTACATGGTGGCCTACGCTAAAGCAAGTTGAAGTGCCAGACTGGCATGGTATACTGTAAAAGAAGGTATCCAAAAGCTTAGGGAAATTGACATGTTAGAGTGGATTTATTAGGTAAAACCCGCAGACCTACACATAGAGTGCCAAGAGGACAAACCTGTTACCACAATGGTGAGGAACAAATATGTGAAGGGAGTCACAATATCCTTGAAGAATGCAGTGGTTGCTATTTTGTTTAAGTCATATTTGACAATGGAAACTGCTCTAACTGAATTAAGACACCTAACTACAATAGGGCTGATTGGATCCCATGATAGGAGGGGCTTAGTGAAAGTACTAAATTGACAAAGACAAGGTGGGCGTGATTACTGTAATCGATAGAAGAGTAAAGGCAGTAATCAGAAAAGTCTGACTCATATGGACTTATGGCATTGGTTATTTAACAATGGTGTCCCTAGGAGTAAAATAAAAGGAAAATCTAAATATTTACTTCATCTCTACAAGCAGAAGAATTCTAGGTCAAGTGAACAGCAGTCTAACTAGAATTGTCAAAATAGAGAGATAAGGCCCCTCAATCAATTCACAGTCTTGAACCAGTTTACAGATCCACAACCCCTTGAATGAAGGGGAGGCTGGGTTCCCTTGAGAAAGGACCCCACAACACTGCCTAAAATGTATACTGTTAATCTTTCTCCCAGCCTTCCCCAAAGGGATCTATGGTCTTTCATGAGAGTGACTGTTTATTGGGGAAAAGGAATTAAAATAATCAGACTTTTTGAGGATTACTGATAGTGGCTACAAACTGACACTAATTCCAGGATGCCCAAAACATCACTGTGACACATATGCAGATCAAGTTATTAATGGAGTCATAGTTCAGGTTCATTTCACAATGGATCAAGTGGGTCCCTGAACCCATCCTGTACTGATTTACCCAATTCCAGAATGAATAATTGGAATAGATAACTGGCAGAATCTCCACACTGGATCCATTACAAGTGGAGTAAGAGCTATTATGATAGGAAAAGCCAAGCTGAAGCCATTAGAACTGCCCCTATCTAGGAAAATAGTAATCCAAAAGAAATACTGCATACCTGGAGTAATTGCAGAGATTACTGCCACTATCAAGGACTTGAAGAATGTAGAGGTGGTGATTCCCACCACTTCCCCATTCAGCTAGCCTATTTGGCCTGTGCAAAAAAAAACAGATGTATCTTGGAGAATGACAGTGTATTATCTAAAACTTAACCAAGTGGTGATTCCAATAGCAGCTGCTATTCCAGATGTAATTTCATTGCTTGAGCCAATTAATACATCTTCTGGACTTGGTATGCAGCTATTGATCTAGTTAATGCCTTTTTCTCTATACTTGTTTTGAAGGACTACTAGAAGCAGTTTTCCTTCAGCTGGCAAGGCCAGCAATACACCTTCTCTTTCCTACCTCAGACTACATCAGCTCTCCAGCCCTATGTTGTAATTTAGTCTGTAGGGAACTTGATCGCCTTTCCCTTCTACAAGACATAATTCTGGTCCATTCCATTGATGACTTTATGCTGACTAGACCTAGTAAGGAAGAAATGTCAATAACTCTGGACTTACTGGTAAAACATTTTCGTGCTCTCAAAAAAACCTCATTACCATCCAGTTGATTGTGATGCATAGTGACACTATAGTACAGAGTAGAACTGCCCTATAGGGTTTCCAAGGAGCAGCTGCTGGATTCGAACGGTTGACTGTTTGGTTAGCAGCCGAGGTCTTAACCACTACACCACCAGGTCTCCATTTCCATGCTAGAGGGAGGGAAATTAATTCCACAAAAATTCAGGTGTCTTCCACCTCAGCGAAATTTCTAGGAGTCCAGTGGTGTGGGGTATTTCGAGATATTCCTTCTAAAGTGAAAGATAAGTTTTTATGTCTGGCCACTCCTACAACTATAAAGGAAGCACAATGCCTTGTAGGCACATAAGCCTAATTTGGGTGTGCTATTCTGCCCTATTTCTCAAGTGACTCAAAAAGCTGCTAGTTTGGGTGGGGCCCAGAACAAGAGAAGGCTCTACAACAGGTTCAGGTTGCCATGCAAGCCACTCTGCCATTTGGGCCACATGATCCCTCTGATTCAATGGTATTTGAAGTGTCAGTGACAGAAAGAGATGCTGTTTGGAGCCTTTGGCGGCCCCTATTGGTGAATCACAGCACAGACCCTTAGGATTTTGGAGCAAAGCCTTGCCATCTTCTGTAGATAACTACTCTCCTTTTGAGAAACAGCTTTTGGCTTGTTACTCGGCCTTAGTGGAGACTGAATGCCTAAACATGGGCCAACAAGTTACCATGCAGCCTGAACTGCCCATCATAAACTGGGTATTGTCTGACCCACTGATTCATAAAGTATGTCGTGCACAGCAGCACTACATCATTAAATGGAAGTGGTATATACAAGACTGTGCTTGAGCAAGACCAGAAGGCACAAGTAAGTTGCATGAGGAAGTGGTCCAAATGCTCATGGTGTCTACTCCTGTCACATGATCTGCCCTCTCCCAGTGTGCACCTAGGCCTCATGGGAAGTTCATTATGATCAGTTGACTGAGGAGGAGAAAATTTGTATCTGTTTTGCAGATGTTTCTGTGCAAAATTTAGGCACCACTCAAAAGTGGACAGTGGCAGCACCCGAGCCCCTTTCTGGGAACTCTCTGAAGAACAATGCCAAAGGGAAACCCTTCCAATGGGCATAAATTCAAGCAGTGCGTATGTTGTTCACTTTGCTTGGAAGGAGA
This sequence comes from Trichechus manatus latirostris, assembly GCF_000243295.1. NCBI lineage: Eukaryota > Metazoa > Chordata > Mammalia > Sirenia > Trichechidae > Trichechus > Trichechus manatus. The sequence goes on along the minus strand of NW_004443957.1, from coordinate 282,456 downwards.
AATGACTAGATGTGAGATTCTATACTGATTCATGGGCAGTAGCCAATGGTTCGGTGGGATGGTCAAGGACTTGGAAAGAATGTGATTGGAAAATTGCTGACAAGGAGGTATGGGAAGAGTTATGTAGATAGACCTTTCTGAATGGGCCACGGAAGTGAAGATATTTGATTCTCATGTGAATGCTCACCAAAGGGTGATCTTGGCAAAGGAATATTTTATCAAGTCGATAGGGTGACATGTTCTGTGGAAACCAGCTCTTTCCCCAGCCACTCCCATCATTGTCCAATGGGCTTATGAACAAAGTGGCTATGGTGACAGGGATGGAAGTTATGCATGGGCTCCACAACATGGACTTCCATTCACCAAGGTCGACTTGGCTGCAGACACTGCTGAATGCCCAACCTGCCAACAGCAGAGACCAACACTGAATCTCCGATATGACACCATTTCATGAGGCGATCAGCCAGCAACCTGGTGACAGGTTGATTGCATTGGACTACTTCCATCATGGAATGGGCAGCATTTCATTCTTACTGGGATAGACACTTACTCTGGATATGGATTTGCCTTCCTTACACACAATGCCTCTGCCAAAACTACCATCCGTGACTCACAGAATGTATTATCTTCCATCATGGTATCACACAGTATCGCCCCAGAGCAAGGGACCCACTTCAGAACAAATGAAGTATAGCAGTGGGCCCGTGCTAATGGAATTCACTGGCCTTACCATGTTACCCATCATCCTGAAGCACCTGGCTTGATAGAATGACCATCTCAAGACACAATTACAGTGCCAACTAGGTAGCAACACTTTGCAGGGTTGGGTCAGTGTTTTCCAGGGCTGTATATGCTCTAAACCAGCATCCAATATATGGTGCTATTTCTTGCATAGCCAGCATTCATGGTTCTGGTAATCAAGGCTTGAAGATGGGAGTGGCACCACTCACTATTACCCCTAGTGACCCATATAAAAATTTTTGCTTCTTGTCTGCTTGACCCTATGCTATGTGAGTCTAGAGGTCTTGGTTACAAAAGAAGGAATGCTCCCACCTGGAGACACAACACGGATTCCATTGAACTAGAAGCTAAGAATGCCACCTGGCCACTTTTGGCTCCTCATATTGGCTGTTGTGTTTGACCGTGACTGTAAATGGGCCTGTAAGCCCTAGAGGTGCAGAGGTTAAAGCACTTGACTGCTAAACAAAAGGTTCATTTTTCAAACCCATCAGCCACTCCACAGGAAAAAGATGTGACAGTCTGCTTCCGTGAAGATTTACAGCCTTGGAAACCCTATGGAGGCAGTTCTACTCTATCTTTTAATGTTGCTATAAATCAGAATCGACTGTACAGCAGTTAGTTACCAACGGGAAATCCAATTGATGTTGCATTACGGAGGCAAAAAAGAGTATGTGTGGAATACAGGAGATTCCTTAGGGCGTTTCTTAGTACTACCATGCCCCGTGTTTAAAGTCAATGGAAAACTACAGCAACTCAATTCTGACGTGACTACTAATGGTCCAGACCCTTCAGGAATGAAGATTTGGGTCACCCCACCAGGAAAAGAACCACAAGCAGCTGAGGTGCTTGTTGATGTTAAAGGGCATACAGAACGGGTGACAGAAGAAGGTAGTTCTAAATACCACTTACGACCATGTGTCCAGTTGCGGAAGGGGGGACTATAATTGTTATGAATATTTCTTCCTTGTATGTGTGCATAAAATTTCTTTTCTTCACTTATAAAATGTAAGATGCAATTGGGGCTAGTGTGTTTTTGGTTGTAAGCATGTTAGTTGTATCATGTTAGGCACACGTATGACTTCATAATTGTCTTTATTTAGAAATAGTGTATGGCTTAAGATGTGTACAGGTGCCAAATTGACAAGGGGTGGATTGTGATCGTTAAAGTTGTGTGTCAACTTGGCTGGACCATGATTCTCAGTGGTGTGGCAGTTGTTTAATGATACAGTTTGGCAGTTATGTAGTGATGTAGTTTGGCAGTTATGTATTGATGTAGTTATCGTCCATGATGTGATTTGATGTGATCAGCCCTGGTGGTGCAGTGGTTAAGAGCTTGGCTGCTAACCAAAAAGGTCAGCAGTTCAAATCTACCAGCCGCTCCTTGGAAACTCTATGGAGCAGTTCTACTCTGTCCTATAGGATAACTATGAGTTGAAATCGACTCACCAGCAATGGGCTTTCTTTTTTAGGTTTATCCTTGAGGGTGTGGCCTGCAAACAATATATATTTGGACATCCTAGCAAAGTTCACTAGCTTGCTCTTGATCCTGCATCTGGCTCGTCATCATTTGACCTCTGGTTCTTGAGACTTGAGCAAGCTGCCTGTCATAATATCTGCACATCTTAGGATTTGTCAGCCTCAGCAGCCTGTGAGCCAGCTGTCTGCTGTCTTACCTGCTGATCTTGGCTTCATCAGCTCCGCAGCTCATGAACCAGTGGTTTGTCTTCTGATCTGCCAGTCTTGGGTTCATCAGCCCTTGCAGCTATATGAATCAGGAAAAGCCTCCAGCCTGACACCTGATCCACAGACTTGAGACTTGCCAGCCTCCACAACCATGTGAGTCATTTCCTGGAAATAAATCTCTCTTTATATATAATTATACGCTTCACTGGTTTTGCTTCTCTAGAAAACCCAGTCTAAGACAACAAGTCTTTTTTATCCAGCCTTTCACTTTAGTTTGTAAAGGCTGGATCTTAATAAATTTTGAGTTAGATTGCCCATTGTGAACTCAGCATCACCTTTGCATTGTAAAGTTAGGATCTACATTAGCAGAATTTGTTTTCTTGTGTAGTTTCACATTAGAATTTACTGATGTGAAGAGCTGGGGAAGATTTGAAAGGTGGAAGTGGCTGCCTTTATTCCTGGTCATAGTGTCCATTGTTGTAGCTTTGATCAGCTTGGTAGCTCAGATCTCTCCATGGGCTCTTGTTTTATTTGTAGATGTTGTTGTTAGCTGTTGTCTAGCTGTCCCCCCAACTCATGTCGACCCTGTGGCAACCTCTTGCATAACTTAACAAATGCTGCCTAGTCTTGCACCATTCCCATGATCAGTTGCAAACAGGACTGTTGTGATCCATAGGGTTTTCACTGGCAGATTTTTGGAAGTAAATTGCCAGGCCTTTCTTCCTAGTCCTCCTTAGTCTAGAAGCTCTATTGAAACCTGTTCAGCATCATAGCAACACATAAGCTTCCACTGAGAGCTTGGGGATGGCTGCACTGAGGTGCTTTGGCTGGAAATCAAACCTGGGTAGAAGGCAAGAATTTTACCACTATACCACCTCTGCCCTCCTTGTTTTATGTTAGGGAGTTTAAATGCAATAGCTTCTCAGTTTGGGAGCTCTGGCTTTTGGACCTGCTCCATCACTTCAGGATTAAGTCACCAGTCTTGCTTCCCTGATTCTCTGGCTGCAGCCTTAAATGTTCACTCCCCCAAATTCTCTCACATTTGTGAAAGCTGTACTTATTACATTTACTCCTTTAATTTAACCACTTACCTCCATGATACTTACAGTGTCTCTGTTGACCCAGATTTATTCAGTTCCAATGTAAACAAGGAAGAAAAAAAGCCTAAGAAAAATCTCTTATATTGTTTTGTGTATAAATAAAAACCTACATTGATGTGGCTATGGTCAAAGATGAAAGAAAATAGAAAGAAAAGAATGGAGCATGAAAAAGGACGATGAAGAGCATGCAATTAAAGGAAATCTGTTCTAGGCAACAACAAAAAATAAACGAACATGGATAGCCAATGCATTATTTTCTCAACAAAATTAGGTAACACATAGAATTGAGGAATAAAAAAGGTCCAAGAATACAAGACAATTCTTATACTAATGAAACATTACGTGAGTTAAAGAAGTAATGAAAAGTCCAGAATCTATAGTTAAAAGCTCTCAAGTGCTAGACCAGAATTTCCTAAAGTAAAATTTGGTTGCTTTGAGCACACACAAATCAAAGTTCCCTCCAGAGCAGCCACAGAAGGTGCATTTATATCTCTTACACAGAGTTCAGAGGTCATTAGGGATGATCACAAGCAATTTACTTTTTGTTTACTTGTGACTATATTTAATTATTAATCTAGTTTTCTTCCTTGTCTTATTGGAAGCAGTTTCCTTCCTCTAACAAGCCAAAAATCTCTCTACCTTTTATTTTGACCTAATTCTGTCACATGAAAAAAAGATTTATTAGCATTATATAGTCTGTATATGCTCACATTATCATCTGCGTACTAAAAAAGAAAAAGGTAATATGATTTCAGGCCAAATTCAGAACTAGGAAAATTAGAGTTTGGATTTTGTACTTTGAAGTATCTAGAACTGAAATAACATTGAAAAAATATATGGGGGAAACAAAGCAGTTCTGTCCAGTCTTCTCTGACTCATGGCAAACCCATGTGTATCAGAGTAAACCTGTTCTCCATACGGCTTTCAATCTCTGGTTTTTCAGAAGTAGATCTCCAGGCCTTTCTTCTTAGGAGCCTCTGGGTGGATTTGAACCTCTACCATTCAATTAGCAGTCAAGCGGCTTAACCTTTTGCACCACCCAGGGACTCCTGATAAAATATATGTGAACTATACTTGGTTCTTTATATGCCAAAACATTTTAATAAGAACCTCTCTAACAAATGTATTGAAATCCTTTCATACTTCTGATTATTTTTTGTACTTTTTATTAGAGTTATTATATTGCAGTCAACTTTGTTTCAGTAACATCTATATTGAAGTTAGCTTTAATAATGTGTGAAAAGAAACTGACATTATTAAGCAAATGCATCACTTAGAAGGTTCACATTTTAAAGTCTGTCAAGGAAACCGTCTTTAATGCTGTCCCAACAGGAACGTTAACAACCAAGAATGGTATTTTTCCGTTAGGCCTAGAAATATGGATATTTGCTAGAAAAGAAGTTAATAGATACCTAGTTTGCTCAAATATTTTTATTAACAGCATTTCTCAGTAAGCATTGCTACAGAACCTGTTAGATGCAAGAAAATACTTCCCAGCAACTGAGCATTTTTGTACTTGCACATACTGCCTACTCTTTATTCCACAGAATCCTGTGGGGGAAGGAGTATGGAAGAAAGATAATTTGAAACTATTGTAAGTGATACAATGGAATAAATTCAGTTGGAACTGGTTCAGCTTGGCTCTAATCAGTGTGCATGAGGTGCTTCCTTAATGACAGAAAAGATTGCCCAGGGGACAAAGACACATCACAATGCTGGTAAGTGAAGAGCATTTCCATGCTGCAAAGCTGCCACTGAAATATTTACTGGACAAGAGAAGCAACTTATCTATATTAGAGTCCAGCAAAAAATCAGTTTTCCTATTGTAGAAAACAAAGATTAAATTACCTAATTACTCTATGGTTTGCTGGATATCCAGCATTAATTTTGTGGAAGTAGAAAAAGCAGAGATCATTTGTTTCTTCTGGTAAACTGGTTTAAACACCAGACAATGTCTGATAGTGCCAATGACCGAGAGAATATGTGGGTGGCAGAAAGTCAATTTATGACCAAGGTAGCCAAGGTGTTGGTGGATATAATATATAACTAGAACAGTCATTATTAGTTTTATGCATGATTACTCTTAGAAAATCAGAGGAAACCACCCCACAAATCAAAGTCCATTTCTTTAGGCTTTTTTTTCCCCATGTAAGTATGTCTTGTTTTGATTTAGAGCTGCTTCCAAGACCCTTCTCTAAGAGTGTCACTTCACATCACCTGCTATAACTGCCAATGCTTTTTTTAAAAATAACTTGTTTTATTTTTGTTGTTGTTGAGAATATACACATCAGAACATTCACCTAGTCAACAGTTTCTATATGTACAATTTAGCGACACTAATTACCTTCTTCGAGTTGTTCAGCATTTTCACCCTCATTTTTTGAGTTTTCCTTCCCTAAATTAACTTAAACTCACTGCCCCCTAAATTTCCTAGTCTTCTGAATAGGAAGCCAGGGCAGAGATACAGCTCTGGCCCTCAGAAATGATAAAACCTGGGCTGTGTGAATTCTCTAGGGATGAGGGAGGAAAGCAGAAAGAAGGAATGGGTTCTGAGAAATTATTGTCTTCACGTTTACAGGCCAGGATCTTGAAAAATTTAAAGAATTAGACTTGACTTTACCTGTGCTTTGCTTTAAGGAAGAAGTTTTATTCTGGGCCATTTTTGGACAACAATTGTGCTTCCCTTGGCTCTGCTCTGAATCTGAAAAAGAAGTAAGTACTGGAGTTTCTTTAGCGCAGTTGTTCTATCATTTTGCATATTTTTATCTTCATATTGTATTTCACCTACGTAGAATTTATCTTTGAAACTGATTACTATTATGATTTAAAAAATGTATCTACCATGTTTTGTATACCACTATTCACCACACCCATAGAAAACCCTCAGTGAGATGGATTGACACAAGAGTTACAACAATGATCTCAAACATACCAAGGATCATGGGGATGGTGCAGGACTAAGCAACTTTTGTTCTACTGTACATGGGGTCAACATGAGTTGGATCCAACTCCATGGCAAGTAACAACACTCACCAGTGTGATATATGGTTTGTATATATTAACTCTAATCTTTTTAACCAAAAATTTAGGTAGTTATTTACATTCCCATTTTATTCATTGAGGACTGGCAAGCAAAGTGATTATCAATTCATTTATTTTATTAATCAATTTTGTCAGTATTTATTAAAGCTATTGTGTGATTGACTGAGAATTTAACAGAAAACAACTCTTTGCCTTCATGTGTCTTACATTTTTGTTTTTTTTTGGGAGACATAGGAGTAACTAGCAGTCAAACAAATAAATAAAATAGCTTAAAATTATAATACAGGCTACAGAGGAAATAAAACGGAGTCAAATTAAGAACTACGGGGTCACTTCTTTACAAGGAATGGTCACTTCTAAAAGTTAAATAGATAACTAAAGGTTGAGTTGATGTGTAATTTTGGGGGAAAGGTATTATAGGTAGAGTAAATACCATGTACAAAGACTCTGACTTAGACAAAAGTGTTGCAGTTCAAGAAACAGAGAGAAACTCAGAGTGGGTTAGGGAGAGTGATACAATAGTTGGGGTTAGCGAGCTGGTTGGGTATGATCTCTAACAGGATCTTTTTGGCTGGAAAAACATTTCAGTTTGCTGAAGGGCTTTAATTATGGAAATATGACGTTATTTATATTTTTAAGAACACCAACCTTGCTGCTGGTGTACTGGCCAGTAGATGTGCTGAAAGTGGAGTTGGAGAGATGTGGTTTGATTTAAGATATATTTTGAAGTTAGGATTGACAGGACTTGCTAGTGGATGAAGTTTGAGGGATGAATGAAAATGATCAATCAAGTAGAATATCTAGGCAATGGCCCAAGATGATGGCTTAGTCACACACACCATGCAGTCCCCCTATATCAAAGAACTGAGAAATGAAGTAAACAGATACAGATGACAATCTGGGAAGCCAGAACAGCAAATAGAAAGATGAAGAATTCAGTTGAACACCGAATGGAAGGAGAAACTGAAGAAAAACAGTAAATGAGGATATTTATGGATTGTAAGCTCCCTGCCAGCCAGCCCAGTGCAGTGTGGCCATCTTGAGACAAAGCAAGCAGTACTGCCAGGTGAGGAGCACAGGAAGGCAGCTTCATGGAATTCCCAGTAGGAGACAGAGATACTCTGTAGACAAACCCGGACTGAAGCAAGGTGAGCAGAACATGAAGCAGATCTAAGCAGGAAAAGTGCAGGAAGATGGGGGAGACCCTTAGGGATCCGCTTGACCACAGAGCAGGGAAGAAGTCAGAAAAGAGAGACAAAACTACTCAACAGCAGCAGTTCCTGATCATTTGGATGGGTGGCGCTCATGGAGTACAGGATCCATAGAGTGGCAGCTGGAGATCCCCCACCTGACTGGGCTTGGAACAGTTCTCCACTCCTCACATTTGGTCGGGTCCAGGTCCTAATCGCTGGCTGCACTCTACAGGGAGTACCTTGGTGCCCATGCCAGAGACCAGGGGAGCATTCTTCCCTCCCTCCCCCCTCTGCCTGCCAGGTGACCAGCAGTAAATCCCCTCTACTGCCCCATCACCTGGCCATCCCCGGCACACACTTCCTATACCTTTAGAATGGCAACTGGAGGTGTGCACCTGTCCTGCCCACCCTCCCCCGTGACACTGGTCCCCCGTGGTCAGTGGCACGCACTTCCCATGCCACCAGATTGACAACAGAGTGCATCCACCCCCTTGCCCCCCACCCTCCCCACCCAGCGAACTGGTGACCAGAAGTGTGCACCTACCCAGCCAACCCCGCCTGCCCCTTTTCTCCACCCCACCTGCACAGGGATTCATGGCACACACTCCTGTGCTGCCGAACTGTCAACTGGTTGAGCACACCCACCATGCCCGTCCCCACCACCACCCTATCTGCCTGGCAATCAGTGTCGTACCCTCTCACACCACCAGACTGGCAACCAGCAGTGTGAGTCCCATCCCTCATCCCCCAACCCAACCACCCTGCTCGTCTGGCGACCAGTGGTGAGCCCTACCATGTTGCCCTCCTGGTGATCGGTGACGTGAAATCCCTCCCCTTCCCCCACCCAGCAACTGACAGTGCAAGCTCCCTTGTCACCCTCCTGGTGACCAGCGAGTTGTGCATCCCCACCCGGACCACTTGGCAACCGGTGGCGTGCACACATATAACCCAACCCAGTGACTGGCCAGAACACTCCCTGCACCCATGACCAGTGACTGCCTGGACAGACACATCACCTCATCAGCAGTGCCAGTCACATCCTGACAGGCACCATCTGCATTTCTGCCAAATGACGAGCAGGGGATCCTAGTGCCCTCATCTAATGTTCATCCGGCTGCAATGTCACACATCCTACACCCAAACAGTTCCTGCAGGCTGACTGCACTTGTACTGAAACCCCTTGGTGCCCCACCACCTACTGAGACACCAATTCATGCATGCAGAGTGGGACTACCTGTCCATTTGGGTAGCACTCCCTCACAGTGGATACAGAGACATCCTGCTCTGACTTCCAGAGAATGCACTAACTGCTAGTAAAAAACTGGAAGCACCCCATGGTCCCACAAATGGTGTGGAGGGACCTAGACCATGCAACACTTGTTATGCAATATCAGGAAAAGAGCATGCTCTCCCACTTCCACTCAGCCCTCTAAGGGAAGACATATGAGCCAACCACAAAGGACTCACATATGGTTGAGACCCATAATATCCACTAGTGAGAAGAAATTACACCCAGCCAACTAACACCACCAAAGATACATAGACCAGTACCACAAAACAACAATTAAAATAATACAAAGGAAGAAAGACATTCTAAAGCGAAAGAGAAGAAATAAAGCTCCTATATATCAGAACAAAACAAAACAAAACAAATACAAAACATACAATCAATACAGAAATATACAAATAAATAAACACCTTAATGCCTTAGAGACAGCAGACCATAACAAATCATGTGAAGAAAGTGGATAAGATGGATCAAACAAGTAAGTGAAATAGAGGGACAGAAAATCTTCCCGAGGAAGAAATGGTAATAGAAATATTTGATAAGGAATTCAAAAGACTTATATTTAGGATCCTCAAAGAGATTTATATTTATATATATATATATAGGCAAAAACCTAGAATAATCCAGGGAAACAATACAAAAATAAAATGACAAAATAAATAGACAATTAGAAACTACACAAAAACAACAACTAGAAATCCAAAAGATAATAAAATAACAGAACTCTATAACTCAGTGGAAGGATATAGAAGTATAATTGAATAAATGGAAGAATGAATCAGCAAAATAGAGAACAGATCCTTTGATACTAATTTGTTTGAGGAACAATCAGAAAAAAGAGTGAAGAAAAATGAAGAAAGCCTAAGAATTATGTGGGACACCATCAAGAGAAATAATTTACATGTAATAGGAATTCCAGAAGAGGAGGAGAAAAAGAAAAGTACATAGAGAATTTTTGAAGATACATTGGCAGATAACTTCCCTAATATCATGAAAGATTAGAAGGTTTCCATCCAAGAAGCTCAACAAACCTCATACAGGATAAGCCCCAAAGAAAGTCACCAAGACATATCATAATCAATCTTTCCAAAACCAAAAACAAAGAATTCTGAGAGCATCTCTCAAAAAATGAAATATCACTTATAAAGGGGCACTAATAAGACTAAGCACTGGTTTCTTGTCAGAAACCATGCAAGCAACAAGGCAATGGGATGACGTACATAAAACCCTGAAAGAAAAGAATTGCCAACCAAGAACCATATATCCAGCAAAACTGTGTTTCAAATACAATGGTAAAACTAGGACATTCCCAGATAAGCAGAAATTAAGGGAATTTGCAAACTCCAGACCAGTTTTATAAGAAATATTAAAGGGAGTCCTTCAGACAGAAAAATCAATGACATCAGACAAGAACCTGAGATCAAGACACGCGGCAGAATCACTCAGATACCAACTCAGATAAAGAACTCTCAAAAGTAAAAGAAACTGCAGAGACAGAGTGGCAGAATGCATAAAAAACATGACCCATGAATATGTTACCTACCAGAGGTACATCTTAGACACAAAGACATAAATATGTTAAAAATCAAAAGATGGAAAAAATATATCAAGCAAACAGAAATCAAAAGAGAGCAGGAGTGGCAATAATAATCTCTGATAAAATAAATGTTAAGTTAAAATCCATTATAAGAGACAAAGAAGTGCATAATACGACAAAGAGTCAATCCACCAAGAGGACATAACAATAATAAGTATTTATGCACCCAATGACAGTGTTCCAAAATACATAAAACAAACTGCAACTGAACTGAAAAGAGAAATGACAGTTCTACATAACACTAGGAGACTTTAACACACCACTTTCAATGATGGACACAACTAGAAAGAAACTCAACAAAGATACAGAAGATCTAAATAACACAATCAACCAACTCAACCTCATAGACATATACAGAACACACACCCAACAGCAGCACTATACACATTCTTATTCAATGCACATGGATCGTTCTCCAGAATAGACCATATTTTAGGCCACAAAGCAAGCCTCAATAAGTTAAAAAAAAATAGACCTAATACCGAAGCATCTTCTCTGACTCTAATGCTATAAAACTAGAAATCAATAACAGTATGAACAATCAACTATTTGAGATCAAACAGTCAATATTTACCCAAAATCAAAGATAAGAAGGCAAGGGGAGGGGGGAAGGGAAGCTAGATCAATGGAAACAAAACAAACAGAATGGAAATAACGTGAATGCTGACACATTGTGGAAATTGTAACCAATGGCACAGAACAATATGTATAAAAATTTGCTTTGTAAACTTTCACCTAAAACACAATAAAACATTATTAAAAAAAAAAGAAAAGAAAACCCAACAAAGGAAATTATATATCACATAGTGAAGTAAAGAAGTAAAAATTTAATAAAGATGTTGACTGAGCACTTAGAAAGATTAAATTTACTTTCTCCCCAAGAGGTTGAACATTTTCTGTCTTGGGGGAGATTGAGTCAACCAGATGGAAAATGATATTATTTTGCTAATATGAAAGGCTATTTCCTCCCCCTCACCTCCTACCACTCTAAAACATTAAATTCTATGTTAATTCAATTTGTGTTTATTGCTTTCAGGAAAATATAATCAGCATAAACATTTTATTTGCCAAACCCTAAAATTTAAAATGACTTCTAAAATATCTGTATATCATGTCCTGTAATAGTTCACAGAAATGTTCATTCTTCTCTTACAAGGAGAAACCTTCCAAGTAAAAACTTAGAGTAAATGCGTTTACTTTCCCCCAAAAGTCATTTGAAATTACTGTGGAAAAAGAATACTTCCTAGTTAGCATCTCAGTGGTTTTAGTTTGAAACAAAGCAGCTCATTGCATCTTTCATATAGAAAGCTTTAAGAATTCCTAATTCATAGAGAGTCAGCTGAGACAGGCTTGTCACACCACAACAGTCTCAGTGGAGATTATGAGTTACAGGGCTGTCACTTCTGCTTTACTGGAATTTCAAAGTGCTACGCCAGGTTACAGGAAAACTGTCCTATGCAAGAGATATGATAACTCCCACTCCAAAATGCTCCTTTTCCTCTGCTTTATCTTTGTATACATATAGCACTTAATACCTGAAACAAAATGGAAGATCAATAAAGAGAAATTAATTGAATGTGATTGGATTGAATTGACTTAACTGGAGTCATGGGAAACCTGCAGTTCACTTTGAATATGGAGCCTCTAGAATTTTTTGCTTCACACAGTTCTATATACTAAGGGGAAGTTACATTTAGTGACACATTTTGTAAGGGAGTACAGTCCTGGAGTAGGAGTCACCTGGTTTTGAATCTCAGCTCTACCACTCTGTGATCTTTGGCAAATAGCTTCAACTTCCTGACCCGTCAGTTACTTTCACTGGTGCTAGATGAGAAGAGGAAAAGTTAATTTTCCATTAACGACATTTAGGTATGACTCTTACCTTGTAAAAACTACTTCTAATTCTTGCTAAGTCTTTGAAGAAATTACGGGAATAGATTGAGACTTGACTTCCAAATTGTTGAAACATAATGACTATAGTGTTGTTAGTTGCCGCCATGGCAACCCCATGAGCAACTGAACAAAAGGCTGCCCGGACCTACGGCGGTGGCTGTGCATGAGGTGCATTGGCTGGGAATCAAACCCAGGTCTCCCTCATGCAGGGTGAGAATTCACCACTGAACCACCAATGCTCTCACAATGACTATGGTAAAGGCGGCAAAATCTATCATAAAAAATGCAAAAGTTGCCTTTGAACATCACTTTATTCTGTGAAAGCTGCCGAAATAATCCATTTGTTTATACCAAGAAAAGAAAAAATCATCATCTGAACTGGAGGTGGTTGAGAAGCCAAAGTTCTTTGTGTGATTAAGCATAGGTTATAGATATCAGCTCATAAACATGTCAACAAACTTTGTAGACCCCTTTTTAAAATACAGAATATGGGGTCACACTCCCAGACCTGTCACATTCTAGGGACAGGATGTGATGGTCTTACTTTTTCAAACCACACCAAGTAATTCTGATAATCAGACATGTTTAGAAGGACTGTGTTTGTTGTAGTGCGAGTTACTTCTCTGCAGACGACATTTACTTTGGACAAATATTTGTTTTCATGCAAGCTATGGCTGTAAACACTGCTAGTAGATATCTGTGCATTCTTGTTCAAGTCATTGCTCTCAAATTCAGAAAACAAAGCCTGAAAGATTCCATAAAGAACGTGCAGATATCCGTCTTGACCTAATAATGAAGAAAAAAATATAGCAATTAATTGGACCAGGTTAGGCAAAGTTCAATCAACACTACATACATGTTTAGAATATATGCAGTCATGTGCTGCATAACATCCTTTGGGGCAACGTCTGACTGCATATACATCCATGGTCTCATAAGGTTATAATAGAGCTCAGAAATCCTTGTCAGAGAATGGGACCTAGTGAATGTAACAGCTTCCTGCACACAGCACATGTATCTCATGTCTCTTGTATACAAAGTGATTGTGCTGCCAGACATATAATGGCACATTACGCATATAACCTATAATACATATGTCTTGATAGTCATAATAAATGCCTGTGTTACTGGCTTATGTATCTACTGTACTGTATTTTCTATTGTTATTTTAAAGTAAACTTTCCCTACTTACAAATAAAAAGTTCACCATATAACAGTGTAAGCTTAGACTAGCAGGAAGCAGCATGCAAACTCATGTATTGCGAGTCTCTTGAGCACTGTAACATTGTCTCTCTGTTTAATTTTTTTTTCAAAAATATTACTGCGAAGTGCATCCTGGCTTCCAGTCACAGCAAAATCACTGCTGGTGATAGCAATAGCAAGAGGCAAAGGAGAAGTATTGATCTGGAAGTGAAACGAAAGGTTATTGAACAATACAAAGGTGGAAAATCGGTGAATGCTATTGCTTGCGATTTAGGCACGTTCGCACAATATCCAAATCACATAACATCCTATTTCACAGAGCATATCGTGAACTTTAAGCAATGCATGACTGTATATATATGTATACAGAGCTGCTGGTTGTTTTGAACTGCTAAACTTTACAGTTAGCAGTCAATCGCTTTAACCATTTTGCCAACAGGCCTGGCTCTTGGAATTCCCTAAATCCCTGTATTTGATTCTCCCCCATGATCTAGTCTGTTAGTCAGATGGAGAAGATCCAGCAGCAGACTCTGTGTCTCTGGTTATAGCAGAGCCACAAAAGGGTAGAGAGCCTGGTTCCCTGAATTAATACTTGGAGTAAACCCACCCTTGGGAACAACCTGACCATACGCATGTGATTAGACTTTCTGTGAGCAAGAAATAAGCTGCTATTTTTTTTAAAAAAAACAAACGAAACCCTCTGCCATCCAGTTGATTCCGACTCATAGTGACTCCACAGGATAGAGTAGAGCTGCCTCGTGGGGTTTTCAAGGGTGTAAATCTTTACGGAAGCAGACTGCCACATCTTTCTGCCGTGGAGCAGCTGGTGAGTTGGAACTGCTGACCTTTTGGTTAGCAGCTGAGTGCTTTAACCACTACGCGACCAGGGTCCCTTGTTATTTTTTTAAGCCACTGAAATTTTGGGGTTATAACACTCAGCGCTATTTTCTCACAAATACACTCTGGAAATATAGGCTGTCATTATGGAGGGAGAAGAAAATACACAAGTTGCTGTTTCTGCTGTTAGCTGCCCTCGAGTCAACCTCCAACTCATGGTAACCCCGTGTGCATCAGAGTAGAACACATAAGGTTTGCAATGACTAATTTTTCAAAAGCAGATTGCCAGACCTTTCTTTCTTGACACCTTGGAGTGGACTCAAACCTTCAAACTTCTCGTTAGCAGCCAAGCTCATTAGCCGTTTGCACCACGTAGGGAGTCCAAATGCACATATACTGACCCTGACATATATTCAAGCTGATCTATTGTAAAATGGCGATACCAACTCTTAGAGAAACATGTTCAATATGATTCCATTAAAAGATACATACATGTATATATCTATACATTTATGTTTATATACAAATACACACGCATGCAGATATAAACAGATTTACTTCAGGGTGTCACAAAATATGTTTTCCATAGACTAATGACTAATTTAACTGTAAGCTGGCAGGGTCAAAGTGGAATATGCACCTATTTGATAAAAAATGAAGCATATACCAAGGGACTTTGGAGTACATGTTTTTATGTTTGTTTCATTTTATTCAGTCTATTTGCAGAGTCTGATTAAAGACAAGATTAGAATTCAAATGCATTTGCGTATATTGCACGGGAAAGAAAGGATTGAGTGCCGCACAAATCTGTGAGTTCATGAGCGACTGAAGCC
This sequence comes from Trichechus manatus latirostris, assembly GCF_000243295.1. Lineage (NCBI taxonomy): Eukaryota > Metazoa > Chordata > Mammalia > Sirenia > Trichechidae > Trichechus > Trichechus manatus. The sequence continues at coordinate 267,046 of NW_004443957.1, read as the reverse complement.
CAGCAAAAATGGTCCCAATCTGTTCGACAAGGTCAAGGCCAATATACTAAATAATAATAATAATGATAACCAAACAAACAAACAACAACAATTGCAACTGGAGAGAGTGCAACTTAAATATTTGCCATGATCGTTCTGTTATTGTTGCTTTTGAAAATTTATATATATATACTTTTCGAGGTATATACATGGAGTTTTGAAGATGACTTTTTTCTGGCTTTGGTCACTGAAATAACTTAGGGATCATTCTATCACACCACTAAGGAATTGTGTCATAATCAGATTGAATTGCTTACAGAAAGATGGGTCATAGTAATCACTCAATAAGTATGTTTGAGAGGATGAATAAATATAAAATGATTGTCTAACATGGCAGAACACACTTGATACACTCTCTTTCTTGCCTTATAAGTAAACTATGTATTTGTGTGTGGGGGGGGCAATGTGATAATACCCTAATATATGTATCTTATATTCACCACGTTCCTTCATTCATTTGGTTATTGTTTATTTATTCTACTAATTTAATTTCTTAATATATGCCAGACATGGTTCTGGTTGCTGGGAATAGAATGGGACCAAGACAGACAGAGTGTCAGTCACTGAAATCTTGACCACTCTGGCACCTCTGGTGCCATATAGTCTTACTTGTACTATCAGAAAAAATATAAGATAGAACCCTGTGTAATATGACCAGATTATAAACCATGTTAATAAATATAAATATGACAGGTAAATGAAACACAAATCAATTTACAGGCTGAACTTCCAACTATTGTTAGTTCTAAAATGCTCATGCTGCTTTATTTCTGAGCACTGGTAGACGAAGAGCGCAAGTAATGGACTGCATTTTGTGTAATCTGTATATAAAGTTCACGTAAATTTTGTGCTTGATGTAGAAAAAAGTTTTTGTCTTCTGTCTGCCTTTAACTGACTGTAATTGTACTAAAGAATGGGAAATAAGTGTATAAGTGTGTGTGTGGGAAGCAGTGATTTAATTAACACTCTGCTGTTGGACAAATAAAAAGGAAAAGAATTTTAATCATGGTGAACTAATATGATACTAGGTTTTGATATCACTTGTACTTCCAAAGGAAATTCATTGTAATTTATTTTTAATTAATATGCCATTGTTAGCAAGTGATACCCCAAAAGAATAAAGTACATGGTTTCTCTTTTTAGAAGTTAATTAAAAAATTACAATGTTTTAAAAGCCCCAGATTCATTTAGTTGAAAGAGTCAGACATGGTCTTAATTATTTCTTACCTATAGATTTACAAGGTTCATTTTTTTTTTTTTAGCTTAGTAGTTTTTTTCTTTAAGGCTTATTTTAAATAGTTTTTGTTTATTCAACTTCCATATGAAATCATATGCTGGATTAATTTAGTTTCAGGGTAGAATACAACCGATCGTTAGAACTATCAATCCTGACAGGAAAATGTACACCTGCATTTACAACACATTTTAACTAACTCATAAGTATTTTGTGCTCTAGTTTAAGAGTCAGTATGCATAGTGTAAAATGTATATGTTTTATTTCATAAAAATAAAATTAGTTTGACAAATCATCTTATCTCTTGATATATTGACCCAATAGTTGGATAAAAAATGACAAAAATAGATTTATAAATAATGTAATTTAAGCCTTTGCTTTTAAAATATATTTAGGACAACAAAATACCCATAGAATGAAAAGGAATCACACTAGCCTTTAAAGGGAAAGCAGAGTCCCTGGATGGTGCAAATGGTTAACTGAAATGTTGAAGGTTGGAGTCCACCCAGAGGCACCTTGAAAGAAAGGCTTGGTGTTCTGTTTTTGAAAAATCAACCACGAAATCCCTATGGTGCACAGTTCTACCTTGACATGCATGGGGTCACCGTGAGTCAGAATTGATGGCAACTATTATTATGACTTTTTTTTTTAAGAGAAGACATCTTTTTTTGTTTTGTTTTTTCCTCATCTAGTGACACAGTGTGATATTCAGGAAGGCAGTGTGATGAGCACTAAGACTCACTTTCTCTATTTCAGTCTTCCAGTGAGTCCGACATTCCTGTAGATAAAATGTTCATAGCAGTCTCCTAGGTGGGCACTCTATTCGTTTTTCTCAGATACCTTGACTCCTACATGCTGGCACATTTTCCTCATCCCATGAACATAAAATTTAGACCAAAAAACATTATTCTATGGCAGTGATTATCAGACTTCAGCATGAATGAGAATCGCTTGGAAGGCTTGTGAAAACATTGATGCTGGGACTCACCTCTAGGGTTGCGATTCAGGAGATCTGGAGAGAGGCGCTAGAATTTGCTTGTCTACCAAGTTTCCAACCAGTTGCTCTCAGTCAGTTTTGATTCATGGCTACCCAGAAACCAAAATATTAAGCTTCCTGATGAGTCGATTCCTATTCATGGTGACCCCATACTTGGAGAGTAACTCTTTTAATAAAAGGACCAACCTAGGAGGATTGTATCTTCAGACCAAGTTTTTATCCTTTCCATTTTTCACTGTGATTAATATTGCTGCAACAAAAAGCTTCATTTTCTTGTGGACTGCATTGCCTTGTCTACTTAGTCACTATATATGAAATGGCCCAGATAGACAAATTTGCTTGAAGGAAGTAAGATTTTTCTAGGTTGTGTTTGTTATCAATGCATTTATTTATTACAGCAGTCATTGTAAAACATGTTAGGTATGTTAGATTTATGAATAATCTATGGTACATTTACTCCAGCAAGAAGTTCAATGAAAATAATTGAAATTTGAGATTGAAAGTTCATAATTGTCAGCCTTTCTGCATATTTTTAAATTCATTACTGAGTTGATATTTTATTTCTCATGACAAATCCAATCATATGCATTTTCTGCCAAATTTCTGGTGTGATCTACATTATTTGGATGGTGTGGTGGACTGGATAAATTATTTTTTCCCCTTGGCTGAGAGGATTGCTACCTAGCTGATTGTTACATCACACAGAAAAAAATAATAATTCATATTTGAGAAAAAAAGAAAAGTTGAAACGTGCCTGCTATCGCTGTGAAATTGAATTTTAGTCAATTTTAGCTATAATATTTAATTTAGTCAAATATCTTTGATTAAATGAATAAACTTTATAAGACATGCATTCACTGTGTGGATTAAAATTGACTTTGTTATTCAATAATAATTTTGTCTGTAACATTTGAGTTCTGAGGATCTGTAGACATTTATCAGAGATTCAACAGAGTTAGAATGTAAAGTCATATCACTAGGCAAATTCTAAACCGAATACTATAGAAAACGCCTCGATTCTGTAATGCATGTACATTTTTGTTTAAACCCATTGAAATCGTTGCTGTCAAGTCGATTTTGACTCATAGCAACCCTATAGAAGAGAGTGGAACTGCCCCATAGGGCTTCCAAGGAGTGGCTGGTGGATTTGATCTGCTGACCTTTTGGTTAGCAGCCGTAGCATTTTTGTTTACTTTGCTTTTTCAAAAGTTTCACAGTTTGGCAACAGGTAATTGGTGATGGTATGGTTACACAACATAATTGATATAATTGCTCTCACTAAATTTTACATATGAAAAATGTTGAAATGACAGTAAAAAATACACTAAAAATATCACAATTCAATCTATTCTTCCCATGGTAAATGTGGAAAAAATCAAAAGTTATTTTATTAATAAATAAATCTCATAAAGTTTCATGTTAAATATAAAGAACCTATACTTGCAATTGGGGTTAAAATGATCTAGTTTCCTATCCTGGTGAATAAAATTCATAATTTCACTTTCTTGATGGCATTAAAAACCTTGAAAAACTTGGAAAATAAAGTTGAAGAAACCAATTAATTCTTTTTTGCAATCTGAGAAAGATAAATATAATCCAAATCATTAAACAAACCAAAATCCCACAAAAAAGTAATAGGATCTTCAAGTTAAAAAAGAAACAAAACCGAGTAAGAAGGTGTATCTCTTAATCCTTTTTTATACCACGTACTGCTGGGAATCAATTAAATTCTGTTACTATCTGACTCATTGTTTATAGCAATGCTTCCCAATAGAAGTATATGGTATCTACATATGTAATTAAATATTTTAATAGTCTTATTGAAGAAAATAAAAAGAAGTGAAATTAATTTTAATAATATAGGATTTAACACAATGTATCTAAAATATAATTTCCACATATAATCAATGCAAAATTTTATTAATGATAGATTCTTACATTCCCTGTTTCATAAGTCTTCTAACTCTATTGTCTATTTCACATTTAAAGCACATCTCAATTTGTCTAAATTTCAAGTGTCCAAGAGCCACGTGTGGCTAGTGGCTGCCAGTGTTGACAGTACAGTTTTTAAAGCTGTAGTAAGAGTCTAATGCAAGACATTCTATGTGCAAAACATTGAGTATTTTTCTTTAGTTTCATATTCTGCACATTAGCTAGAAACTTTCCCCAAATAACTACAGACGTTCCAGACTCTACCAAAATGTATACTCATTACAGAATCAACTCGACGGCAATAGGTTGGTTTGTTGTTTTTTTTTTAAATAACTTTCCACATATATTTTCTTTAGCAAGTAAGTTTTAAAAAAACGCCAAAAAACCCACTGTCACCGAGTCAGTTTTGACTCATAGAGAGCCCGTAGGATTTCCAAGGCTGTGAATTTCTGTGCAAGCAGACTGCTACATCTTTCTCCTGGTTTTTTAAAAGCGTCTTTGCAATATTAGTTCATTTAGAAATATTTATTCAATTCCTTTCATATACCATGTGTTGTGGAGTTTTCTAGGGTCTTGAGGAGTTTAAGAGACCTAATGTGTTTTGGGTGGGAGTTTGCTCATAAACTTATATGGTAATATAGTTGTGAGCTGTAGGAATTTAAATTGAGAAGAGCATCACGAGAAGCTGTAAATGAGGCGCCATTTCAGATGGACGTTGAAGAAGGGTATGGATGGTATGTGTAAAGACAAAATGGTGAAAAGTTCATTGCAGTTAGTACAGAATAATCACTGTCACAATATCTATTGTGCACTTTCCAGAGTCTCTTCTACATGATTTACATGCATTATCTCATTTAGTTCTCCGAAAAACCCTCTTAGGTAAAGTAAGATCCTGTTGTTTCCAGTGAGGGAACTGAGACAGAGTTAAGTTGTGTCCCAAGGGCACACACGTAGTAGATTGAGCTAGGCATACGATCAACCAAGCTTATTCCCTGGACTACTATAGGACTGTTGGAATGACTTCTGTGAATGAGAAATAGCTAAACTGGCATGCCAACATGTTGTGTTTACTATCATTGCATCCTTTTAAAATTAATCTGATGCCAGTTGTGTCCTTTAGCTGACATTTGAGTTGATTGCTAGTTAGCAAAGAAGATCTGCAGAATGAAAGTTATAATCTGGAAGAGAGTTTTAAATTTGTTTGTAAGCAACATGTAAGTGGCAAAGCCATTAAAGTGAAGTACAGATTGATGGTAAAGATTGAAAAAGAAAGGGAGTACCACATCAAAGAGTAATAAAGTAAAGAGGATTGCATGGGAAAAATAAATAATAATAATAAACAAAACTCACACTAGAATTGTGGAAAAATAAAAAGAAGCAAATAAAGTCACTTAAGATAAAGGAAGTGTTCTTAAGCTGGAGAGTTTGTTGAAATGCTAATATGGAAATGCTGTTATATTTCTGTATGTGAAGTACAAGGTGAGATCATCTCCTGAGTATGATAATAGAGGTGGTAGAGACAGAAATTTGATGGTAATAGAGGAGCTTGAAATAATTCCTTATAATTATAGGAAAATGTGTTAACTAAGGAAACCTCAAGAGTTTCAAGGCAATGCTAAGATGCCATCTACGGTTGCATGATTTTTCTCCTTAGATTTCTTTTGCTGGGGCATGGGTCAGTGGAAGAATGAGGCAAGAAAATTGAAAATATTGACATGAGAGAGGATTAAGTTATAAATCATGGAATGTATATGTTATAGGAAGAAATTTATGACAGGAGGGATTGATGAAGAGAAAATGAACTATAGGTCTTGATGAGGGGCAAAACCTCTCTTGACTGACTTGAGGAGCAAAAGCTCACATTGACCTTCCTTTGCTAGCAAAATCGAAGAAACGTGTATGAGGAAATAAAGAAATAGGAAGGAAAAACATAATTTAAATTCCCAAGATGGAAAGACTCCACATTTCTTTCAAATGGCAAGTTATCTGTCCACGGTGAGCAGAAAATGGTTTTAACTTTAGGCATGCAAGAATTACTTGGTGGACATGTATATAAAAGTTTTTGCTTTTTCAAAGAAGTGGTCTGATTTGATAAGCAAAACCCAAAACATGCTCAAAACATCAATGATTTTTATCCTTTCCTATTACTAAATCCATTTGCTTAGTAAAATATGATGTAAAAGTGAAAGCTCATAACTTTTCCTCAAATTTTATGTATGAACTTTATCAGCACTTCCTTTTCAGCTCCCTGGTGACACAACTTCAGTCAAGCAGATCTGGTTTCATAAGTTTTAGTGGACTGCAACACTTATCTTTATAGTCCTGACACTAATTACAATCCCAATTTTGCATAAATCCATGAAAAGTAGGATTTTAAAAAACATGTTTAGTATTTTAATTACTACTCTATAAAATAAATCGCTCATTTTACATAGGGCAAATATACATTAAAAAGTATTTAATTGAAGAGCCACTCACATACAAACATATCCAATTTCCTCTTACGTAAGTGTCAAGTAGTAAAAACACAATTTAGAAGACTGGACTAAGAAAATTTAACCCTTATGAACACTTTTTATAATCTAACAATCTAATAATCAATGTTTTTAGATATAGGATAAGAATGATTACATTCCCACATGCATGCATAAAATCTAATTACATGATCTTGTAATGGAATTAGAGCATAACTGTAAAAGTGACAGTAGGCTGTAGAATATTTTTGAACCTAAAGGTCATTCTTTCAAAGGGCAAAAATTGAGGAAAAGTTCATATACAAATTTTTTTTATCTGAGATTTTCATGCAAATGTTTTGACACGCTATACTGATTTGGGTAATTCTTACATTGCTCTAGTTTTAGTTTGAGTTCTTTTTGTGTTCATGTCACTGAGGGGAAGAATAAGTGGAAAATACATATCTAGATGGGAAAATTATGATGTTAGTAAATTACTGAGATATGAAATAGAAGTATAAAATTTAAAATGGATATTTCTTCACATTCTAGATAATAGGCTGCTGCTAAGTGTGTGTCTTGGTTTACATTATCCAAGAAGACACTTAGATGAGAGAGTGATTTGATTATAAGTCATTTATTAGGTATGTGACCCAGGAAGGGAAGGCAGCAATAAAAGTCACCTTATTAAGCCAGTTACCATTTTGAGTAACTAGAGATCAATCTCACTGGGAAATCTGTGAAACAGAAGACCTCATGCCTGGAAATTATGTTTAATGAGTGTTGAGGAAACTAGGGTACTATCTTTGTTTGTTGAGTGCCGTTTCCAGAATTAAACCTCTAGTGCTCTAGTACCCTTTCTGCAACATGTACCAGCAGCCAGAAAAAAGGTTTTTGGTCAGAGTCACAGGTGTTCTCACTACAGACTTCACCTTTAGAGAGGAGCGCTGAGGGGCTAAGGGCTGAATTACAGCCCACCCCTTGTATTGCTCACATGCATTCATGACCCATGCTCAGTCCACTCTCTTCTGTCCATAAGTCTTCATATTAATGAACAACTCATAATAGGAAGGATAGTAGGTTCCAAGTATGTGATTGACAGTCATCGTCTCCCTGATTCATTTCCCACTGCCAGGGCTTGTGCTCATGTAGCCTGCTTGCATCTGTAGCCTCCAACTCTGCCTCTGTGTTTACCCTATTCATAGACACCATGCTCACACACAGAGCTGGTGGCGGACAAAGGCTTGGTGACATTTACCTAAGCCATTCTGTCCACATGGTTGTCAGCTGCTTTGCTGTGGTGAGTGCTCTCTCATCAACACAAAGACCCACACATACCCTGTGCCCACACACATAAGTCCATCTACTTGCCTCGTCCCCAGTCTTCTTTGTTGCTGGTCTTCTAATCTTGCTTGTTTAGTTCCCTCACCAAGCAGCCATATTCCTTTGTCACTTCCCAAGATCCTGTGTATTTCCTTTCCTCAGCATTTCCCCCTTTACACCAAATTATCACATGTCCATTTCAAAGGTCGACCCACTATGGAAGAATGCTCCCTTTATTCCTGTCTCTCAAATACGCCTCTGATTTGGGTTGTTTTGTAATACCAACCCATTTTCTCGCACACCAACCTATTGAACTTATGTGTGTACTATGTTTCCTCCTTCATTATCATCTGGTTCTAGGCATCTTGCAAAAATACTCAGATGTGAGCTGAGAAAAAATGAGATCGACGGCATAGGGACAAGGGCCACCTGTTCGTATAGTGCCATGTATCTTCCAACCTACTTGAACCAATCCCAAATGCACTATGCCCATCATGAGATAGCTTGCTGCTTTGCCTACCGAATGTTATAAATTTGTAGATCTGACCCTACCACGCTCAAGATGTACATAGTCACTTGAGGGCCCATAATCAGACCCTGTTGCTTTTGATGCTGCCAAAGTCAGGAGCTGTTTTCTAAATAGTAAACAGTCCTGTATAGTCAATGGCATAGTCTTGCTCCAGAACTCTAAGTCTGCGCTGAGGATCTCCTATTGGGGCTTGCTAGAGAGTCCACACAGCATCTTTATCTACCGATACTTCCAGCACTATGAGATCTGCCAGTACACATGGTTTTACAAGCAGGGCTGGTTTTTCTATAGCCTGAACCTGCTGAAGAACTCTCTTTTGATAAACCTTACTCAAAGCAGTATTCCCAAGTGTTACACACATAACCAAAAAAAACCATTGACATCAAGTCCATTTTGACTCACGGCAACCCTAAGGGACAGAGTATAACTGCCCCATAGGGTTTCCAAGGAGCAACTGGTGGATTCAAACTGCGATCTTTTGGTTAGCAGCCATAGCTCTTAACCACTATGGCACCAGGGTTTCCGTCACATATACACTGTCCCCAAAATCCAAGTATGTGTAACAAGCCAGCACCTCAGCAAAAATCCTTGGTTTCCATTCTGTTCTTGTTTTGTATTTCAATAGTTACAGCCACCCTGCTTCTGAGAGTTATTTGCTGCCACCTTGCCTCTGCTGGAGCCCTGGTGATGCAGTGGTTAAGAGCTACGGCAAGCTGTGACTGCTAACCAAAAGGTGTGCAGTTCAAATCCACCAGGTGGTCCTTGGAAACTCTATGGGGCAGTCCTACTCTGTCCTATAGGGTCACTATGAGTTGAAATCAACTCCACAGCAACAGGTTTGTTTATTTTGGTTTGCCTCTGCTCTTCTGGAATTTGATCATTCCCAGTGACACTTGGAAGCCCAATTCCACTGAAAAAAATATCTATCAGCAATCATGGCCTATAGAGTACAGCCACTCCACAGATTTTCATCAGTAACTAAGTTCTCCACACTGGGACATTTTTCAATATTTTATGGAGTAAGCATCTTTGGGGTCTCTGTGGAAAATAATTCGCTAGTGTGTAGTGTGATATTACATAATAAATCCATTCTAACGTGCCTTAATCTCTGAGCATTTTCACCCTGCCTGTAATAATCTGCTAGGACATTTTTAGCTGCCCCACCTTATTTACTATTTTCTTCCCAAATTTTATTAAGAAGTGTTTGACTTTCTTCCCAAGTAGTGTATTAAGAAACTAAGCACTGTATTAAGGTTTCCTTGCTGGGAAGTTGCATTTTATGTCAGAAGAAAATCCAAAAAATCAAACCCATTTGCATCAAGTAGATTTTAACTCATGGTAACACCATGTGTTACAGAGTAGAAGTGTGCTCTAAAGGGTTTTCTTTGCTGTAATCTTTACAGAAAGTAGATTACCAGGCTTTCCTACTACAGTGCTGTTGCTTGGGTTTGAACTGCTAACCTTTAGTAGTTGAGTTTAAACAGCTTGTACCACCTAGGGGCTTATGTCTTGAGAGAATGCCCCCATCTAAATAACTCTCCTTATCAAGTCTTCTATTCTGCCTAACCACTGGACCAACACACTCCAGATCCATAACGAGGATCTCAGTACCTGCTGGTACATATCAAGTAGGACCTGCAGTTACTATTATTATTTTTTTAATTGTGCCTTAGGTGAAAGTTTACAGCTCAAGTTAATTTCTCATAAAAAAAATTTATACACATATTGTTATGTGACACTAGTTGCAATGCATATAATGTGACAGCACACTCCCCATTTCCACCCTGGCTTTCCCGTGTCCACCCAACCACCTTCTGTCCCTTCCTGCCTTCTCATCCTTCCTCCAGACAGGAGCCGCCCATTTAGTTTCATCTATGTGCTTGAACTAAGAAGTACATTCTTCACAAGTATTATTTTATGTTTTATAGTCCAGTCTAATCTTTGTCTGAAGAATGGGCTTTGGGAATGGTTTTAGTTCTGAGTTAACAGATCGTCTGGGGGTAGTGGCTTTGAGGGTTCCTCCGGTCCCAGTCAGATCATTAAGTCTGGTCTTTTTACCTGAATTTGAGTTCTGCACTCCACTTTTCTCCTGCTCTGTCAGGGACTCTGTGTTGTGTTTCCTGTCAGGGCAGTCGTTGGTGGTAGCCAGGCACCATCTAGTTGTTCTGGTCTCAGGCTGATGGAGTCTCTGGTTTATGTGGCCCTTTTGTCTCTTGAGCTAGTATTTTCCATTTGTCTTTGGTGTTCTCCATTCTCCTTTGCTCCAGGTGGATTGGGACCAATTGATGCATCTTAGATGACTGCTTGCGAGCTTTTAAGACCCGAGATGCCACTCACCAAAGTAGGATGCAGAACATTTTATTAATAAACTTTGTTATGCCAATTGACCTGGATGTCTCCCGAAACCATGGTCCCCAGACGTCAGCCCCTACTACTCTGTCCCTTGAAGTGTTTGGTTGTGCTCAGGAAATTTCTTAGCTTTTGGTTTAGTCCAGTTGTGCTGACTTCCCCTGTATTGTGTGGTGTCCTTCCCTTTACCTAAGATGATTCTTGTCTGCTGTCTAGTTAGTGAATTCCTCTCTCCCTCTCTACCCTCCCTAGTACCATCAAAGAATGTTTTCCTCTGTGTTTAAACCTTTTCTTGAGTTCTTATAATACTGGTCTTATCCAATATTTGTCCTTTTGTGACTGACTAAATTCACTCAGCAAAATGCCCTCCAGATTCATCTATGTTGTGAGATGTTTCTCGAATTCATCATGTTCTTTATCGTTGTGTAGTATCCCATTGTGTTTATGTATGATAATTTGTTGAACTATTTGTCTGTTGATGGGCACCTAGGTTGTTTCCATCTTCTTGCTATTGTGAACAGTGCTGCAATGAGCATGGGTGTGCATATATCTATTCCTGTGACAGCTCTTTTTTTTTTTTTGGATTGATGGCTAGAGGTTAGGACTGCTCATCAATTCTTTTTTTTTTTTTAATTGTACTTCAGGTGAAGGTTTACAGAACAAATAGTTTCTCATTAAACAGTCAGTACACATATTTTTTTATGACATTGGTTAACAGCCCCAGAACACGTCAACCCTCTCCCTTCTCGACCTTTTTTTTTTTTTGGTGAAAATATACATAGCAAAAGATACAACATCCATTTCAAAAATTTCTACATGCACAGTTCAGTGACATTGATTACGTTCTTCCAGTGGTACTGCTAGTCTCACTTTAGATGAAGGTTTACAGAACAAAATAGTTTCTCATTAAACAGTTAGTACACATGTTGCCCTATGACAATGCTTAACAACCCCACTACATGTCAACACTGTCCTTATTCAACCCTGGTTTTCCTATCACCAGCTCTCCTGTCCCCTTCTGCCTTCTAGTCCTTGTCCCTGGTCTGCTGTGCCTCATTAGTCTCGTTTTGTTACATGGGGCTGTCCAATCCCTGGCTGAATGGTGAACCTCTGAAGTTTGTGTGACAGCTCTTATTTCCCTAGAATATATTCCAAGGAGTAGGATTGCTAGATGGTATGGTACTTCTATTTCTAGCTTTTTCAGGAAGTGCCAAATTGATTTCCAAAGTGATTGTACCATTTTACTTTCCCACCAGCAGTGCGTAAGTGTTCCAGTCTCTCCACAACCTCTCCAACATTTATTATTTTGTGTTTTTTGAATTAGTGCTGGCCTTGTTGGGGTGAGGTGATATCTCATTGTGGTTTTGATTTACATTTTTCTAATGGCTAGTGATTATGAGCGTTTCCTCATGTATATGTACCTGCAGTTATTTCGATGAACACTTTCCCCCAGTTGAAGCGTGCTGAGAACTGACCTTTGTTATTGTTCCACATGAAATGGAGATAGTAGTATCCATTGAGGAAGGCAGGCATCACCTTGTGAGGCTCCTGTCTTAAGTAAAACCCTTGCATGGCCTACATGCAAGTGGAGCTCCTCACTGCTAGAAAAAGAATGGGAAGGACCACTCTTCTGTCCCAGAAATTATGAGATAACCTGGGCATGAAGTGTAATCAAGTACCTCTACTCTTATGTCTCCATTGTAGGTGCCAAGGTGTTACTCTTTCCCCATCAGGGTTCTGATATTACCATAGGAGACTTGCTTGGCTCTGAGTTCGTATGGCTCTGTAGTTCTGCTACCTTGTAATTAAATCTTTGGCCTGATACTTAACAAAATCTTCCCCTAGACTGCCTGAAATCTATGATCTCTTTACTGCAACGGAGGCCTTCTGACTTTCCCACTGTGCCCAGAGATGGTAGTTAACTACCTGAGCCTGTCATCCTCTTTCTTTAGGATTTTAACAGCGATAACAGTCAGTAAATTGCATACTCTTTACAGTTCTCATGGCTCTTGTATATTTTAAAATAAAAATATAAACTTCCGCGTACATTGTTGTTGTTAACTGCCTTCAAGTCAGCCTTCAAGTCATGGCGACCCCACGCACAATGAAACAGAACAATGCCAAGTCCTGTGCCAGTCCCATGATTGGTTGCGATCAGATTCTTGTGATCCACATGGTTTTCACTGGCTGATTTTCACCTATATCTTATCCTAATTTATCACAGGGAAAAATATTTGTAATTGTGATGCTACAGCATTCCAGGGGCGATCACCATCCCAATTGGCATTCACAAAGGGCGTCCCTGTTTTCATCTAGCTGGTTGTTGATCCAATCCCTAAATCTCTCCTAAGAGTCGGCTTCCTAGGACCACTTCCAATACCTATTATCTTCGCTTGTGCTCCCACAGAAGGAGGATATGAGAGGATAAGGGTACAAGTCATTTACAGTCAGTAGATACAAGGTACTACTAATAAATATTTATTATCCATATATTACTCTTTATATCTAGGAACTGTTCTTAAAGATGCCAGAAGTTTCTGCTATGATTTAACTGGAATCTGTGAGTAAAGTTACAGAAAATAAAATCACAAAATATGGGGGAGTTCTGGCAAAATGGTGCTCTAGACAGAAGCACCACGCCATCCCTCCACAGCAAAGATCCGAAAAACTAAGCCCAACAGAGAATACAACAATCCTGAAACCCTAAAACATCAAATGAAGAGATAAAGAACTCAGCCAAGCACCAAATGGAGTGAGAAAACTGACAGAGAA
>NW_004443957.1:252144-253248 GCF_000243295.1 Trichechus manatus latirostris | reverse complement strand
AGACAAAACAACCGGTAGTTTGCAGTGTGCGCTTTCCCGCCCCCCACCCCTCTTCACCCCAGCTCGGCCTCCTCTGCTTCCCGCAACCACGGTCTCTTGACCGGGAAGCGCCGGCTGCTTGAATTCCACCCACCCAAGCGGGTGGCTCTCTGGGTGTCATTTGTTGGCTGCTGGTGTTACTTTTTTCTGCTTCTTTTGATTTCTTCCTTACCTCTTGCCATCTCCCGCTCCTTTCGCTCGAGTGCCTCACTCCATGCGCCATCTTTGCTTCTTCCTGAGGGACTGCAGAGCGTTAGCAATTTGTGATATACACTCTCCCACTCTCTACCCTTCTTCACCCATACTTGGCCCCCTTAGCTTCCCGCGGACACAATCTCTTGTCCAGAAACACCAGCCCGCACTAGCTGGCTCTCCGAGTGCCATTTCTTGGCTGCTAGTGTTGCTTTTTTTTTTCTGCTTCTTTTGATTTCTCGCTTGCCTCTCGCCACCTCCCCCTCTTTTCACTCGAGTGCCTGGCTCCATGCACCATCTTTCCTTCTTCCTGAGGGGCTCCAGAGTGCCGGCAATTTGTGATATATGCTTTCCCATTCTCTACCCTTCTTCACCCATACTCGGCCCCCTCCGCTTCCCGTGGACACAGTCTTTTGTCCAGAAACACCAGCCCGCACTAGCTGGCTCTCTGAGTGCCATTTTTTGGCTGCTGGTGTTGCTTTTTTTTTCTGCTTTTTTTGATTTCTTGCTTGCCTCTCGCCGCCTCCCCCTCCTTTCGCTCGAGTGCCTGGCTCTGTGAGCCATCTTTGCTTCTTCCTGAGGGCCTGCGGAGCTCCATTTGAGTGTGGAGCTGCTTCCCTGTCTGGGCTACCACACTGGTGGGATCCCGGGGCTTTTGTTAGTTTGTTCATTTTGAATTGTTTGTTTGTTTTCTTTTCCTTTTCTTGAGTTGGGAGCCCTTTCTGGCCAGGTGGAGCTGTGTGGCAAGGAACCCCCCTTCAGCTTCCACAGACATGCAGAGGGATCCCTGACGGCATTTCTTTCTTTGTTGGTTTTCTTTTTGTTTTTTTTTTTCTGTTTTTTGGGGGGTCTTTCTTGTTCTTTTTTTTTTTT
>NW_004443957.1:225588-245582 GCF_000243295.1 Trichechus manatus latirostris | reverse complement strand
GTTTTTAACGAATGTCATAAAACAATATGTGTACTACTGTTTGATGAGGAACTATTTGTTCTGTAAGCCTTCACCTGAAGTACAATAAAATATTAAAAAAAAAAAATCACAAAAGATTTAGTGATTGTTGAATTCTTCCCTTCCATAAGTTTTAACTGTCTATAAATCCCTAAGACCAATTCCTTTGGTAAAGAAACTATTCAATATCACAATTTGATAACTGTAAAGATGAAACAGAAGAATGTGTATTTTCTCTTAATATAAATGACTCTGCTACTGATCTTTCCAAGAAAACTTTAAGACTTACCCTCATAAAAAACATACTTAATAAACTGTTTATTCAGACAGCATGATGGATTTTATTGTGAACAGATATGATCTTAAAAACCTGAGCCTACAACTTATTAAAATCACATCCATAATAAAAACTACATCTTGTACACTCTAGAGTATTAATTAAATGCTTTTATGAGCGGCATCTGTCATCTATTCATGGTTAGAATTATTTACTTATTCGCATCTATTTGGTTAACCTATGTGTTCTTAGTTGTATGAATAGATTTGACCTGCCCGCAGATCTCACTTGTAATGATCCTACTGCAGTTTACAGGGTGATATAGTGTAAATCACACATTTATCATTCTGTTTGCTTCCCCTGACACCTGCAACAACTCCTGACAATTCCAATGCTAGAAAACAACTGTGGTGAGAAACTGTGGGAAAAATCACTTGGGTGCAATTCCAAGGAGACTGAGCAACTTGAGATGATGCATTGGAAGAAGATCAGAGCAGAATAGTGCAGTTGGGGGAGACTTTGTGTACCTCATCTGTTACAGGCACATGAGGACTTGCTACCAATCACATTTTATGCAACATATTTCGTTAATATTAAGTTTGGAATCATGCCATTTCTTATATCTCTGAAAATTTTGTGTGCAAATTAGCAAGTATCAAGACTGGGAAATAGTGCCTTTCTGAAATAGACTTCTGTTGCTCTACGAATATGGCCAATGCAGTTCTCTTTTACAGATGAGCCAGCTTGCTATGCAACAGCAGAATTGCTTCTTCATATTAATATGAATAGATGAACACTAAACCTCTCTGAGCCTCTACTTAATCATAAATAATGCGGGAATAATTGTTTTAATAATGAAATATCAGAGTAGAAGAGTTTGCAAGTCATAAAATTCCCAAGTGAAAGAGCTTACTTTTTTATATGTGTTATACATGCACACACATATACACACACAGACACACACACACATATCAGATATTCGTGGGTTTTTAGATTTGTAGAAATCTTTATATTTTTCATTACAGATGACCATCAGAGAAATTCACCATTCTACAAACCTGCAAAAAATGCACCATCCTTCTTGATGGGAAGATTTATGAACTTCAGTGATTCAAGGAGAAAAAGACATTATTTATGCAAGGTCATGAAATAATATATTAATAATTCAAAAGACTGAATATTTATAATTTACTCATATGCTTTTTTCTCTGCTGGTATCACAATCCCATCTACTCTCATGCTCAAAATGTACTTACACTTTTTAACTTTCAACATTCATCCTCTAATCAAACAAATGAAAGCCATTTACATGAATTTCAAATAAGTCAATGAAAAAGTCAAATCTACAGAATTGTTCTTATTCACAGGCTATAGTAAATAAGTGTAAAGAGACTTAACAGACCTTGCAAGTTTCTTTTTGTTCTTTATGGGTGAAGTAGACCACTTACCATAAGATGAAATCTGTTCTAAAAGATCTAAAATTTTATAAATAAACCACTCCCAGCCCTCAGCCTCAGACACTAAGAAAATAGAATATATTTATGAAATTAGTATATATGAATATGCAATAAAATAAAAGGAATTTTAGTCACAACTGAATAAACAATAAAACCATTTTATGCAGGATAATAAACTAAAATCAAAGTACGTGTTCATACTATGTTCTTCTATGAATTATAATAATCAAGTATCTCTCATATGAATGGTCTTGGTGGTATCCTACCCCCTTCAAAATGCCCAATTCATATTATCTACTTTCCTATGTCTTATTCCATTGTAATAGCTAGACAGTAGTAAATATTCCTCTCAACTTTATTCTTCGTTTTCAGAAGTTAGCTTAAAGATATATTTAAGTATTTTTCTAATTAAAAATATTCTTAAAACTATGGAACATTTAGGAAACCCAGAAAATACAGATCATGAAATAAAAGTCACCTAGATTGGTTATATTTGTAATAATTTATAAAAATGTGGTATAGTTTTAAACACTAAGTTTTTAATAATGCTGTATACTTGACACCTATCATTACTTATTATTATAGCATGATAATTTCCACATGTCTTTAATTATTCTTAGAAAATAAACCAATTTTATTGATATGAAATTTTATATAGTATGTATATAATACGTGCAAAGGTTTTCCATTTTCCTGTTGGACATTTGGGTTGTTTCCATGGGTTTTTTTTCCCCCATGGCATACAATGCAGCTCTGCATACTCTTGTGCTTTTTTTTTTTATTTGTACACATATGAGAGTTTGTCCGGTGTATTTAAAGATTGATTTCTAGATTCTGGAGTGTGTATACTCTTATTTTATTAAGTAATATCAAATGTGTTTATAATTAGTTGAATCACCACCAGGCGTATATAAGCATCCTTGTTGATCCAAATTCCTACCATACTTAAAACTTTTGTTCACCACTTGGGTATAAAATGGTATTTGAATGCGTTCTTAGTTTGCATTTCCTTGATTTCTGGTGTTGAAATTCTTTCTCACGTTTATCATTTCTCTTTTCTTGTCCTTGAGTATCTGGTTTATATTGTTGCCTACTTTTCATTTGCATTTTTGTCATTCCCTTATTGATTTTAGAAGTTTTGCAGACAATTTGGTTACTAAAGCTTTGTCAGTCACATGTGTAGCAAATATTTTCTATTTGTTGCCCATTTCCTTTTTTATGGTATCGTTGATAAACAAAAGTTTCCAGTTTTAATTTGACTAAAGTCATCGATTGTTTTCTGTTTGATTTGTGCTTTTTGTATTTTATTTAATAAATCAATTAATTTCCTTCATCATAATACAGAAACACTTCCACCTTCTCTTCAATTTTTTTTTAATTTCAATTACATGGTTCATATATTTATCCACCTGGAATTGTTTCTGTATCTGGACTAGAGTAAGAATACAATTATATCTGTTGTCGCATGGACAAAGAATTGGCCCTACACAATTTGGTGACTATTCTTTCTCTTTGATAGGTATTGACATAGTAAAACATCAAATTTCCTCATTTGTATGGATTAGCATCTGGGATCTCTAATCTGCTCCTTTACTCTTTTTGTGAATACCTGTACCAATATGAGAGTCCTGGTTGTGCAGTGGTTAAGAGTTTGAATCCATAAGTAGCCCCTTGGAAACCCTATGGGGCAGTTCTACTCTGTCCTATAGAGTCACTTTGAGTCAGAATCGACTTGTCAGCATCAAGGTTTTTTTTTTTTTTTTGGTACCAATATCACAATGACTTAATTACTATGGCTTTGAAGTAACTCTTGATAGCTGCATGAACAACTACCATCACTTTATTACCTTTCTTAAAATTGTCTTAGCTATTTTTATCCCTTCTTTCTTTTATATAAATTGAAGAACACAATGTAATTTCTACCAAAAATAAAAAATAAAAACTTGTTGGCATATTTAACAGAAATGCATATAATGTATAAACGAACTTAGGGACAAGTGATATCTATTTGTCATTGAGTACTTACATCTATTAGTAGCTTTCAGTGAAGTAATACTAGTTTTATTATTGTTCATTCCTGTTAATGCTTATATTATGTATAGTATCTTACTGAAATTTCATTTTTAAGATTTTTGCTGGTTTCTAGAACTTCTTTTAAAATATTCTGATTATCTTTTGAGTTCTGTTATTTCTCTGTCCCTTTTATCTCTTTTATCCCTGCTGGTCGATTATATATACGTGCTATTGTTATTGTTAGGGGCCATCGAATTGATTCTGACTGATAACTACCCTGTGTACAACAGAATGAAACACTGCCTGGTCCTGTGCCATCCTCACAATTGTTGCTTTGCTTGAACCCATTGTTGCAGCACTGTGTCAATCCGTTTTGTCGTTGCTCTTCTTCTTTTTCACTGTCCCTCTATCTTACCAAGTATGATGCCCTTCTCCAGGGACTGATCCCTCTTGATAATGTGTCCAAAGTACATGAGACATAATCTTGCCATCCTAACTTCCAAGGAGCGCTCTGGCTGTACTTCCAAGACAGACTTGTTCTTCTGGCACTCCATGGTATATTCAATATTCTTTACCAGCACTGTAATTCAAAGGTATCAATTCTTCTTCCAACTTCCTTAGTCATTGTTCAGCTTTCCCATGTGTCATGGTTTGAATTATGTCCCCCAAAAAATTGTGTATGAGTTTGGCTAGGCCATGATTCCTGGTACTGCATGATTTTCCTGTATGTTGTAAACCTGCCTCTGCGATGTTAATGAGGGAGGATGGGTGGCAGTTGTGTTAGTAAGGCAGGGCCTGATCTGCAAGACTGGATTGTGTCCTGAGGCAATGTCTTGAGATACAAAAGACAGAAGTGAGCAGTGAGACAGGGGGACCTCAAATCATCAAGAAAGCAGTGCCGGGAGCAGAGCGCGTCCTTTGGTCCAGGGTCCCTGCACCGAGAAGCTCCTAGTCTGGAGGAACACTGATGAGAAGGCCAACAGAGAGAAAGCCTTCCCCTGGAGCTGAAGTCTTGAATTTGGACTTTTAGCCTACTTTACTGTAAGGAAATAAACTTCTCTTCGTTAAAACCATCCGCTTGTGGTATTTCTGTTGTAGTAGCACTAGGTGACTAAGACACCACGCATATGAGGTGATTGAAAAATACCATGGCTTGGATCAGATGCATCTTAGTCTTCAAAGTGACATCTTTGCTTTTTAACATTTTAAAGCGGTCTTTTGCAACAGATTTGCCCAATGCAGTATGTAGTCTAATTTCTTGACTGCTGCTTCCATGGGTGTTGTTTGTGGATCTAAGTAAAATGAAATCCTTGATAACTTCAATCTTTTCTCCATTTATCAAGATGTTGTTTATTGGTCCAGTTGTGAGGATTTTTGTTTTCTTTATGTTGAAGTGTAATCCATACTGAAGGCTGTAGTATCTTCATCAGTAAGTGCTTCAAGTTCTGTTCACTTTGAGCAAGCAAGGTTGTGTTATCTGCGTATTTCAAGTTGTTAATGAGTCTTCCTCCAGTCCTGATGCAGCATTCTTCTTCATACAGTCCAGCTTCTCTGATTATTTTCTCAGCATACAGATTGAGTAAGTGTGGTGAAAGGATACAACCCTGACACATACTTTTCCTGATTTTAAACCATGTGATAGCCCCTAGCTCTGTTTGAATGACTGCCTCTTGGTCTAGGCACAGTTTTCTCATGAGCACAATTAAGTTCTCTGGAATTCCCGCTCTCCACAATGTTATCTGTGATTTGTTATAATCCACAAAATCAAATGCTTTTGCATAGTCAACAAAACACACCATTTATGTCTTTAAAACAAATAAGCATGAATATTTTATAATCTATGTCTGGAAGTTCCAACATATGAAGTGTTTTGGTGTCATCTTTTTTTTTTTTTTTTTTTTTTCAGGCTGTTGCTTAGGGTGCCATCTTCCTTATATATTAGAGTCTCTAACTCTAATATACTTAGTTTCTTTGTACAATTATTATTTTAAAAAAACTTTTTTATTGTACTTTAGATGAAGGTTTACAGAACAAATAGTTTCTCATTAAACTGTCAGTACACTTTTTTTTTTTTTTTGCTTATAACGTTGAATTTTACTTTGATGACGTATCAACCCCCTCACCTTTTTTTAAAATTGGCTGACACTATCTTTTTTTTTATAATTGTACTTTAGGTGAAGGTTTACAGAGCAAATAGTTTCTCATTAAACATTTAGCACACATATTGTTTTATAACGTTGGTTAACAACCCCAAGACATGTCAACACTCTCCCTTCTCGACCTTGGAGGACTTTTTTTGGTGAAAATATATATAGCCAAAGTTACAGCATTTCAAAAGTTTCTACATATATAATTCAGTAACATCAATTGCATTCTTCCAGTTGTGCTGCTATTCTCACTATCCTTTTCCAAATTATTCCTTCACCATATCTTCAAGTCACTGCCCCTTAGGATTCCCATCAAACCTTTTGAGTTGTTGTTGTCAGTTTGATCTCACATAGATAATTCTTTTTTTTTTCTTTCTGTTCCTTAGATGAAGGTTTGCAGAACAAATAGTTTCTCATTAACAGTTAGTACACATATTGCCCTATGACTATGGTTAATGTACAATTATTTTTAGTATATCCTTTAAGACCTAGGTTGAATTCTATGTGTTTTTCTACATAGGATTTATGTTTTGTTTTGTTTTTTCCTAACAGGTATCTAAGTCCACTATTTATCCACAACCACTTTAAACTCAATTTACAATTTGAGATTTTTGAAAGTCCAGATGATGCGAATTTGACAGCAAATTTATATAAGAGCTGATGGGTGGGAATTTACTCCTGTGTTCTGCTCATTGCCAAGGTAAACTTCTTCTTAGTTCTCAGGAGGAGGAGGTTGGGGAAGATTTACTGTTGGTTCCTTTACCCTAAAGGTGTATATCTTGGATTAAGTGATACGTAGAGAAAGGACTCATAATAAACTGTCCATCTTGGACAAATTTTGGGATTATGTTGAGTAGCCTTGAAGCTATAGAGACCATGAACACTGCAACTATTCAGTTCAACTGACTTTAACACTCCGGGTTCTAGCTTTTACTTAGGTTTAGTCATGACAGTTTCTTAGTATCTTGTTCTTTTTTTTTGGTGCCTTCAAGAGCATGTAAACATACTTCATTCAACATTATTAGTTGTTTTCAGTGAAAAAATTGGTGACTAACATGGTCTACAACATTACTAGAAATTGATTTTCTGGGAGCCTATTGAATATTGAAGCCCTGGTGGTACAGTGATTAAGAGCTCGGCTGCTAACTAAAAGGTCAAAAGTTTGAGTCCTCCAGCCACTATTTGGAAACCCTATGAGGCAGTTCTACTCTGTCCTGTAGGGTCGCTATGACTTGGAATCAACTGGATTGCAATGGGTTTGGTATTTGGTTTGGTATTGAATATTAAAGAAAATGCACAGCCTAAAGAACCAAAGGCCTGTAATTTTTCTACTCCTAAAGTCACTCTCTGAAGCTATTCAGCAAGCCAGGCTGGGGCTTTTAAACTTTTAAAGATTCCAAAGACAGTATATTTTTAAAGGTCTTCAACTTGGAGTTAAAAGTAGTGGCTGGATGCATTGTTTCCTCTAAGGAGAGAAGAAGTCTGTTCTATTTGTGCAGGGAAGTGTGTAAGAAAGTTGTGTAACCAGAGCAACAGTCTGTGACAAAGAAAGCAAATATCCACCCATACCCATACCCCTACTTTAGAAAGGGAATAGTAAAGTCTTAGCTGGACACAATGCTGTTTACCAGGAAATGGTATTTCCTATTTTCCTGAAACTTGGTGCAGTCATGGGGATTTGTTCTGGTTGTTGTTGTTAGGTGCCCTTGAGTCGGTTCCAGACTGACTATGTACTACAGAAAGCAGCACTGCTTTTTCCTGTGCCATCCTCACAGTCATTGTTATGCTTGAGCCCATTGTTGCAGCCACAGTGTCAATCCATCTTCTTTAGGGTCTTCCTATTTTTTGCTGACCCTCTACTTTACCAAGCATGATGTCCTTCTCCAAGGACTGATCCCTCCTAATAACATGTCCAAAGTATGTAAGATGTAGTCTCACCGTCCTTACCTCTAAGGAGCATTCTGGTTGTACTTTGTCCAAGACAAATTTGTTTGTTCTTTTGTCAGTCCATGGTATATTCAACATTCTTTGTCAACACAGTTCAAAAGTGTCAGTTTTTCTTTGGTCTTCCTTGTTCATCGTCCAGCTTTCACATGTATGTGAGGCGATTGAAAATGCCATGGCTTGGGTCAGAGATACCTTAGTCTTCAAGGTGACATCTTTGCTTCTCAACACTTTAAAGACGTCTTTTGTGGCAGATTTGCCCAATGCAATGTGTCTTTTGATTTCTTGACTGCTGCTTCCATGGAAGTTAATTGTAGATCCAAGGAAAATGAAATCCTTGACAACTTCAATCTTCTCTCCATTTATCATAATGTTGCTTATTGGTCCAGTTGTGAGGATTTTTGTTTTCTTTATGTTGAGGTGTAATCCATACTGAAAGCTGTCGTCTTTAATCTTCATCAGTAAGTGCTTCGAGTCCTCTTCACTTTCAGCAAGCTAGTTTGTGCCATCTGCATAACACAGGTTGTTAATGCATCTTCCTCCAATTCTGATGCCCCGCTCTTCTTCGCTGAGTCCAGCTTCTCGGATTATTTGCTCAGCACACAGATTGAATAGGTATGGTGAAAGGATACAACCCTGACACACACATTTCTTGACTTTAAACCAAGCAGTATCTCCTCGTTCTATTCAAATGACTGCCTCTTGATCTGTGTACAGGTTCCTCATGAGCACGATTAACTGTTCTGGAATTCCCATTTTTTGCAATGATATCCATAATTTGTTGTGATCCACACAGTCAAATGGTTTTTAATAGTCAATAAAACACAGGTAAACATCTTTCTGGTATTCTCTGCTTTCAGCTAGGTTCCATCTGACATCAGCAAAGCTAATCTTGGTTCCACATCCTCTTCTGAATCCAGCCTGGTTAATGGACCATTATTCTCATGTTTCTCAAAAGAATTTTATCTCTGTCCTCCTATTGTTTTGTAATTCTGAGTACCTGAAATTTGGCCATAAGTGAAGCAGCTCACAGATTGTAATTTCATCTACCTTGTCTATTAATTGAGACAGAAATACATTTTATCTTTAAGCCATCGTGTTTTGTGGTCTTTATTGCAACTTAGTTTGCACCTTAACTAATGTCCAGTCAAGTCAACTCAATTTATGGCCACCCCATGTGTGTCAGAGTAGAACTGTGTTCCATAGAGTTTTCAATGGCTGATTATTCAGAAGTAGATCGCCAGGACTTTCTATTACTTTAGAGTATTTATTTAATTTATGACTTTCATTTTCTCATTTGAATGTTTATTCTCTATTCACTGAGCTGTTCTAAACATATTATGACTGTTCAAGATATAAAGCTAGTCAATTTTTAGTATTAATGTCCTCTACACCCTGTATGTAATACCCACTTTCTGCTTCCTATTATGTTTCCCAGGAGGCTGAAGGGGGATGACTTTATCAGATTAGATCGGTTCCCATCACTCAGTTTGTGTGTGTCATCTATCTCCTACTAGGACACAGCATTAATCTATATAATACATGGTAATATTTTAGGGCAAGTTCTATCTCAAAATATTGTGGGGTTTTTTCCCCCAATTTTTAAAAACCATTTTCAATTGTCAGTTTTTTTCTGGATAAGTTTTGAAGTTATTTTTGAAGTTTTAACATACGTGTCTTGGTCATCTTCAGGCTGCTATAACAGAAATACCACAAGCGGATGGCTTTAACAAAGAGAAATTTATTCTCTCACAGTCTAGTAGGCTACAAGTACAAATTCAGGGTGTCAGCTCCAGGGAAAGGCTTTCTGTCTGTGTCAGCTCTGGAGGAAGGTCCTCGTCATCAATCTTCCCCTCATTGAGGCACATCTCAGGACAGGAATCTCAGTTCCAAAGGATGCGCTGTGCTCCTCGAACTGCTTTCTTGGTGGTATGAGGTCCCCCATGTCTCTCTGATCGCTTCTCTCTTTTGTATCTCAAAAGAGACTGGTTTAAGACACTATTTAATCTTGTAGATCTCTTCAACATAACTGTCACTAATCCATCTCATTAACATCATAGTGATAGGATTTACAACACAGAGAAAAATTACATCAGATGACAAAATGGTGCACAATCGTATGATACTGGGAATCATGTCTAGCCAAATTGATACACAGTTTTTGGGGGCACAATTCAATCCACAAGGATATGCCACATTAAATTTTCTTTTTATAATTTCACTAAACCTATTAAGTAACTTGGGAAGATTTGATACTTTGCAACTCCGTTGTGTGTCTCCATTTATTCAAGTTTTCTTTACATTCTTTGTTTGAGTTTAGTAATATTTTAAAATTTTGCCCTTTTCTTATTAATATTATCCTTAATTGGTGTTTTTGTTGTTATTATGAGAGATATATTTCCTTGTCTTATATGTTTCCATTATATTTTTAAATAACATATTTTTCTTCAATTTTAAACAATATGTTATGTTTTCCATAATGTATAACCTATGTTTGAGGAGTCATTTTAAGTAAATATTTTATTGTTTTTATTAAGTGGCTTAGTTGAATTCCTTAAGTTTTCAAAGTTTTAACCATAAAATCTACACATGATGGATTGTGGTGTCCTCTTCTAAAAGAATTGATGCCTTTTATTTCAGTTTTTAAATTTAATATTAATGAATTATCTAAAACTTTCAGATGAATGTTAATATAGTTACAGTTGTAAATTTTCTCTCTCCCCATATTTATTGTGATCCATGAACTTGACTGACTATAAAGTTATTTGTTAATGGATTAAATATAATGGATTTGCCCAGAATATTCAGAACTAAAAACAACACATAAAGTTGCAATCAATATAGTTGAATAAAGATTTCAAGAGAAGGAAAGTTTTTGCCCCAATGTTCACACATAACTAGAAGGCTTCATAGCTTATACTCTCTCTGCAAAACTGAAGTGCAAATTAATATATTACCTCAACTGGCATTTTAAAGCAGACTATTTTTGAACTGAAAATATAATAAGCCCCCATAGGACTGAGAGTGTAAAATCCCCATCATTGTGACTGGCTAATATTCATGCCCCTGTTGGTAATAACACCTACATAGTACCAAAAAAATGCCATCCTGAATTTACTGAGTAAACTAAAGGGAAAGGCAAATTCCTCAGGGTATTTTTCAAACCACCTGGCAATTGAGTGGTGTGCATGCCAAGCACACACATGCGGAAAGAATAAATATGCATCTCTCAACCAAGAGTCTGAAATATTTCACACAGTTAGAAACTTCAAAGTATGTGCCTCTCAACCAAAAATATACTGCATAGCAATTCAATAATTAGATATATGATATCTTGAGCTAGATTAGGGGGGAAAAAAGCTGCCTTGCAAAATAGCACCTGATTAGCTATTCAGAAGCCATTCAAACTTTATTTTTTATCATCTCACAGACTGCCTGACTTCTTAAAAGTGGAAATCGCTGCACTCACAGGGAATGGTTTGCCTTGGAGTAATTACATAATGTTGGCTTAGTGCTAAACTGTGAAGTTATAAGCATACTGAAAAATGTTTCAGAAAATATATTGCAGATATTTCTTTTCTTAATAACAAAACATTTGATTCTATTGAATAGAGAAAATTTAATTTTAAAAAATATAGTTTTTTTTTTAAATCTGTCAATAGTAAAATTGTTCCGTATTGCTACTTCAGAATTTCAAACTCTATTTTCCTCTCTATGTACAGTCTGTTCATTCCCCAACTTGCCCCAATTTTAGCGACTCCTTTAGCAATAACAGTTAATAATATTGAATCACTGACATTCATTTGTTTCATCTATGTTATCATTTATCCTGTTTTGAAAGGCTACTGAAGAGTGACACAATATCTAACAAATATGACAAAATGTTATGGTATGCATCTGTTCAGGTGCACACATTTTTAAATCAGAAATTTATAAAATACATATACTTAGCAATAATTGTCATTTATATTGTGGATGAGAATAACTGAACAAGATATTACTAGCACCACAGTCAAACTTAAAAAGATTCCAGAATAACACAAGTGATTGTATCATTAATTCATAGTAACATCCTTTGTGTCATAAAACAGATCTTAGCACATTTTACACTGCAATATTTATATTTTGTCTTCTTTTATATGTCTAAAGTCATAATCATTGAATGTACATTCAGTGCTAAACATTTTGAGGAATGGTAATAGGATTTATTAGAAAATAGAGTTTCATACTCTAATAAATCAAAAAAAGTCAGGTAACAATAGGTATTATCTTTGTTTTTAAAACAGGAGTTTGAAAGGCCTTAACAAACTAATATTATGAATTTCAAATCGAGGGATATAGTATGTCTTATTACCAAACCTTTTTATCACCGAAACCATTTTTTTTTCCTGTTCATACAAGGACTACATTTAAAAAACAAAATATCTTGCATTCTCATCAAGTAATTTCTTCCAACAAAAGAAGCTTTGAGCTTTAACTTCTGGAATAATGTATCTTCATCTATGTTTTCATATTTTCATTTTATTTTATATTATCCATTCTGTTATTAAAATAAATCTATTTAGGAACAATGTGTCCAATGTTAACAATTTTTATTCTTATTGCTTAGCTTTAAGATTTAAGATTTTCTTAAGCAAGGAAATATATAGCACAATATTATTTTTAATAACAGCATGCTATTCCATCCATGGGCCCATTTTTGTAACCACTCCCTAAGTCTGACCATTTGAATTCCTCTCAGCTATGAGTTACACATTATGTTCTGTTATTTTTTGTGCATGAATCTTTTTCAAGGTCTCTGAAAATTGTCTCAGAATAGATCTCTATGAAGAGTATTGAATCAAAGAACCCTTAAGCCACTTCTTATATAGGCAAACCCTAAACTCCTACCATCTCTATATAAGAGTGTCAGTTTCATCACACTCTTGAGACATTTAGAAAAATCTTTGAAAATCGTAGATAAAAAATGATCTCTTAAATATTTTTAAGTATCTAGTACCCAATTAAACTTATGTAACATAATTTCTGTAATTACATCACTAGAAATAAACATTTCAGTTATGACCATGTTCTTTTTTCTGTGAATGTTCATCTACACAGAACTTTGTAAGCTTCTGAAATATTGATTTCAAATCTTTGACTTTCTTTTCCGCACCCCTTATCCTGACACATCCCATAATCACAATCTAACAAATTTTCTTGAGTCATCCAATGCATTATACCTTGCATACTTTCTTATATATCATGTCTCTCATACACTTACTTTATTATTTACCCAGCTTGGGTTCATGGGCAATCATTCTAAGTATTCACATCCACTGTACTAGCAATGTGACAAACCAAGCCCTGTTGAAAACCTCTAGCTGAGCAGAGCAGCGGAAATTTGATGAAGAAGAACCGGGGTGGAGGGGAGAAAAGAAAGAAAGGCACTGCTCTGCTGTCAAATCTCACCCAAAATTCATGTCTACAAATCATGAATGTGTACTCAACTCATCAATGTGTACTACTAATGGAATATATGAACATTCCACAGCTTAGCATATTGACTGAGGAAACAGATTTTGCATGTACTTAAGAGTTACATGAGTAAGTTTTCATCACATTTTCACCCCAAAATAGGGATGATAAAAATAAAATCTACCAAAAAGTTTTGTTATGAGGATTAAATTACTTAACATATGAAAAAGAACTTACGAGTACTTTAAATACACTTAATGCTATACACATTGTTGTTGTTGTTTCAACAGAGCCATACTATGTTGAATTCTCTGTACTTTACAACAAATATTTTACCATTTCTTTTCTTATACCTCCAACTCAGTTTCAACTGATAACTGTGTCATAACTTTTTGAGAAAAGGAAAGTGTCACGGGGAACTCTTTATATCCCCAGTGTCAAATATATCAGCCCAACAACTCCCATTCTCATTATAAAATAATCTGACCCAACCATGAGAAGGCTGATGGCACATGGATGGGTCAATCAAAATACTTGAGGGAGTCTATACACACACACACAAGAGGCTACTGGCACATCCTATTCTTCAGCTCTTCCAAGGTCCTTTTCCCGCAACCACTGCAGGTGAGCTATTGTAAACAGAAATAAAAACCTTAAATGGAGGATAGAGGAATTCTAAACAATAACATAAGTATAAAGAGCTCTAAAGGGCTAGGAAAACTAAGAGGCAACAAACTCAGAAAACAGAAAACTATCACCGAAAGACACAGAGGAAACAATCATAATCTGAAAAAATTTAAATGTATGCCTTTGAAACTATACAAATACTCCATCCATGAAACAAATACATTATTTTGAGGTTTTGGAAATTATAAAAGGATGATTAAAATAGATTAACAATGGAATGAATGATTTGGTAAATAGAATAGAATAATAAGACATGGCTAAGAGTGAAATAGGGAGCTAAAATAGTAAACAAACATCTCCCAGAATACAGCATTAAAGGAAAAAGATGGAATATATTAAAAACATTCTAAGAAATATGCTGGATAGATTCAGGTCCTTAAATATCCATGTCATATTAGTTTTAGAATAGAAGAACAGAGAGAATAGAACAAAAGGAAATAAAATTAATAATAAGACAGTGTCTTCTGATTGAATAGGTGGTGAAAAGAAGAGTGAAGAAAGGTATCTTGAAATTGCAATCTCTTTTTATTACAGAGCATTCTGAAACTCTCATGAGTGTGAAACATGCCGACATTCTGAATACCTGCAGGATGTCTATGCCAAACTTTTACAGAATACCTTCTATGTTCAGGTTCCATTCTATATGCCAGAAATCAGAAGATGAATGAAAAGAAATTTCCTGACTTCATGGATTGCCTAACTTCCATATGTCTATAACATCCTACTAGTGGGTCTGTAAGTCTTAATGGTGACTCCTTTCACAGATCAGCCAAGTAAACCTAATGAGGAGAGAAATATGAATAGTTTTCCATGTAGCAAAAGTTCAGTAGCTAGTGGTTTTAAACACAAGTTAAAATTTAGTGAAACATTCATGGTCCATATATAGAGAAGAGCAAGTACAACAACCGAAAATGTCGTATTTCTTCCATATAATTATGTATATTACTTTTTCATCTAGAAAGGACTTATTCCTTCTCTGAAATCCCATAAAAAAATATATCCATCCCTTTCTTACGGCGTATAATTGATTACTACTTTCAGTAAAGGTATATTATACATTTAATCAAAACATAATAAAAGATTTCCATTTAGATACCCCACAGGTCCTAGTACACAGTTTTGCATATAATAAATTCAATAAATGATAAAGATATATAATTTGGTAGAGCTTAGTACAGTTAGAAGAAGCCTTGGATTTCAGTTAATGCAATTCCATTATCTGATAAATAAGAAACATCTAGCTGATTAAATAAGGGAGTTAAAAAGTGAATTTATTGAAAGCTCTGGCTAAATTGACAAAAGAAAAGAAGGAGAAGATGCAAATAATCTAAATAAAAAATTAGATGGGTGACATTACAGCAGAATCAACTGAAATAAAAAGGATCATAACAGAGTATATTAAAAACTATACTGCAACAAATTTGAAAACCTATAGGAAACGGACAAATTTCTAGAAAGGTGCTACGTACTTAATCTAACACAAACTGAAGTAGAAAATCTGAACAGATCCATAACAAAAGAAGAGATTGAAAAAGTCATTTAAAACAAAACAAAACAAAAAAAACCTCCCTACGGCTTCACTGGAGAATTCTACAAAACATTCAGAGAAGAGCTGACAGCAATACTACTGAAACTATTCCTGAACATAGAAAAGGAAGGAACATCCCTAAGTTCATTTTATGAAACCAGCATAACCCTAATACTAAAGCCAGGCAAAGACATCGCTAAAAAGAACCAACATCCCTCATGAATGTGGACACAAAAATTCTCAACAAGATTCTAGCCAATAGAATTCAGCAACATGTAAAAACAAGAATACATCATGGCAAGTGGGATTCATCCCAAGTATGCAAGGATGGTTCAGCATTAGAAAATCAATCAATGAAATCCACCACATAAATAAAACAAAGGAAAAGAATCACATAAGCATCTCAATCAATGCAGAAAAGTCACTTAATAAAGTCCAACACCCATTCCTGATAAAAACTCTCAGCAAAGTAAGAATATAAGGAAATTCTTCAACATAGTTAAGGACATATTGTGGGGATATATGCCATTTAAACATGGCTGCACTATTGAAAACTGCAGCTCCCACAGGCCTCTATGCTGCACAACATGTTGAGACTTGTCCCCAACATGTTGAGACTTGTCACGACTTGTTTTTCCAAACCCATTACTGATTGGCTTGTTTACCTGAGTTCCTCCTCCCTTGCCCGAAACTTATTGCTATTCGCCCAAAGCCCATTGTTCTGTTATTTGCTTCACTGTTTGCTGTATTGACTATAAAATAAACTCCTGGGACTGAAGCTGGGTTCGACTCCTCAGAGTGACCCTCCTGGCCCCACTTCTCTGTATGAGTTGTGACATTGGTTATTGTCTCCGCCGCCCCCACAACCCGTCGCCGCTGCGACAATATATAGACAAAACCAACAGACAACATTATTCCCAAATGAGAGACACTGAAAGACTTCCCCTTGAGAACAGGAAGCAGATATTTAGCACCACTTTTATTTAATAATGTACTGGAAGTCCTAGCTAGAGCTATGAGACAAGAAAGGGAAATAAAAGGCAACCAAATCAGTAAGAAAGAAGTAAAACTCTTCCTGTTCACAGATGATATGATCCTATACTCAGAAAGTCCCAGAAATTCCATAAAAAAGCTACAGGAACTAATAGAAGGAGTCAGCAAAGTGTCAGGTACAAGATCAACATATAATAATCAGTCGGATTCTTCTACACTAACAGAGAACTCCGAAAAGGAAATCAGGAAAACAATACCATTTACAATGGCCCCTCAAAAGTTAAATTCTTAAGAATACATCTAACTAGGTATGTAAAAGACTTATTTAAAGAAAACCATAAAACACTGCTGCAAGAAACCAAAAGAGACATTCATAAATGGAAAAACATGCTATGCTCATGGATAGATAAGAAGACTTAACATTGTGAAAATGTCAATACCCAAAGAAATTTATAGATACTATGCAATCCTGAACCAGATTTCAACAACATTCTTTAACAAGATGTAAAAATGAATCCCCAACTTTATATGGAAAAGAAACAACCCCTGGATAAGTAAAGCATTACTGAAAAAGAAGAACAAAGAAAGAGGACCCACACATCCCAATCTCAGAACCTACTATACAGCTATGGTGGTCAACAGTGTGGTACTGGTAAAATGACAGACACATAGACCAATGGAACAGAATTGAGAACCCAGAACTAAATCTATCCATGTATCTATCATCTGATCTTCGACAAAGGGTCCTAGTCCATTAAATGGGGAAGAGATAGTCTCTTCAACAAATGGTGCTGACAAGACTGGATATCTATTTGCACACAAAAACCAACTCAGAATGGATCAAAGACCTAAATGTAAAACATTTAACAATAAAGAAGACCTTCAACGAGATGGATTGACACAGTGGCTGCAACAATGGGCTGAAGTATAACAACTATTCTGAGGATGACACAGGACCAGTCAGTGTTTCGTTCTGTTGTACATAGCATCACTAGGAGTTAGAGCTGACTTGATGGCACCTAATAACAGCAACAACAATAAAACAATAAAGATCATGAAAGAAAACATAGGGACAATGATGGGGGGCCATATAAATAGAATATCAAGCATAACTAAAAATGCACAAACTCCAGGGATAAACTAGATAACTGAGACCTCCTAAAAACTAAACACTTATGCTCATCAAAAGACTTTACCAAGAAAGTAAAAAGAAAAGCTATATACTGGGAAAAAAAATCTTTGGCAACCAAGTATCTGATAAAATTTTAATCTCTAAAATATATAGAAAACTTCAACAACTCAACAACAAAAATACAAACAACCAAATCTCAAAACAGACAAAGGACATGAACAGACACTTAACCAAAGAGGACATTCAGGAGGCCAACATATACACGAAAAGATGCTCAAAATCAATAGTCAGTAGAGAGATGCAAATCAAAATTATGATGAAATATCATCTCACTCCAGCAAGAATGACACTGATCAATAAAACAAAAATCAAAAGCTGATGGGAATGTAAAATGTACAAACACTATGGAAAACTACATGGTGCTTCCTTAAAAAGCTGGAAATGGAAATACCATATGATCCAGCCATCCCACTCCTAGGTATATATCCAAGAGATATAAGAGCAGTGACGAGAATAGACATATACACACCCATGTTCATTGCAACATTATTCACAATAGGAAAAAGATGGAAACAACCTAAGTGCCCATCAGCAGATGAATGCGTAAACAAACTATGGTACATACACACAATGGAATACTATGTGTGATGGTTAAGATTGTGTGTCAGCTTGGCTGGGCCATGATTCTCAGTGTTTTAGCAGTCAAATAATGTTGTGATCACTTCCCTGTTGAGATTTGATATGTGATCTCCCCCAATCCTACGATGGGATCTGTTGTGAGAAGCAAATCAGGTCAAAGGGAGTTTCCTTGGGCCTGTGGCCTGCATCTGAATGTAAGAGTTTGTTGTGGCTTTTTCCTGTCCTGGATCCTGCAGCTGGCTCCTGTTCATTTGACCTCCAATTCTTGGGACTTGAGCTAGCAGTTTACCTGCAGTCTTGCCTGCCGATCTTGGGATTCATCAATCTTCACAGCCTGTGGGCAAGAGCCCTGCTTTCCGATGTGACTATCTTGGGTTCACCAGCCCCTGCTGCTATGTGAATCAGAAGACTCTATCTTGATCCACAGACTTGGGACATTCCAGCCTCTATGACCATGTGAGCCATTTCCTTGATATAAATCTCTCTCTCTATATATATATACTTATACACTTTACTGGTTTTGCTTCTCTAGAGAACCCATCCTAAGATATGCAATGATAAAGAACAATGAGGAATCTGCAAAACATCTTACAACATATATGAATCTGGAGGACATTATGCTGAGTGAAATAAGTCAATCATAAAAGGACAAATGATGTATGAGACCTGTCTTAGTTATCTAGTGTTGCTATAACTGAAATACCACAAATGGATGGCATTAACAAATTTATTCTCTCACAGTTTAGGAGGCTAGAAATCCAAATTCAGGGCGCCAGCTCCAGTGGAAGGTTTTCTCTCTTTGTTGACTCTGGGGGAATGTCCTCGTCATCAATCTTTCCCTGGTCTAGGAGCTTCTCAGCTCAGGGACACTGGATTTAAAGGATTCAGTCTGCTCCTCTTTGCTCATTTCTCTCTTTTATATCTCAGAAGACTCAAGATACAACTTAATCCTGTAGATTGTGTCCTGCCTCATTGGCATAACTGCCTCTAATCCTGCCTCACTAACATCATAGAAGTTGGGATTTACAACACGTAGCAAAATTACATCAGATCACAGAATGGAGGACAACCACACAATACCTTGAATCATGACCTAGCCACAATGACACACGTTTTGGGGGGACACAATTCAATCCATAACAAACCACTAGTATAAAAACTCAAGAAAAAGTTTACACAGAGAAAGAAACAATCTTTGATGGTTACCAGGGAGGAGAGGGTGATGGATGGAAAATCACTAACTAGATAATAGAGATGCATTTCATGTGTTAACTTTGATGAAAGGAAAGGCAAACTATAATATAGGAGAAGTCAGCACAACTTGACCAAGGCAAATGAAGATACTGAGAGGAATGCAAAAAAAAAAAAAAAAATAGGCAACCACAGAAAATGCTATACCATATAAAACCCTACAACAATAGTAAATAAAAACAATAATTTATAAGCAGATACATAGGTAATTATGCTGAATAGTGATAGGAGGGCATATAGGAGTACACCTATATAGGTTTGGTTGTGGATATTTTTACATACATATTGGAGCCTTGGTAGCAAGGTAGTTAAGAGTTTGGCTGCTAAACAGAAGTTCGGCAGTTCTAATCTACCAGCTGCTCCTTGGAAACCCTATGGGACAGCTCTACTCTGTCCTATAGGGTCATTATGAGTCAGAACTGACTCAATGGCAATGAGGGTTTTTTTTTTT
>NW_004443957.1:187876-225488 GCF_000243295.1 Trichechus manatus latirostris | reverse complement strand
TTTTTTTTTTTTTTTTGTATGTGCAGCATTTATATTCATATATATAACAGAACACACAGGGGAAGCAGTCATAGAAGCTTCCTAGTCATAACCAAACACCTTGCAGGACCGGGTTGCTGGGGCTGAGGTATCATGCCATGAATCTACTGATGTATTTTTCCAGGGACGAGCAGAATTTTTTTAAAAAGTGAATTTATTGAAATTACAGTTATCGCCAAATCTTTTTTTGATTGTTTCACCAACGAGTATGTACAATACTAAAAAATTGATCCTATTAATCAATAGATCAATTATTTAATCAATAAATAATCAAGACAAAATGATTGTCTTTAAAATCTTAAAGAATGCCTTAGTTAACATTAATTAGATCAATACCAAGTTTATTTCCTTTCAAATATATCCATAACCATGTAATCCTTTTTGAATAAATTACTGATTCATATATTTATTCCTTGAAATGGTATCTAGTGGAAAGACTTCCAAATGGTTTCCGGGTTCTAAATACACTTTTCTTTTTCACTTTGGCATACGTACCCACAGAGCAAAGAGTATACGTTCCAGATGATGTCTCGTTTGTAGAAAAACTATGTCAATATAGAGCACACATTAATGATTATAAAATGGTTAAGTACAGCTTGTGTTGCTTAGCCAGGAAGGCACCTTCAGAGAGATACCAAGTATGAAATACTCCTTGAAAAAGATTTTCAGAACATGCCGAAAGTTGATAATGGCAGAGAATGCAGTTGTCAAAGAAAATGCAGACAGCACTTGAAATAAGTGTAAAAGAAAAACCTGTTAAATTAGACATAAGGACCTGAATCAAAAGAGTTAATTGATGTAAAGTTTTTAGCACAAAGTAGTTTCATAAATATTTGCTAATATTATAATAAATTAGCCATGTAACAACTATGCCATAAATAAAAATCGTGAGAAATAATTATATTCTAATGACTAGAATACATAGCTTTATGATAATGAAGTATACCAAGGGGGATAAACACAATACAATCTATATGCCTCACTCATAAAGTAGAAATTGAATCTTGATTAAAACCTCTCCCACTCACCTCATTTTAACATGGTTTCAAACTCTATCATGCCACTGAAACGACTTTTGCAAAGGTTATTCAAGAGCTTATTGTTGTGAAATCCAATGGATATACCTCAGTCCTCATC
This sequence comes from Trichechus manatus latirostris, assembly GCF_000243295.1. NCBI lineage: Eukaryota > Metazoa > Chordata > Mammalia > Sirenia > Trichechidae > Trichechus > Trichechus manatus. The sequence goes on along the minus strand of NW_004443957.1, from coordinate 224,312 downwards.
TCACCTGACTGCTTGGTGGCTTGAAGTATTAATAATCTGTCCTTTCTCCTGAAACATTTCTTCACAGACTTTTCACAACACTGTATTCCCTTGGATCTTCCTAGCCTCCAGTTCTTTCTCTTTTTTAGGTCTTTTACCAGCTAATAATGATCCTCATGGGTCTGTCTATGATATTATCTCCCTTGTCATTCCATATAATTTCTGAGTAATTTGTTCATTCCAATGACTTCAGCTACTATCTATATATGGATGATTCTAAATCAAATATCTCCATCCCAAATTGCAGGCTTGTATTCACTGACATTTCAGTTGGATGCTGGAGAAGAAACTCAAACTTAACATCCTGAGGCCATTACCCAACCTCCACACACCCCAAACTTAATGCACTGCTTGTATTCCCTATCTCAGTGAATGGCACCTTCATTCTCTCTGATGTCCATCCTTAAACAGAGGTGTCAGCCTTGGCCTCCTCACCTTCCACCTGCTCAAAATCAGCACTTTCTAAATATCTCTTAGGTCAATACATTGCTATCCGTCTCTGTTTCCATCATTATCTCACCTGGATGGCTAAAATATCAATCTACACCTGTTCCAAACTTTCTTGCTATTTCTAGCCTTGTCATGCAACCAAAATGATCTTTCTAGTGTGAAAATTGGATCATGTCCAGTTTGCTTAAAACTCCATTTGTTTAGGATTAACCTCAATTTATTGGATATGCTTGTAAAAGCATGAATGATATGGCCCCAGCTTATGTTTCTAGTCTTATCACTGATATCTAAGCCCTCGAGCTCTATGATCTAATCATACTGAACATCTTTACAGTTTCTAAATTGTACTATCCTCTCTCAACTGTACATTCTTAAGGCATATTATTGTTTGCCTTGACTAAAATAATCTTCTCTTCCCTTTAGTAACTTAAATCTGGCCTTCAGGTCTCTGTTTAGATGACATTTTATTTGAGAACTATCTTTTCTGTGTCCGCTTCATAGTATTTGTTACCACAATACTTTTCATTTTTTTGTTGTTTCCTTCTCCTTTTCTCCCAGGGTTCTGCGAACTTCACATATGCAGAGAAATTTTCCTGATTAGTACTGACTTCACTGTGCCTAACATAGTATTTTAATACTCAAGGCACTTCATATCCCTTTAGAAGTTTAAAATTATGCATAGAGTTAATGAAGAAAGGTAAGAAAAAGTGTAAGGATTGGCAGCAGGGGTGAAAATGAATATACTGGAAAGAGAAAATGTATTTGAGTACCAAAATAAACACAATTAACTCCTCCAGAAGTTCTTTCATTCAGAGAAATCCGGAAGGTTATAGATGATATTATCTATAAACATCTATCTAGTTTATAGATTCTCTGTTTTAAGTTCATTGGTTTTGTTAAACAATATCCTGTCTGAATGATGGACTGCTTGCTCAGCTTGAAAAGAAATGGTTTCTTTCGAGATGTAGCAGAAATGAAATGCAAGAGAGAGCATTCTACAGCCAAATTTCTGATAGCTCAGTTCATGCTTAGCAAGTTAATGCAGATGCATTTACTTGTAAGTTACTGACTCTGAGTAATAGGCCTGTGTAGCTAATTGCAAGTAAAAATTATATTAGACTACATTTCATTAACCACTCTTAGAAGTTAAAAAGTTTAGAGGCAATATCTCATATGATTTTTTTAATTGTCAAAACATAATTTTCGAAAACAAGACAAATTTGTAGAAACCATCATGATATTTTGTGTAATAAGGAATCTGAGAATTCCTGGTAATAAGTTTTGAAAATTATCATAGAGAAGCTGTTACGTATTAAAATTAACAATAACATAAATATAAAGTTATAAGGGCTAAATTAATTTGTAAAGCATTGCAAAAATCATCATTTAATTAAACAGCCCCCTTTCAAAAATGTGGTTTAATAAGGAGCAGGTGATAAACATTCTTACTCTGTTTTCTATCTTTATATAAGTGAAAACTTCTGAATGATGGAGAATGAGTTAGAAGCTAGTTAAGAAACTAGTTAGAAACTTTTCTCCCAAATATATACAGTTGGAGTATTTTCTTTGGAAAATACCTACCATGTGAATGGGATCTTATCTCCTCATTACTAAGTTAACATCAATCAGAGAGACCAATAAGTATACTAATAATATATTAATAAGGCAAAAATTTCCAAGAAATTTATATTTCCATTCTACAGTCAAAAAGATTGTGGTGTGACAAATCTTCACAGGAAATCTTTAAGTAACATCTACATTTAACCTTGAGCTGTATTTCCATGGAAGACTTTTCTTAATCCTATTTTTTTCAGACACATTTGCTGATTTTTATAGAAGAGCCCAGGAAGGACTGGATTTTATGCCTAAAAACATATGGTTTTTGTTTATGGTTTGCCTGTATTCACATAATTTGGAAAGATGAAAATTTAGGGGCCAGAATTGCCTAGGTCCTTTGTGCATCTGCCTACTGACTCAATTTACATTTGCAGACAAGTTTGATTGACTTGGCATAGAAGAGGGGACATGTTCCCCACCCACCGGGTTAACACTAGGATAGTTTCATGTTTCCTACCTATGTCTCCCTCTGTGAACACCCCTCCTCACCTCCGCCCTGGCTTCTGATAGATACTCAGAGCTCCCCTGCCTTTAAACTTGGCACAATCCTCAAAACACATGTATAGAAAACCTCTGTCCTCCCCCATGGCACACATTTAATATTTCTCAACTGGAGAGAATTTATAGCAGAAGAAACACCATCTCAGTCTTAGAGTCACTATTAATTTCATCCATCTCATCTCTTTAATGTTTTATTTAAAAAAAAAAAATCAAGATACTAACTCTTCCCTTTGCAGTGGGGTCATTGTGATGTATTTTTCAAATGAGAAGGAATCTGAGATATTGGGGACCAGTGAGTACATTGCATTAACCAGTCACCAAGATTGTCCCCCCAGGGATCCTGACCTTCTGGTATCCATACCCTTTGTAATGCCCTGCCGTATTGTATCATGTTTGGCCTGTGTGACCATTAGAAGAAAGCAGAAGTGATGGAGTGTTATTTTCCAGGTTAAGTAAAAACAAACAAAAAATGATTGCTGCTTCCATCTTATTCTCTCTCACACACCTCAGTCACTATGGGGTAAGCTAGTTCCCACGTCTTGAGGAAACTCAAGCAGCCCTTTGGAGAGATTCCACCTGGTGAAGAACTTAGTCCTCCCGCCAACATTCAGAAAGAACACAGGACTTCTGCCAACAGCCATTGGAAGGGAGTATCTTGGAAGCAAATCTTTAGCCTCAGTCAAGCTTTCTGATGGCTACAGCCCTGGCTACCATCTTGACTGAAATCTCATGAAAGATTTTGAGCCAGAACCAAACAGCTAAGCTACTCTCAAATTCGTGCTCCACAGAAACCAGTCTTTTTTTTGTCTTTAATGCCTTAAATAAAAGTATGAACAACTAAGAAATAGGGTACAAAATAAGTGGACTAACAGAAGAGAGGCAACTGGGACTCAACAGACAACTGAAAATGTGAAGAAAAAAAAAAAAGACCTGTTTTTCAATGTTTTGGTTTTGTATATATTTCTCTGATATTTGAACCTACCAAAATCCTCTAATTTTTTATTGTGTTTTAAGTGAAAGTTTACAATTCAAGTTAGTCTCTTCTACAAAAATTTGTACATACATTGTTATGTGACTCTAGTTGCTCTCCCTGTACTGTGTCAGCACCCTCCTCATTTCCACTCCTGATTTCCAGTGTCCATTCAACCAGCTCCAGACCCTCTCTGCCTTCTCATCTCGCCTCCAGTCAGGAGCTGCACATTTGGTCTCATGTATCTACCTGAGCTAAGAAGCACACCCTTCATGAGTATCATTTATGTCCCATAGTCCAATCTAATCTTTGTCTGAAGAGTTGGCCTCAGGAATGGTTTTAGTTTATAATCCCCTAATTTTTTTGCCCTAATATCTCATTTGTTCAGAAATGCACTAGCTACCATCTTACCAGATAACCTCTTGGTGTAATTTTCAGGAAGGAGGAAAATATTCTCAGGAGGTTGTCTGTTGTTCCTTATGTCCCTGTAATATGAATATTTTTAGTGGAATAAAATAATGAGAATGTACAGTGTAAGAACTTTAACATTGCCACAAATATCTTCATCTCACTCATAAAAGTTATTAGCCATAGTGAAATAGGTAAATGTGATCTAAGATTACAAATTTTAATAGTTGAAAAGAGTTGGATGGCAAAGTGAAGAAAGGGAGAATAAGGCAGCAAAGAGTAAAGTGGTAGAACAAGAAGTGTAGGCACAAATCCAAGACAGATGAAACTTGCTGTGGTTTTTCTCTTTGACATCCATGAACATCGCATGTCCAGAAGCCAGAAGCTGTATCTTTCCATACAACACAGGTGTAGGCATATTATTTGATACCCAGTAAAGGTCCACTGATTAGATTACAGATCTGAATTTGTAAAAAGAACAAGCAGGAGGAATCAGATTTAATGATGTTTTAGAGAAAAACTTGAAGGTTATTTCAAGGTAAAACAGAGGAGTTTATTAAGGGTTTAAAACAATTTCAATTGGGGAACTAGGTAGCCCATCGAAAATGGAACCAGGTAGTCCAGGCAGTTTGGTTACAAAAGTGTTCTTATGGGGTAAAAAGAGAAACCAAACCATAGGGAGGGCAATTACAGGAAAATCAATGAATATTGTAATAATCATACTCTGGTTACTGATTATTAACAGTATAGTTAATGATTACAGATAGTTTCACAGGATGCTTGGATCATGGGCACAAGATGCTTACATGTATTTTCTTCGTCTATCTTGCAAAAATACTTTGTTGGCAACAGCGCCTAGACAGCGCTCTTCCTGAGTACGTGTATTTTGAGGAGTGCAGATGATCACTTAGTCAAGACCCTTCGGACATATGGTTTCACAACCTAGTTTAGACCACTGAAGAAAACATGTTTTTCTTAAAAACATAGCTGTTAGTCTAGAAATCCAGATGAAAATGAGACAGTGTGGTCATCATATTATGCCTCTGTCACACTAACTACACTGAAAGTTGTCTTTCCCTGAGACAATGACAATCATGCTTTTAAGTGTTTGCCCTCATTTGGATTCTTGGTTCTGTCATTTTTTGGCTGTAAGCTTTGGGCAAGTCATTTGCGGGTACTTATCTTCAAAAAGGAGCAATGTAACAGTGTATAATAATTTTAGTTCAACATTTGCTGCTAGTTTACTGTGTTCCTGGCCATGCAGCAATGACGTTATGACATCCATATGTAGGAGATAGTGCTGTTATTCTCTTATCGCCTATGAGGAAATTGAAACAAAGAAAAAGTAGATAACTTGTTCAAAATCAAAGTGGTAATGCATGGTTTAGGCAGAAACCAAACCCAAGCAGTTTGATTACAGAACCTGTACGTCCTATGCAGGACAGTTACTGGGTAGTCAGGATTAGTGAATCTATGTAAAGCATCTTGAACGTCACAGAGATTCAAACACAGAAACGGCAAGTCCAAAATCAGTATGGACTTCAGGCTGACAGGCTAAAAGCTCAGGCATTCAGGAGGAAGCTGATGTTGCAATTTTGAGTCTGAAGTTATTCTTCTCTGGGAAACCTGTTTTTTGCTCTTTATAAAGCCTTCCAAGTGATTGAATGAAGCCCACCCACATTATTGAGGAAATCTTACTTACAGTCAACCAATTGTAAATGTTAACAACCACATCTACAAAATACCTTCACAACAACTAGATTAGTGTTTGAATAAATAAGTGACTTAGACAAATTGACATCTTGATTTCTTGCTATTGGGTCAAAAAGTAAAAGAAGAAACTATTTAATTTCATGCATTCAGTTATTCACTTTTTCAAAGAACTAAAAAAATTAAAGAGAAATTCCCCTCACATTATTTAATGATATTCAATTTCATAATGACTGGAAGAAGAGCTTTAGTAACAAAATATATGTTTAAACAAATAAATACATGAACGATAAGACAAAGAGGAAATGGGGAAAAACCATACTTCGGTTGTTTTTAATAACGTTTATTCAGTTTCATTTTAAGTAAAAAACAGGATATCAAAGTTTAGTAGTGATTCATCCCCTAAAAATGAATTTTATGTAAACTTTTTAAAATCATACCTCAAAGGGATAAAGAAAGTAAATACAAATACATTTTAAAGAGTAAGGTCAAAGTTATAAATAAGCTTTTAAAAGTGAAACAAAATATTTAAACAGTTGTTGCAATAAAATTAAAATTTCCACATATATAGAATCAGGGTTAGAGAATTTTTAAAGTAAACTCTTTTTTTTTAAGATAGAAAATGATAAGGAATTGTGTTAATTAAAAAGACAATAAAAATAAGTAAAAAAAAAAAAGTCACTCAGGAATTGTTTAGACCCTAATTTCATATTTAGAACATGTCATATTTGCTAATACTTTAGGGTTTTGCATTTGGCAGAACTTATCTTATTTTTAATTTAGTAGGTGATTTTCCTTTTATCTGAGGAATGTTTTGATCTGGCTGGAAAAAGGATTTACTTTTCTAGTTCATGTGATTTAATCATCGCTGAACTTAAGCTTCAATATAGAGGGTTTCTCAGTTTATATTCTATGAAATTAGTGAAGGGGATAATTAGAATTGCAGTGACTTCTGTCTATTTCAGTTCTTAGAGCATGCCCTTCCTCCCTTAGCATATGAATTTGCATTGAGAACTGTGTGCATTTCACTTTAGTGGGCTAGAAGAATAGAGTTAACTTGATATTTTCAGCAGCAGGACACTATCTCCATCCATTGGCTTAACCACTCTAAGGGTCAATGATACTAATATTCTTTTTACCAAAGCTGTTTTCATTCTAGCACAAGATAAGACAATAACTATTGTATATCTATGTATTTAGTAAGAAGCCCTGGTTGCACAGTGGTTAAGTGTGTGGCTGATAACCAAAAGGTCAGTGATTTGAACCCATCAGCCATTCTGCAGAAGAAAGATGTCAAAGTCTACTTCAGTAGATTACAGCCTTGGAAGCACTATGGAGCAGTTCTACTCTGTTCTATAGGGTTTCTATGAGCTGGAATCGACCCCATAGAAACGGGTTTGGTTTTTTGGTTTAGGTATTTAATATTGTTTTTGCATTCATCTTCACAAACAAATTTATAGATAAAAAGACCTCCCACATAACATAGTTTGAAAAAGGAGTAGATGACGTTTGGAACTCTCTTCATAACTTGATTTTAGACATCCCAGAATACCTCTGAAGAAATTTCTCTGTATCACTGGCTTTGGTACAGTCACATTTCTGTAAATAATTTTGTATTTCCTGTACATTGCCTAACAACTAAGTTGTTCTGACTAGAATACTTCGGGATTATTAAAATTGTACTCTTTTATGATGGTGCATATATTGATTTAATTCATAACACAGATCTAGATCTCTATATCTCTCTTTAACTTATCCAGGGCTTCTTTGTTCCAGACAAGAGGCATCCCTTTCTTTAACCTTTTTTTTTTTCCTCTTGACTACTGTCTCAATATCATTTCCAAAGAGTTACTGCTCACAAGATGATGACGGAAAACAGTGGTAACACTGAAGTGAGAATACTGAGCGGCTGCCTGGGCTTTCTCTTAATTCACTCAGTAAATATCTGGATCCTCTGCTCAGTCATTTTTTATTTCAATCCTTCGCTCAGGAAAATTACAAATTACTATGGTCATAGCTCTTCTGGATTACTCACAAAAAATGTAAATCAAAATTTTTAATCTATATAGTCTTACATAGCACAAGTTTACCAGGGTTTAAAAGCCACAGTTGGGCTAGAGTAGACAGACTTATGATGAGATCTGTTGTTGTTTTGAACTGTCATTGAGTCAACCTCTGATACATAGTTACCCCATACACAGCAGAACTAACCACCACTGGGTACTGCGTCATCCCCATGATTGGTTCAGGATCTGACCATTGGAATCTACTTGGGTTTTCATTGGCTGATGTTTGGAAGTAGATTGCCAGGCCTTTCTTCCTAGTACATCTTAGTCTGGAAACTGTTGAAACTTGTTCAGCATCATAGCAATGTGAAAGCCTCCACTGACAGATAGGTGGTTGCTACACATGAGGTTCATTGACTGGAAATCAAATCCAGTCTCCTACATCCAGTTGCCTTTGGGTCGATTCCTACAACTAGTGACCCTATAGGACAGAGTAGAACTGCCTCATAGGGTTTCCAAGGAGTAGCTGGTGGATTCAAACTGCCGACCTTTTGGTTAGTGTCCTGAGCTCTTAACCACTGTGCCACCAGGTCTCCCACATAGAAGATGAGAATTCTACTATTGAACCACCACTGCCCCCAAGACATGATGTAGAGTATCCTTATTGATCCTTTCATTGTGATCATATCGTTTCTCTCACTGTCTCTTGACATTGAATGCTCTAGTTTCTCAGGGAACTAGATTAAAGTAAACAAACTGATCCAAAAGACCCTTCCACCTATATGATTCTATGTGCTCTCTTTGTATATCTGAATACCACTTCGAGGGTGTGAATGCTACATAGGCTCATATTAGCATTGAGTTTCACCATGATTCTTTTTTTTAAATAATATTTTATTGTATTTTCAGTGAAAGTTTACACAGAAAATTACGTTCCCGTTTGACAATTTCTATAAAAATTATTCAGTGACATTAGTTTTACATCTTTCACACTGTGTCAGTGTTCTCTTTAATTGTGTTCTGGTTGTTCCATTTCTGGTACTCTAGTTTCCCTGCCCCCTTATCTTCTCATCTTTGCTTTAGAGTAATTGTTGTCCTTTTGGTTTCATATAGTTTTTTTAAATTGGAGCACCATACTCACGAATAATATTTTTTATTTTGTGTGCCAATCTGTTATTTCACTAAAAGACGATTTCGGAGGATAGTTTGGGTTCAAGGTTTAAAGAGTATCTCGAGATGATAGTTTCAGGGAGTCCTCCAGTCTCAACTGGTCTAGTAGGTCTGGAATTTTTAAGAATTTGAGTTCTGTTCTGCACTTTTCTCCTATTCTGTCAGGGTGCATCTATGGTGGCCCTTATCAGAATGGTTGGAAGTGGTAGCCTGACACCATCTTGTTCTTCTGGTCTGAGAGTAGATGAGTTTGTGGCTCTTGTAGGCTAGTTTCTTCTCTGAGACTTAGGTTTCCTTCTTTCTCTTTTGCTCATGATGCGTAGAGACCAATAGTTGTATCTTAGATGGCTGCTTACAAGCTTTTAAGACCCCAGACACCACTCACATCACTAGGATGCAGAACATGAACTTCGTGATGCCAACTGACTGAGTTGTCCCATAAGACTAAGGTCCTGAGCCTTCAAATCCAGAAAACCATTCTCACAAGGTGTTTGACTAAGTCTGAGAAGTATCTGTAACTCTGTCCTTTATGGTTATAAGTGCATGTATACATACATCTGTATGTACACGTACATATAGATACTTCTGTCTGTGTATACATATGTACTCACCTGTACCTACCATTCACATATATACCTATACACCTACTTATGTGACATACACTCATTTTCTGGTTATTGTTGGTGTTGTTGCCCAATTACGTGTGTCATATTCTTTAGCACAAACATCCTTTTCTCTTGTATACTTCTTAGTGGCATCATTTACTTTGTTCAAGCTGTGCTCATGTAAACCCACATTCTGTACTACATTTCCTATCACCAAAAATAACAAGTATCTATGATCTAGAGAGTGAGTCTTCTCCCCACACACTCATCCCTGATCATCACCAATGAACATTGGTCTTTGTATATACTGCATTTTTAAACAAACAGTGCGTGACTTCTGCATTTGTTTGCAGTCCATGCCCTCCCCTACAAGGTATTTGGGAAGTGTGCTATGCTAAGATTTTTTACAGCAACACGTGGAATAGGGCACTTAGGCTGTTTGCATTTACTTGCTATCGTGAATAATGCTGCAATGGACATAGGTGTGCATATGCCAGTTTGTGTCACTTCTATGAGGTCTCTAGGGTCTATACCTAGGAGTGCAATTGCTGGATCATAAGGTAGTTTTATTACTAGTTTTTTGAGGAAGTGCCATACCATTTTCCACAGTGGTTGTACCATTTTACAGTCCCACCAGCAATGGATAAGGGTTCCATTCTTCCCACACCCTCCTCAACATTTGTTGTTATCTGTTTGTTTTTTTGTTTTTGTTTTTTTAACCAGTGTCGGTCATTTTAGCTGCGGTAAGATGATATCTCATTGTAGTTTGGATTTGCATCTCTCTAATGGCTAATGATCTTGAGTATCTTTTCATGTGTTTGTTGGCTGCTTGAATGCGGTCTTTGGTGAAGTGTCTGTTCATGTCCTTTGTCTATTTTTTAATTGGGTTATTTGTCTTTTTGTTCCTGAGTTGTTAAAGTTTTCTACATATTTTAGAGATTAGACCCTTAATGGATGCGTTGTTTCCAAAGATTTTTTCCCAATCTGTAGGTTGTCTTTTTACTCTTTTGATAATGTGTTTTGATGAGCGTAAGTGTTTAATTTTTATGAGGTCCCAATTATCTAATTAGTCTTCTGCTATTCGTGCATTTGTAGTTATGTTTGTTACCCTATTTGTTTCTTAATTAGGTCCCATAGTTTTCTCCCAGGAAATTCATGGTTTTAAGTTTAACATTTAAGTCTTTGATTCATTTTGAGTTATTTTTTGTGTATGGTGTGAGATATGGGTCCTGTTTCATTTTTCTGCGAGAGGATATCCAGTTTTGCCAGCACCATTTGTTAAAGAGACTGTTTCTTCCCTGTTGAATGGATTCTGACCCTTCACCATGATTCTAACATTACCCACAATAGCATCTTCTGATATTTGATCAGTTGGTTGGAAGGAAATATGAATAAAAATAGAGTAATGGGATTTAGAGACAGAGTATTTGGGTTAGCATTCTAATTCTACCTTCTACTAACTAGGTAATGTTGACCAATTTGCTTAATCAATCTGACAGACTGAATTAGGACATTGAACTTACTAGAAAGGAGTCAGACGTTTTATAAGAAAGACAACTAACGTGACTGTGTGCCAAATTGTGAAAGGTGTCTTTTAAACATAGTTATGCAATAAATAAATGATAAAACGTTGGTAAATCATATCAAAGCCAAGGTAAAGTTATAGAGAAAATTAACCACACTACATTAATATGAAAATTGAATCTGAGTTACTAGTTATGTATACTAGGAAGTTGTTTGAATACATTATGCAAACATGCAGCTGTTGAGCAAACAAAAAGAGATTTTTGAAAAAATTAAGTTTTATATTAGAAATTAAACGAGTAATATTTTTATACCCATATTTATGACCAAAGTTTTATACATCTTGAATTCAAATGCATTTCTCTACCACAGGAATGAAATAATGGAGTCAGAAACATTTCAGAGAATGCAAAAGATGATTAAATGATACACTTAAGTGAAGGAGCTTCTACTAGCAATTCAGAAAGACTTAAAAAAAATGGAGAAAGATATGATTCAGGAGGATGAATAAGGTGAATGCAGATTTGTTTTAACCAATTCTTGGGAGGTGATGCTTAAGACTGCAAACTCCAGAACTTTCTAGTTGTGCAGTCTTGGTCATATTAACTTACCTCTTTGTGCTTCAGTTTCCCAATGACAACATAACACGTACACCTCCTCACAGGATTTTTATGACCACTAAATGAGTTACTATATCTTAAGCATTCAGAACAAAATACAGCACATAGAATATGTCTGCTTTTGAATGGAGGAGAAAGTTTCAGTCTTAGATAGATTAAAAGAGGGCCAAAAAAAAAAAAAAAGTAAAATCATGTACTACTTGTCATATTGGTTACTAACATTTTATGTATTTGGTTATTTGGATGGCAGACTTGAAACTAAGATTTAGAAATGTATGGAAACTAAATCCACAAGAGGTTTAAATAATTATTTGACCCTTACCTCTAATTTTTGAGAATATCATCTAAAAGTCAACCATTAATGCATCCCTTGATGTCAATCAGAAAAATAAGAAACAGTGTTATTGGACTATGGGACTGACTCTATAGAGAATTATCTGAGGTCATTTCTTCAATACAGTGAATAAAGTAGACGGTCTTGTCTTTTTCACAACCATAATAGCATTGCCTCATATGCTTTCAAGGAGAACTACTTTTACAAGTTCAACGTTTGCTACAATTCTACCTAGAATATTCAGGCTAGTCTTCTCAACTGACAGAGCAGTTTAAATCATTATCCTGCTCTACTCACAGTAGGAATTCATCATCAGAGCCCTGAATACAGACGACCTTTGAGTTGTAGCCAGAACACAAATTTTAGTGTCAGCACTTGCAATAGGAAAGTAGGGTAATTGATAAGGACAATAACTACAAGATAAAAACTCGAGTACAGCAGCTCTTAGGTAGAAAACTAGAGTTAATATATAGGAATGTGTGCAGTAAAAATAGATATAAAATTAAGAGTTTTGAAAAAGTTTCAGAGGGAAAAAAATGAAATCAAATCCTGTCAGAAGTAGTTCTTATATGAAATGTACATTGGAAACTCCTAATCTGTGGTTCAAAGTGTAATGATTTTTCTAGATTTAGGTATTTAAAATTATGTTAAATTTAAGCACTTTAAAACTACGTTCTTTATTTTTGTTCTTTGTATTAGTAAAAGATATGGAAGGTATTGTAAAAGATGTGAAGGACATTCTTTTATAGGAGATATTCAAGGTTATTTATCTAATGAGATTTTACTTCAAAATCGTATGCTAACAGTCACTGGTTCAAATACTAAATGCTTAGACACTTGTCATGAAAGCTCAGTCTAAATGTCACCTGCCCAGAAAAGCTTCCACAGATGACAATATAAAACACCCTCTAACTCACTATCATGTAATCCCATTTAAAGTATATGCATAGCATGTACCACTGTTTTCTTTTTCCCTTATTTATTCATTGAACAAATTTTTATTGAACAGCTACTATGTTCACTGTCTTAGGTATTGAGCAATATAAGACAAAGATTCCTGCACTGATAGAGTGAAATTCTTTTCATTTTTATGCTTAAGTGTATATGTGTATATTAGTTGACACCTTTAAATAGAATTGAAGCTCTATTAAGACAGGCACCAAGTTTGTTCTAATCATGACTCTATCCCTGGCATCTAGAAAATTCCTGGTATAATAGGCATTCATTAATTGTTTGTTGCAAAATTGAATGATTATGTTCTAAAAATCAGTCCATACTTAATCAATTAATTCAACCAATCCATAAAATCATTGAGTGCCTCCTATCGGACTCTTATTTTTAGTCATTATGTTAATTCCTAGAGATGCAAGCATAAAGAAGGCAAATCTCAGGCCAAAAAGAAAAAAAGGAAAATTTAACCCCCCAAAATGGAAAAATCACGTGAACAAACATAGTGCTGTATTAAATGAAAATAATAAAGGCAAATAAAATGTATCCCTAGAGCACAGATGATGGAACTTGTCACTGACTGAGTAGGTCAGAGAAGGCTTCCTCGGAAGTGACCACTGAGTTGGTACGTAAGCTAAGAAGACAAGGAGGGTCTGGTGAGATGTGATTGCTGTGGTATTCTGGAGGCTTTTCGTCCGTAAAAAGCCACAGAAAACAGAAGAACTGATGAAACAGAGGCTAGCTCCACCTTCAATGAAGCAAGCCAGAGGACAGACTCCAAACCATCAACTATGATATACATCCCCCAAGCATTGTAATCTCTGAACCATACTGAAGCAAGAGGCTGAAACTCAACACAGGCCTTCCCAGACTTTAGGCAAAACACAGATTTCCATGAGAGGAAATAGTGTAATCCTTAAAAGCCCATCAAATCCCTTTGAGAAGAGCAATGAAACCTGGAGCACGGGCAGGTCCTAGAATATATGAGGTAACGTTCACATAGACACTGTTCAACATCACAGCTGCAGGGCAGGTAGAACACAACATGCAACTTCTGTTTTGTTTTGTTTTGTTTTTTAATCTTCTGCAATCTATGAAGACAAATTGAAGTATGGAGAAGAATGAAGAATAAAGCAAAAATTGACAAAATTAGGGGGTTTTTCAAGGAAACACCCTGGAGGCTCAAACCTGAAAGGAGGTATGTCTGTCAAGTCAAAGGAGATACAAATTTAATGAGATAAATTCAGGGATAAAAAACAAAAACTTTATGCAGAGCTATAACTGGTCTCAGATCACTCCCAGCCCACTCCGTAGTATAGACTTTAGCAAAGACCTAGTCTCATTCCAAGGTAGATGCTACTAAGAAAGAACCAATGTTGCATAAATTCAACTAAAAGTGGAGGAAACATCCAGAATGAGTAGTTCTCCATAATATCATAAAATTGTACTGATAACAAACTAACTCCAAAAAAAATGAAGAAGAAATATAAGGTTTCAGAGAAGAGTTTATCAAGCAATCTAAGGACATGAAAATTGAGCTGGGAAAGCTCAGGAATGAAATTGAATAACAAAATGAAAACATTACAGAGATGAAAGTCATAATTAAAGCAACAAGTAGAATGAAATAATTTATCTGGCATATGGTAGACAGGCTTGAGAAAGCTATATAGACCCAATGGAGAAAAAAAGAGGTTAAAAACTAGAGAGATGATACATATGACGAAGGAGCTCTAACACAAAAATATTATTCCCTATGGGAAAGAGAACAGATCTTTTTCAGAATAGATCTGAAAAGAATTAAAAATAGATCAATAATAAAATTTAAAGAAAAGAATGTTACAAATCAGACTGGCAAAAATTTAAATGTCTGACAAGGTCAAGAGGTCAAGATTCAAGGAAAGCAGTTTCATATTTTGGTAGTGAACTGGTAAAGTCAAGCTGCAGGCAATTAAACAATATGTAGTAAAAGGTAAAATGTGCCTGTCCTGTGAATTCATCAATAGCACATCAGGTTACTCATTCTAAAAAAATACTCACAGAGAAATATAACACGGTGCATTGAATAGCAACAAGGCTGTTTATTCTGTTTCACTATGACAAACAATACTACAGTGAACACAGTGAAGCAGAATAAACAGCATTGTTACTATTGTTAGCTGCTGTGTTGGAGACTCCTGGGACCCCATGCCCAGGAGAACAAAATACTGCCCAGTCCTGAGCCATTCTCATGATTGGCTGGGAATCAGACTGCAGATCCATAGGGTTTTCATCAGTTGATTTTTGGAAGTAGATCACCAGGCCTTTCTTCCATAAACAACCTAAATATTCATTTATAGAAAAGTACCATACAGTATTTACAGTTACATGACCAGAGCTTTAAGTTTTAATATAGATGGCATCTATCTAGTCTTTGGGTGGTACAAACTGTTAATGTACTTGGCTTCTAACTGAAGAGTTGGCAGTTCCAGTGTACCCAGAAGCCCTCAGAAGAAAAGCCTGGTGATCTACTTAAGAAAAATCAGCCAGTGAAAACCCCATGGAGCACAGTTCTACTCTGACACACATGGGGTCACCATGAGTTGGAATGGACTAGAGGGTAACCAGTTACTGTTTATGGCATCAGTCAGAGATTGAACTCAAACACATTAATGATTGAAAAACCAAAGAACAACTACAACAAAAAATAAGAGATGGAGTGATAGATATTGTATGATAACTTACATGTAAAGTTTTAAAAGATAAAAGGCACACACACAATCAAAACCCAATACTATCGTATATATTTTCTATGGACATAAAAAACAATATGTAATAGTACAAAAATGAAGTATGTATAGAAAATGTAGGTGCCCTGGTGGCGCAGTGGTTAAGAGCTTAGCTGCAACCAAAAGGTCGACAGCTGGAATACACCGTCCGCTCCTTGGAAACCCTATGCGGCAGTTCTACTCTGTCCTGTAGGGTCACTATGAGTCAGAACCAACTGGGCAGCAACGGGTTTTATAGGAAATGTATTATAAAGACTGATTCTAAGAAAAGGAAGAGTGAACAATGGTTATATTTAGTGTTCAAAAGGAAACATTAAAATTCTCACTAATGTTATAATTTATAAAAAGGGATATTGTATTCATGCAGCACATGAAGTTTTTTAAAAAGCTAGTTTTGCCTTCAATTAAAAAGAAAACTTACAATTTTGAGTAATATAATCATTCATAAAATAAAATGCAGATGAGTACGAACTCAAACCAAGAAATACTTCTGAATAATGAAACAGTGTCCAATAAGCAATTACTCCAAACAAAACACTGAGAATCACAGAATGTTCACTAAAGTAAATTAATTTAAATATAAACTAAAAAAAAAAAAATCTGAAATTATAATACAATAGTGAACACGTATAAGCGCTAACAATGTAAAACTAATTGTATATCTAATAATATGCAGAGATGGGGGAATGGGAAAAGTAGGCAATTAATATATGTTGTTTAAATTTGTAGTTAAAACACATAGTGATTTGATCTTCTTAATGTTTTTCATAATCCCCTCATTAACAGTATCAGAAAGTTGTTTGGAAGTATTCTCTTTTGAAGACATACATTTCTTTATCTGAAATTCAGCAATTCTTTGATTTTTTTGCTACAGATCAATTCTTGTTAAAATTGAATAAAAGGTGCTCAAAAATTATTAAAATAGTATAATAGTATAGTCCTATTTTTTTGGAAAAATTTTTACCTATCTATCTATATATCTATGTCTCTGTAGTTATATATTTAGAAATATATTAATAATTACATTAATTGAATGCTCAAACTAATTTTTCTCCAAGAAAAATTTTTAGGTTTTTTAAAATTTTTGCTTTTTTTTTATACCTTCTTATATTGTTTAATTAAAAAATACATATAATGAATACCTGTCATTTTTATAATAATAACACAGTCATTATACATCTAAAACTGGACAATTAGAAAAATCTACATATACAATGTTTAGGGCTTGGCCAATATATTCGCAAGGGGTACAAAGAGAAGCACTGGATTCTAGAGATATTTTAGATATAGAACTTAAAGCATTTGATGGGCAAGTGAGTATAGTTTGGGGTTGATAATTATTAACAGTGAAGAAGTGATATGACTGAGGAAGAAGCATTAGATTAGGAGTAGTGAATAGTGATAATATTCATTGAAAGAATAAGATTTGGAAGAAGAAACAATGAGCAGAATTATTAAAGTTTAGACAGAGGTGTCCAGGCAAACTTTGGATACTAGACGAAAATAAAATGGTGGTTAGGATAAAACTAAGAGACTGAGAGTCGGTAAGGAATTATTTACTGAATCCTATTAATTATGATTCACTCAATAGTGGTGGTAAAGCTTACTTAATTTCAAAAGTGCATGTAAGTTATGCAGTTTTTAGAGTATTTTGTTTTTATTTGACAACACATACACACACGATTTCCTCCCAACATATACAGAAGTAATTCTCTTGGCTGCAAGTAAATGGCAGTATAATATACCTGCTGCTAATTGAACATTCAGAGAAGATCCTAGCTGTGTGTTGCTGTTAGGTACCATCGAGTCAGTTCTGACTCATAGTGACCCTACGTACAATAGAACAAAACACTTCCAGGTCCTGCACCATCCTCACAATCATTGATATGTTTGAGCCTGTTGTTGCAGCCACTTCGTCAATCCATCTCATTGAGAGTCTTCATATTTTTTGCTGACCCTCTATTTTATCAAGCTTGACGTCCTTCTCTAGGGACTGGTCCTGCCTGATAACATGTTCAAAGTATATGAGATGATGTCTCACCATCCAGACTAAACAGTATTCTGGCAGTACTTCTTCCAAGACTGATTTGTTTGTTCTTCTGGCAGTCCACGGTATATTTGACATTCTTCGCCAGCATCGTAATTCAAAGACACCAATTTTTCTTTGGTTTTCCTTATTCATTGCCCAGCTTTCACATGTATATGAGGTGATTGAAAATACCATGGCTTTTGAAATACCATGGCTTTTGAAAATACCATCTGCATAATGAGGTAAAAATTTAAAGCTAGATCGTATTTTCAATGTAAATAAAATAGATGTTATGGAAAAATAAAGTTTTCTTGCTCATATTTAATATACTAATCATGCTGTGAGGTTTATAGACACAGGGATCCCTACAACTAGCATTTTACAAACCTTAGCGTCTGAGAAATCATCAGCAGGACTTTTTTGACAGGAAGAGAAACCAAGGATCTGTAGGGTTCTTCCCATGCAACTCCAAGCTTCTCTTCAATAGAATGTTCCAGGTGAGGTATTGTTTGTTAAAGGCCATTAACATGACTAATTATCAATATATCTTTTCTGCTTCATCTCACCAAGTACCTTTAATTCTAATATCTCTCCGTCTCTCTCCATCTTTCTATTTCTCTCTCCTTTCTACTTCTCTGTCTCTGTTTCTTGCTTCTCTCCTCCCTCTCTCCTTCTTTCAAATTCTCTGTTTCTCATTTTAACATATGTACTAGAATAATTTTTACTATTTTTATCTCTGTCAGCCATGTTAGTAGATCGGGCCTTAGGAGGTCAGTTGTACCAGCTAACAAATTGAAAAAGGAATTTCAATTTGCCATTACTGTTTACTCACAAATCCCATTAAGGACACCAAAGAGATGATAGCTATGGTTGTGTCATGTTTTCCTAATTTCCCTGACCATTAAACTCCACAGAACTCCACAAAGATTACAAACTGAGGATGTCTGGAAGGTAACAGATTCGTACAGAATGAATAAGAGACTTATAAGGACAAAGTTCTTTGACTTCCCAACCCTGGAGAAAATTAGCCCAAAAGAAAATTCAAATCATGAAACAGTCTATACTGCTAGAAATGCACAAGATAATTACTATGATTTAATGAATTAAAATACTTCAGAAATAATATTAATATAGCATAATAGAGATACTTCTTAATACCGTCTTCCACTAGTGAATGTTAAACAAGATATTTAGTGAAGCCCTCAGTCACCGTAATTCCTCAATTAGGAGTCATCAAACTTCATAAATAGTATTTCAGCAAACACAGGCTATGATTCAAAGTGTCATATATATTTCAAGATTCAGGGCTATGTTTTCACAGCCTTAAAACCATGTTCTTCATATTCCTTTCTGAACCTGTGTTCATCAGTACCGAAGTTCGAGAGTATTTTCACTGATTAAATTAATTTCCCAAAAACGATTATGGAAAAATATGTGAGTTCTACCTTGAGAAATTGAAACTTTGAAAAGTATTTACAGAGCAGGAAAGTTCTGAAATGTTTGATGTGAAAATGGTTTTTAACAACTCAGCATGAAATTGACTTATGAGGTTTTTGGTCTTGCTGACTGAATCTATTCACTTCCTCAAGTATCAAAATCTTCTACTCTCTCTACCCCCTGCTCTGAGATCAAGACATACAAATACTAAACATCCAGGCACACAGTTTAACAATATTTTATCCAAGCAATTTTGGTTATCCAGTTATAATTGACCATTTCACACTTCAACGTGTTTCACCTGGATCTGAAACTACTAGTCAACAATGAAATGCAGTAAACAGCCCTGTAGAAAATGTTCGTAAAACTCAACCTAGTGACCGGGAGGGCACTGCATGGGCATTAATGGAGACTTTCTCACTTGCACACTGGTACAGTATTGAAGACATTTAGATTATACTGTTATTTATCTAATTAATGATTACATACGTATCCCACTCCTACATTACCAGATTAAAGAAATTGTACTACCAGTATCTCCTCTGCATTTCTCAGCCACTCCTACTGCTCCAAGGAAAAAAATCAAGGGGGAGGAGAATAAGAAAATTCAAAGTGGAGTCTTGCTGTTGATGTTAGATGCCATTGAGTTGCCTCCAAATCATGGTGAACCTATGTATAGAAGAATTAAGCAGTGCCTGATCTTGTACCATCTACATGATCATTGATATGCTGGAGTCCGTTGTAGTGACCACCGTGTATTTTGAGTGTCTTCCAACATAGGGGGTTCATCTTCCAGCACTGTATTGGACAATCCCTTGTAGTGATCCACAGGGTTTTAATTTGCTATTTTTTGGAAGTAGATCTCTAGACTTTTCTTCCTAATCTTTTTAGCCTGGATGTACTGAAATCTGTCTACTATGAGTGACCTTGCCGGTATTTAAAATACCTCTGGTATAGCTACCAGAATCCTAGCAATGTAGCAAGCCACCACAGTATGACACACTGACAGATGAGTGGTAAAAAGAGGTGTCTACATCCCTAGAGAAGAGACTTGAACTTGGAGCCATCACCAACATCTAACCAGGCTGAAGCCTCGGGTAGAGCAACTGCAACCTTCGTATTATGGTAGTAGATCAAGAACATTCCTGGGCCTGTGCCAAAGTTTGGAGAAAATCAAAAGAAAGAAAAAAACAAAAAACAAAACAATGCCATCTAGTTGATTCTGACTCATAGTAACCTTATGGAACAGAGTAGAGCTGCCCCTGCCCCACAGGGTTTCCAAGGAGTGGCTGATGGACTCAAACTGCCAACCTTTTTGTTAGCAGCCGAGCTCTAAACCATTGTGCCACCAGGGCTACAAAGTTGGGAGAAAGTCATGTTAATTTACAGCAGGAAATGAGAAATCAAGATGGCAAACCAGGGAAGGAAACTAAAATTTATCCCTGCTTTATGTAAAACGAAGAGTTCCACCTGAGATATATCTTAACTGACTCTTTTCTAAAACACTGTATTTGTTTGTTATGTATAGTTGTTTTAAACAAGGAAATCTGCAGGAAAGAGAGGCTTATTTTTATTAACTGTTAGGGAAGAGAACCTGTAAAGAAATTACTTCGAGCCAATTAAGCAAGGAAGGATTTTTATAGGGTTTGAGAACATGAAAATATTCTCAGGACAAGTATCAAAGATTCTGGGAATGGAAACCACATCATTTCAGGCATTCTGGCATTCAAGTTTTCAGCAAAACAGAATACTGATTGGCATGAGGATAAACAAAGTGATACCTCTTCTGTTTCCTTGAAAAAGGCACAGAAGTTTATTCTTAATGACGGCGTTCTAGCTGGGTCAAGTGGAAATTTCCAGCTGGTACAAATAGAGCATGAGGAAAGTGTTATAACAGAAGGATTCCAGATAGTTCAGGAAAACAGGTTATATAACCAAATATAGAGCGTAATAATAATAATAAAAGCCACCACAGTAAAATATTCATCGTATATTCACTTTTCCATCACTTCCCCTTACCTCCTTGCCAGGTAACCACTGTTGGAATTTAGTATTTATTAATTCCCACATATTTCTCCATATTTTAACTAAAAATGTATGTATCAGTCTACAATTTTTACTTTTGTTTGACCTGTTTTTAAACCTTACATAAATAGGATAATATTATATGTAATCTGAAGTAAATTGGAGCCCTGTGGTGCAGTGGTTAAGAGCTTGGCTGCCAACCAAAAGGTCAGCAGTTTGAATCCACCAGCCACTCCGTGGAAACCCTATGGGGCAGTTCTACTCTGTCCTATAGGATCGCTATGAGTTGAAATCAACTCGATGGCAACAGATTTGGGTTGAAGTAAATTGCTTTTACTGTCTCAAAAGTATGTTTGTAACATTTATGCATGTTCCAGTGTAGTTCTAGTTCATTCATTTTACCTATTGCAGAGTCTTCCTTTGTAAATATGCTACAACTTGTTAGCGATTTGCCTATTCATAGAATTTAAATTGTTTATAATTTTCCAATTATTAACAGTATTGTTATGAAGACTTTTATGCATATCTCCTGGTGTATGTGTGTGCTTTTTTTTTGATAATGATAGATTATCATTATATAATTTAAAAGAGGAGATACCAAGGTCCTTCCTGAAGTATACGGTGATTCTTATGGTTATACAACCTACCAAAACTTAGTGCTATTATACATTTTAAAATTTTAAAGCCAATATGTAAAAAATACTATTTCATTTGGTAATAATTTCAATGTCCCTAATAACTACAGAGGTTGAGCATATTTTCATACGTTCATTTAAATTTCTTGTTAACTTTCTTATGGATTTCTTGCATATTTTGGCACGTTTTATTAATTTTAAAAACATATTCCATTTCCAACCAAAATTTTGTCTGTAAATATGTTGTAAATATCTTCACTTTCTATAGCTTCTTAATGAGGAGCAGTTTTAAAAATTTTCAGTGAAGTTAATAAATTTTATGTTTTATGATTTTACTTTTTGAAACATTTTAAATAAAACCTTCTCTAAACTCATAAATACATTATCCTAATGTAATCTATATGACCCTTTCATCCCTCTATTGAGTCTGTATCTGAAAAGGTGTCACTTTCAGGACTAAGGTGCACCTGACTCAAGCCATGGTATTTTCAATCACCTCATATGCATGCAAAAGCTGAACATTGAATAAGGAAGATGAAAGAAGAATTGATGCCTTTCAGTTATGGCGTTGATAAAGAATATTGAATATACTATAGACTACCAGAAGAACGAACAACTCTGTCTTGGAAGAAGTACAGCCAGAATGTTTCTTAGAAGTGAGGACAGTGAGACTTTACCTTGTTTACTTTGAACATGTTCTCAGGACAGCCCAGTCCCTGGAGAAGGACATCACGCTTGGTAAAGTAGAGAGTAGAGGGTAGTGAAAAAGAGGAAGACTTTCAAGAAGATGGATTGACACAATGCCTGCAACAATTGACTCAAACATAGCAGTCACTGTGGGAATGGCACAGGACCAGGCAGTGTTTTGTTCTGTTGTTTCTTTATGAGTTGGAACTGACCTGATGGTATCTGACAACAACAACAATATAACATACAGTATATTCATTTGTAGCATATAAAATACATATTTCCTTATGATACCTAAATATATTGTGTAAAATTATAGTAAATATAAACATAAAGTTTTATTATGAAATATAAAGACATAATAAAATTTTTCTATTATTATCAAATATGGGACGGTCTTTCAAATTGGTGTAAAAACTTTCAAATATCTTTAAGAAACATTTAGGAAAGGCCATGAATAAACAAATCATACCTACTTTAAATATACTGTTTTTGTTAGTGGCCGTCAAGTCAGCACTCAACTCATGGTCACCCCATGCAAAACAGGATCAGACCATGGTGATCCATAGGGTTTTTCATTGGTTGATTTTTGGATGTAGATTGCCAGGCATTTCTTCCTCATCTGTTTTAGCCTAGAAGCTGTGCTGAAACCTGTTTAACATCATAGCAACATACAAGCCTCCACTGACAGATGAATTTTCTCTACCTCTAACGTGAGATATTTAAGTGCTTCATAAATGAAAATATTGTAGGGCTCCACTTTTTGCTGCTAAGATCTCAGCTGCTAACCACAAGGTCAGCAGTTTGAATCCACCAGCCATTCTTTGGAAAGCCTGTGGGGCAGTTCTGCTCTGTCCTATAGAGTCGCTGTGAGTCGGAATTGACTCTACAGCAATGGGTTTGGTTTGGATTTGGGTTCCACTTTTTGCACATGGTAAGAGTTTCTGGGTGGCACAAATGCTTAATGTACTTGGGTTCTAACCAAAGGGTTGGAGATTCTAATCCACCCAGATGCACCGCAGAAGAAAGGCCTGATGATTTATCAGCCACTGAAAACCCTATGGAGCACAGTTCTGCTATGACATCCATGAGTTGGAATCAGTGGCAGTTGGCTTGGTCTTTGGTTTTTTAGGTACTCGTTAAAAAGTTGTAATATTAAAAGAGGATGTGAGTGAAAAGATATAGAAAAATATTAATTACTCCAAGTAAAATTTTATTATTGACGTTTTTGAAGAAATAAATCTTACTTACCTCAAATATAAGGAATAGTTTCTTCACACAAAAGAAATTGCTCAGTTATTATTTAACAATATAATCCACCACTTGTTTCAGTCTGAAATTGAAAGAGCCTGAATGTAGGTGTTGATTTTATAATTCTTTTCATGTTCCCCTATGCATTATTGGATATAGAAATAGTAGAGACATTTTGCAGTTGAGGTAGTAGAAGATGATTAGAAACATTTCTTTGAAAGAATTTATTTAGATTTTGATAATTTAGTTTCTTTTGGGAGAAATGATGCAGAAAATATTTTCTATATATTTTAATACAAGCAAATTTTAATTTCACAGTCAGGTATTTTGGGACTTTAGCATCTGGAAATTGCATCTAACTTCCTGATTGATTTTATGCCTGTCTATTTGGCAGATTCTGAATTTTGCCTCCATCTCTGTGGACCTGAAATTAATCTGATTCCTTTATTTGGACACTCAGTGCTATGGTTGAATGGTTTAATCTCTATCCCCAGGAGCACAACCAAATTCATCTTCATTGAAATCTTGACTCCTCTGTGACTTGGCTTTGCATCTGTGTTTCCATCTGTCAGACATTTCATTGGATTGTCTTTATTATTTTCTCAGAGGCTGGTTGAAGAGAATAAAGCACAAAAGGACAGTGGACCTTGCTCATGTCCAGTGGCTACAATCATGACAGAACACTCAAGATTGCAGAGTTCCTCATTTATTGGATGAATAAAAAAATGAACACAATTAATATAGGTTAATTAGTAGATTAATCTGTACTCAGTGTTTTTTTAATTTTTCCTCCTGAGTTTCAAGCGCAATGTATTCCTTCAGCTCACATATGTCTCTAAAACTATCTCATTAAGGCTCTAAAAAGAAATAGCCTTTTTCTAACTTCTCTCAAAATTTGGATATTATAGTACCTTGGGTCTTTGAGGTTATCACAATCAACACAAGGACCTTTTGTATCACTCAAAAGAACAAACAATATGGAGATATCGTCCTCCTACTGAATTTCCATATCTTTGTTAACTTTTAATATTAATAAAATCATAGTTATCATCACAATATAGCCAGAATCAAAATACTGGTATTGTTTATAATTTGGAGCATAAAAGGCAGACACTGAATTTAATGTTATATTACTAGCTTGCATTTGATTTAATATTCAGTTTACATGATGAGAAAACAGTCTGTGAATTTTGCTAAAATAAATCAATTTGTTGTCTGTGTCACAAATTAAGAAAATAAATTAGAAAGATCATTGCATACTTTCTCTCTGAATAATGAGTTCAATGGAAGTTTTCATTATTTATTCCACTGCAAAGGTGAGCATCTATAATTTTATCTAACCAGTTACGATTTTTTATATATTAGTGTTTTTTATTTGTTAGTTTGATAGTGTTGGGGATAAATTTTTTGTCTGAATTTTCATATGTCTCATATAATATTTTATATTTCAAAGAAAATTGACCAAGCTAAATGGACATCAACTCCCATGAGTGAATGAGGGATAGGAAATATTCCTATCTGCGAGGCTCTTTGTTTGAGGGAGTGTATCATCTTACCTTTTTTCAGTAGCTTTTATTGCTTTCTCTCTCTCTCTCTGCCTGTGAGTGTGTCTTGTTATACATTATACCCTTGCAATTTTATAGGACTTCCAAAGCAGAGAATGTTGATGATAAGTTAAGATGTGAAACCAAAAACCAGTTTGTTTGAAGAAGGTTTATTTAAGAAAATAGTTGAAGAGGAGTTTGGTTAGGGTCTTTTAGACCAGCAGACTTTAAAAATCAGCATAAGACGTTTGCCACTTTTTTCGGCAAGCATGGGAAGTTAGTAAAGATTTCTGTTTAAGAGAACCGTAAACCTGATTCCTCTGGTGTTACAGAGACTTCCAGAGGCCAAAGACTCTATAGGTATCATGGGTACAAAGAAGGAGACATGATAGCCACAGATCCACTCTACAACTGAGCCAACTCTTATCAAAACCACCATGGAAGGAACTCTGTAGGTTCCTGGTGCAAGAAGGTAAACAGCTTTAGGAGACAAGCATTAGTGGAATGGACTTTTGAGACTATTTCCTGGGACAAGAAAAGTGGCATGACATGGCAAAGGAATCCTGGCTTGGGAGACAAGGATACTTAATACCAGTTCCAGCATTCCCTAATAGTGTGGCTATGAGGAAGTCTTCTCAATTCTTATTCAGTACATATCAGAAAAAAATATCTCTAGGGATCTGCCTGCTATAACATAGTGAAATGACACGATTCAAAATTATCTCCTAAGTTTCTGGGCTTGTTGTTGTTGTTAGATGCCATCTAATCAGCTCCAGTTCATGGCAACCTTATGGATAAAACAATGAAACGTTGCTTGGCCCTGTGCCATCTTCATGATCATTGGTATGTTTGAGCCCATTGTTGGAGCTATTGTATCAACACATATCATTGAGAGTTTCCTTCATTTACTCTCATCCTCCACTTTACCAAGCATGATGTCTTTCTCTAGAGAGGCATCTTTCCTGATGATGTGCCCAAATTAAGGGAGCTGAAGTCTTGCCAACTCTCTTCCAAGGAAAATTCTGGTTGTATTTCTTCTGAGACTAGTTTGTTCATTCTTCTGGCGGTCCGCAGAATATTAATATTCTTCACCAACCCCACAATTTGAATGCATTAATTCTTCTTTTATCCTCCTTTTAAATTGTCCATCTATTGCGTGCCTATGAGGCAACTGAAAAGACCATGGCTTGGGTCAGGCACACCTTAATCATCAAAATGACATCTTTGCTTTTTAAAGCTTTAAAGAGGTCTTTTGCAGCAGAATTACCCAATGCAAAACGTTTGATTTCTTGACTGATGCCTCCATGTACATTGGTTATTGATCCAAAAGAATGAAATCCTTAACAGCTTCAACTTAAGCACACAGAAACAGCTCCAACTATGTCACTTATTTTGTGCCATAGATTGGATGTCCAGTTGCTTGGGAACCTACCAACCAGTATGAGGAATCCAAGAGATTTTGATCCTCCTCCCTGGGCTTGGGATGGTATATTCTCCACAGATGGCCAACATTCTGAGCTGCCTTATCAAAATTATGATTGCAGGAACACCCAGCTGACCTCCTTTACAAGGAGACTGTGAATTCCTTGTGTCCTCAAAAACTCATCAGAGAACCCAGCAATATCAGAGGAGGTTAATACATATGGGGTGCTCTTTAATTCTTAAAGAAACTTATTACTCTTCCATCCCTTTTCCCCAGCTACAGTGGAGAGAATTAGAATTATTGATACCCAATTTAATCAACACTTTTCAAAACATGTGAAGAAGCAAGCAATCAGGATAAAGATGCCAAGAGTCAAAGAATTGAAAACTGCTTCATTTGCAAGGCACGTTGCAGTTGCTCAGGTCTGCAGCTCAGTGCAGTCAGCAGAGAAGGAAGAGAAAAATATGAGAAAACACCTTTTCATCAGGCAGGAATATTTACTGATTTTGGAAACAATTGATTCCTTGGTTAAGAAAATAGAACCACTTCATAGCTTTATAGCTTTTGGTCCCCATGAACATGCTAGTGAGCTGGCAGGCTTAGAATTATCCGGGTTACAGTCAGAACTAGGATCCTGATACAGCCCCTGCCTGGCATGCATTTTTATGACTGTCTGGGGACACATTTTCAATGCCTGTAGGGTGATATGACAGCATCCATATAGACACATGAAAGAAAACAGTTGGCAGTGTAGAAAAATTTCCTCAGATAAATGAGAAGTTCCTCTGTGAAATCCATCTGAGTATGGATTTTCAGCTCTGAGCTATCATATTCATACCGCTCTAGTTCTGTTTTATATAGTCGAAATCCTTTGTATTTTGGAACTTAGAAGTGTCCTTTGAGAGATCAGCTCAGTATTTTTTCTTTTTTTCTTTTCTTCTAACTTTTCCATTAAAAAGTATATGGAAAACTTTAAGCCAACCTTTGATTATCCTCTAATGGGTAATGTGTTTTATGAGATTTTATTTGCAAAACCAGATCTCCCCTTTCAGTTAGCTGCAAAGTGTTAGAATGTTAAATGGCTAGATTTTTCCAGTATACACTGTACTCTAGAAATAAAAAGTGCTAAGAGAGAAGACGTGTTATCAAGTCTCTAGCAACTTCAAAAGCCTGCAAAATTCTGGCCAATTTAACATTCTGATTCATTTTAAAAGTACCACAGACAAAGTTTTCAAACTTAACAATAAATTGGCAATTTTAAATGAGTAAGCTATAGAATATAGATCTGCTTTGAGTCTGCAGTCAGGATCACAGCACAATGCCCTAGTCTGATGAATCAATAAAAACCAGCAACCAGGAAAGCATGACATGTACTGTCCCTAAAGTTTGCTTCTTGGCACTATTCCTTTATATTAAAAAACTGAACTCATTAACCAATTTCATACAAAGAAGAACATTCCAGGATTAAAGTATGCTGCTTTAGTCATATTAAACTAGATCTACCCAGATAGATGTGATTTTAGCTAATGTCCATAGCCTCAGGACATGGTACTTGGGAATGGGTACCTATGATTTGAAAAATGGATCAGAAAGAAAACAGAGGTAGAATGTAGAAAATGAATGTCATCTCCTTATCCTACCTAATATATATATATATATATATATATATACATATACATACACACACTATATATAGTGCAATATGCTAGGTAATGAGAGGACTAAATATAGTGCCCTGAACTGAAAGCCTTTACAATATAATTGGAAATACAAAATACAAATAAAAAATGAGAAAACATTTTCAAAATTACAGTCCACTGCATATATATCACCTAGGAAAAAGAGACATAAGAATGGGAAGAGGGAAATCAGCAAAGTCTGTTATTTTAATTGTATTTTGAAGTAAGGAAATGGAAGCAACTGGTATTAAAAAGAAGAATATATAATATATATCAGGTAGCCAGTGTATGCCAGGCATTGAACTGGTCACAGGATACCAAAATGAACTCTACTTTCTCCCTATACTAATAGATATAAAGGAGAGGGAGTAAATTTGTCTTGTTTATGATACAATCAACAATTTTTCTTGAATGATGAGTCAATGTTGGGTGGTAAGAAGATTTAAGGCAGATAAAATAGGAGGCTCAAACTAGAACTTATACTTGACATTTTAAACCTCCTTGTGATTATGGATGAGGAGAGGAAATTGATTGGCCAGGAAGTACGTTTGATAGTTGTGTAATTAGAATGACACTAAATTGGCAGCGACGTGCTGGATTCTGCAGTCAAAGCCCCATCAATATTCAATTATCGCTCAATCTGTCACGTTGGCCATATGGCAATTCAAATTAGGCTTTAAGGTAGCCAGGATAACACATGTCCCTAATGATATGTTCTACTCCAGTTCATCTTGCCTAATGTACTTTTCATCATGAAGCAGGGCTGACAGCTCTGATTCTATGGAGCAGAAACCAATGTCAAGAATCCAAATTTATAAGCAGCGTATTTCTTCTCTTCATTACTACTACAAAGCACTTGGATTGCTGGTGGGCAAGCAAGTTATGGGATTCAGCAGCGAGGAAGCAGATAATAAATGTATACTTCAATGTACATCCCAGTAAGAGAATGCTGTTCACAGATGGCTGAGCACCACAAGGGTGTAAAT
The DNA here is from genome assembly GCF_000243295.1 of Trichechus manatus latirostris. Taxonomy (NCBI): domain Eukaryota; kingdom Metazoa; phylum Chordata; class Mammalia; order Sirenia; family Trichechidae; genus Trichechus; species Trichechus manatus. The sequence goes on along the minus strand of NW_004443957.1, from coordinate 194,949 downwards.
TGTCATAAAGCTAAGCTAATTCTTTCCCCATACGCAGGAGGGATCCGCTTCAATTCTGTACCTCGACCTTTCTCCTCTGGCAAAGCAGGATAACAGAACCAAGACTTAGGCCATTTGCAAATTAGATGCTGCTGATCACAGCATCATGGTGAAGCTCCCAGAAATAGGACAATAGCTACGTTCTATAGCTTACTCATTTCCAATTGCCAATTTATTGTTAAGTGTGAAAAATTTCTCTGTATTATTTTTTAAAAAAGTTATTCAGCATTTTGGATGTGTCAACATTTCACAAGCTTTTGAAGTTGCTAGAGACTGGATAACATGCCTTCTCTAATGCTTATACCCTGAAGAAATAGCTTTGAAAGAGACAAGGCAAATCTGTATCCTGACAGAAATCCAACAGCACTGAGCAGTGGCCCTGACATCTGGGCTGTGGTAATGTGTTTAGGGAGTGAGGGCTAGACTCCCGAAATTTATAACACAGGCGAATACTTAAAAAAAAAACAAAAATAATCATAATAAGTTAAATGTCATCATGTCAAAACATTATGCTAAAACAGTGGGTGATCAAGAAGACTGTTAAAGTTCTCAAAGTTTTTATTGGTGCCTGTGAACGTTTTATTTAACTCATTAATCAAAGAATTAGCAGGTAGATTAAGGAGTTAGTCTGAAAAGCATTTGAAGAATGGCTACTTACATAGTCAGTTGGGAAAAGGATGTTTGAATAAGACTGCTAAATTAGTTAGAAGAGTGGTTAAACTCTTACAGGTTATGGAATCTCGGCATCTTATCAACTAAATTCTAAGCTTACAAGATGTATTAGATTTCACATGTGGCTCAAACAGACTTACTAGAAACATGCATGAACTTGATTAGACACACATCTTTTAATCATCATTTTGTCTTTTTCCAAGTTTTGGATAAATTTCTATTTTTCAAGGAAAAATCTACTTTAATGTATTTCTGTTCTTCTTTCAATCATATATGTTGCTTATAATGGAAACAGTCTCAGTCTCAGTTAAATATACACATATTTATTTACAAGAATAATGATAACCTTTGAAGAAATCTAGTCCCCTCCCTTTATTTTACTTATGTAAAAGTTTATTGTTAGAAAGGCTTGGCATATTAGCCTTTAGTACTTTTCCCAACACACCATGCTGCTTATCTATATAAAAACTATACAATTTTCCATGCATTTTGTGAGCAACTGCAGGCTTAAAAAAAAAAAAAGGTTTTACAATGGAAGTCTCACCATATGGATCTCATGTTTGCTTTATTTCTGTACTTCTTAAGTTCCATCGAAGTAAGTTGCTAAAGCTGAAATGTAAGGTTTAGGCAGGTAAGGCTATCATTTGATTTGCATCCATGTATGGCCAGTAATTAAACCATGGACAATGATGCCCTAAGATGATTTCCTACTCAGGAGTCATATTCTGGATCCTAGTAACTCTATATTCCAATAAAAATACGGCTACAACAAAGACTAAAACACTGGGAATCATAAAACTCCTAGTGCAATTCAAGATGTATAATTTTTGGATGGAAAATGAGAACCAATGACTACATTCGTGAGTCATCTGTTAGCTTATCTGAGCTGCAAACCATTGTATTTAAGGAAGAAAAACAAATATACCCAATTTCCAACCACAAATTTTGATACAAAAGTGTAACTGACCCTGTATTTTAATATACATTTCCTCAATAAAAATTATTCGATAGGTTATTTTCCCCAAGTTTTATCATGTGGCAGAGCTTCAAAACCTTACCTTAAATTGGTTCTAAACTAAACACTTGGTTTCACTAAAACAGAATAAAAGTTTATATATATTGAACAAGTAGCAATGAGGGTTCCAGGCAATACATACCAAAACATCTTCCAAACCTAAAAAAAAAAGAGACTTACAGAATCTTCTCTAAGCTTTTTACAAGTTTTATTGTTTTATTTTGCTTTAGGGGAAGTAGACTTTTGTAATGCTAAAGTAAACTCTGCTGCAAAAGTTCTCTTTAAAATCAAAAACAAAGATGTCACTTTGATGACAAAGATGTGCCTGACTCAAGTCATGGTATTTTCGATCACCTCACATGCATGCGAAACCTGGATGATGAAAAAGGAAGACTGAAGAAGAATTGACACGTGTGAATTATGGTGTTGGCAAAGGATATTGAATATACCAGTATCTTAGTCTGGGTTCTGCAGAGGAGCAAAACCAGAGAAGTGTATATATAAATATAAAAGAAAGATTTACTTCAAGAAAATGGCTCACACAATTTTGGGCACTGAGAAGTCCTAAGTCCATGGGTCAGGCAGCAGGCTGAGACTACTGCTGGCTCATGTGGTTGCAGGGGCTGACAAACCCCAAATCTATAGGTCAGGTAGCAGGCTGGAGACCTCTGCTGGCTCCCAGGGTTGCAGGGGCTGGTTAATCCAAAATCTGAAGGTCAGGTGGTAGGCTAAAGATTTCAGCAGGTTTTGGTCCCAGGAACCAGAGATCAAGCAAAGAGATAAGTGCAGGGGGGATATATAGAAAGAACTTTGCCAGAACATCCATTGGTATACTGGAATCGGGCCAAATTCCCATGGAAACTCCCCTTTCCATAGATTGGCTGCTTACATCAGATCACAGAATAGATGATGATCACATAGGGTCTGCCAAATCACTGCAAATCTTAGCCTAGCCAAATTAACACATAACATTAACCATCATAGTCCACTCCTGTCGACTTGACACCTATACACATTTCCTTTAACCATATATAATCTCCACAAAAAAAAAAAGACAATGATAGATATGATACAATTAACATGCATACGACCCAAAATGCACCAGACCATTTTACGTCTTGTATTTTATGGCAAGTAGTGGGATTTTATAATAAGATTTCACATGTAGCTCTTCACTACCCATTTAGAACTACCTTCTTCCACTACCCATTCCTTATTCCTTTTGCCCTCAGTAAGCACCTCAGCTGGTCGTGGTTCTTTGCCCGATGGGGTGACCCAAACCTTCATTCCTGAAGAGTCTGGGCCATTCATAGTCCTGTCTGAATTGTACTGTTGTAGTTTTACACTGACTTTAATCACAAGGCTTGGTAGTAATAAGAGATACCCTAAGGGAACTCATGTATTCCAGACATACTCTTCTTTACCTCCATTATGTAATACTAGCCAAATTTCCCATTGGTAATAAGGATCAATCACAACAGCCAGTACAGTAACTACCGTAATGGCCCTTATTCCACATGTCAGGGATCCAATGTGGGGATTCTGCCAGTTGCTGAGTATGCCTATTCCAATCATGCATTCTGGAACTAGGGAAATCACTATAGGATGGGTTCAGGGACTCACTGGACCTACTGTGAGATGGACCTGAGCTAAGACTCCATTAATAACGTGACCTCCATAAGCCCATATTCTGACTGGTGAACTACAGTGATGTTTTGGGTCTCCTGGAATTAGTATCATTTCAGAGCCAGTAATCCCTGAAGAGTCTGATTATTTCCTTTTCCTCAATGAACAGTCACTCCTGTAAAAGGCCATAGATCCCTTTGGGGACAGTTTGGAGAAAGATTAACAGTATAAATTTTTAGCAGTGTAAGAGGATCCTTCATTAAGGGGCCTCCACTTCCCCTTAATTCAAGAGGTAGTGGATCTGTAAACTGGCTGAAGTCTCTCTGTTTTGACGATTCAAGTTAGACTGCCATTCATTTGACCTATGATTCTTCCACTTGTATAGATCAGGTAAGTATTTGGTAGGTTTTCTATCTATTTCACTCCTAAGGACATGGACACGTGAGTCAGACTATTTTGATTACTATTTTGAATCTGCTATCCATTACTGTAGCCATGCCTACTTTGGCAATCAATTTCCACCACTTGATCTCTACTATCCCAGGATCCAAACACCCCTATTGTAGTTAGGCTCCCCAATTTACTGAGGGTAGTTTCCAAGGTAAAATCTGACCTATGTAAAAGAGCCATCACAGCAGTCTTCAAGGATTCTGGGGCTTCTTTCACAAATTTATTCCTTACAGTTGTGGTGAAAGGTGTGTCCTCTGGTCAATGGGACTGATATGATAAATCCACTCTACATTCTAATTTCCCTAAGCCTTTGGATACCTTCTTCTACAGTATACCAAGGCAATTCTGCATTTAACTTCATTTAGTGAAGGCCACCTTTAAGTCCACGTTTCAGTCAACCAACTAAATAATTAGATCCTTTTTTTTCTACCCTTCAAGGTTAAACATTAAATAATGAATTTCTGCTTAGTGTGCCCATATCAATAAACTCAGTCTGATCCAACTTCATGTTCCTTGTACCATTATCCCTATATCTTTAATAGCCATTCTGACATATATTCCCCAGATTTCTGTTTGTATACATTAGAAAAACCAAAAACCAAGTAGTCCTTTTGGAGAGTAGCATATTTCCTCATGGGTCACATTTTGTATCTCACCTTTTGGGGCTTGCTGGGACTTGAGTCTAATTATAGGTCTAGAAGCAAAAAATGGATGGGGGTGGGTGGGTCCTGGGGACATTCAGCAATGTCTTACAAGGAATCTTTCTCAGGTGACACCCCAGGTGTTGTCTCATGCAATGCTCCAGACAATGCCTCAGGCTAGGACTATTCAGAGGTATCTGGGTTAATCTTATCAAATAGGGGTGGGAGGGATGATTTTACTGGCAAAGGTGATTTAACAGAGAAAGCTGGTTAATCTTTTCAGATGGAAGTGGAAGAGTTGGCTCTTTTGCCAAAGGTGATTCAGTAGAGTTTAGGGGTTCAATGTCGCTGGCTTCATTCATGTCTAGCCATATGTCTCCTTCCAAATTTTCAGGATCCCATGTCTTCCCAATTAATTCCCTCACTTAACTTCAGATTCCTTTTGAGGTTGAGAAATCAATAGACATTTTAATTCAGCCACCCTCAGGATAAGACTCTGGGTTTGGTTTTCAGCAATATTAGCTCTGTTACTACAAGAAATAAGGCTTTCTTTCAGAGCACAAAGCAACTTTTGTGTCCTTTATCCTGCACTTGAGCTGGGACTCTGAAGCCCTGAGCTCATCCTTTTCTTTCTCTACTTTGTCTAGAGAAAGTAGGACCAATCAGACAACTTCATTATACTTGCCAATTTGACAAAAATTTGAAAGGTATCAAATATACAACCACCCAGAGCCTTGTCCCTCCAAATATTTGATCCAATGGTGGTGATAGTTTGCATATTTTTTTGACACATCATGCCATGGATTAACAATGCTCTCTTTGCTACTGGGAATAGAGTCATTAGTGCCTTAAAATGTAGCCAGACTTGAAAACCAATTCAGAAAACTCATCCTGAAGATTTTGTTTCTCTAGAAGCACTCAGTACCAAACGTCTCTGGGTTCTTTAGAAAAGCAAAGCTAGAGAATTGTATATACAGTGAACCCTGCAAAAGCCGGAATCTATGTAAGGTGGAAACCTGTCACAGAAGGAAAACTCAAATATTTTCCACTAAAACGAGTGATAAAAAAAGTGGTAAGACTGCACTCTGTTAAAGGTGGAAAACTTGTGAGATCTGGAAAAACAAGGTAGTTCTATCGAGTTTCGGCTGTCACATGATTTAATGTATAAATATATATAGAGAGAGATTTACTTCAAGGAAATGGCTCGTGTAATCGTGGGGGCTAACAATTCCTGAATCTGTGGATCAGGCTGCAGGCTGAAGACTTCTAATAGCTCATATGGTTGCAGGGGCTGAGACACCCACAATCTTCAGGTCAGGTGGCAGGCTAGAGGCCTCTGCTGGCTCATGGGGTTGTGAGGGCTGGCTAATCCAAAATTTGCAGATCAGATGGCAGGCTAAAGACTTCTGCAGGCTTACGTCCCAAGAACTGGAGGTCTGGCCATGAGAAGAATGGAAGAGAGAAAGAGAGAGAGAGTGAGAGAGATAGAGCTTTGCCAGAACATCCATTTATATACAGGAGGCAGGCCACACCCCCAAGAAAACTCGCTTTTCAACTGATTGGATGCTCACATCAGATCACAAAGTGGAAGGTTATTACATAGAGTCTGCCAAATCACTGAGAACCATAGCCTACCCAGGTTGACATATGGCATTAACTATCACAACCATGGAGTGGTAGAAGAACTAGCAAATCTGTCTTGGAAGAAGTATAGCCAGAATGTGCCTTTAGACATATGCTCGCTTACTTTGGACGTATTATCAGGAGGGATCAATCCCTGGAGAAGGACAGCATGCTTGGGAAAGTGGAGGGTCAGTGAAAAAGAGCAAGACTCAATGAGATGGACTGACACAAGGGCTATAACAATGGGCTTGAACTTACCTACTATTGTGAGGCTGGCACAGGACCAAGCAATGTTATTTTCTATTACACTTAGGGTCACTGTAAGTTGTAACTGAATCTAAGGCTCCTACAATAACAACAACAAAGTAAACTCTATTTCATGTTTTGGTTTATTTATGGCAAGGTTATCTTTATTTTATCTATTTAATTAATGAGCCATGAATATAAATGGTTACTATAACGTATTTTCTTTGATAATACTTTAATTGAAGGAAAATGAAGTATTCTAGAATTCTGAAATTGTGAAAGATAGTGGGAAGGAGTAAAGTAGTAACTCTAAATGAAAACCCAAATATCACATAGCTTATCTAAATTGTTAGTGATTATTTATGCATAAAATATTTAATTTATCCTCTCAATTTCCTGTTTAACAGCTAATAAAAGGTATGTCAAATAAACAGAAATAATTTTCATATAGATTATATAATGTACAAGTCCATCTAATTATTTGGGCTTAGGTTATTTATACCATTTAAATAACCAACCTGACTACTAAGTGCCCATAAAGTTCTGTATTATACTACTAATAAAAAACATTAAAAATCATGGATAGACATCATCATAATCATGACTAGAAAATAAAATGAAAATTTGTTTTTTTATTGTACTTCAGGTGAAGGCTTACAGAGCAAATAGTTTCTCATGAAACAGTAGTGCACATGTTGTTTTATGACATTGGTTAACAACCCCACAACATATTAACCCTCTAACTTCTCAACCTTTTTTTT